>NC_088853.1:21890961-22220128 GCF_963853765.1 Magallana gigas | reverse complement strand
TTCACTTAAAACAAAAAGTTTTAATAAGTCCTCTCACTTCCTCTCTCCCTTCCAATCTAATTCCTTTGTTTCTTATTTTCTATCAAGTTTTCTGACTTTTTTTCAAATAGACATTACATTTAGTTATTTACACATATGTAGTGACATTCATGTATTATATCCAAATAGCAAAAATGCTTCATTTTTTTCAATAATTTCTCTCTCTCTCTCTCTTCCTCTCTCCCTTCCAATCTAATTCCTCTAAATCAAACTTAGTGTCTATCGACTTCTCTCTCTCTCTTTCAAATTGACATCACATTTAGTTATTTACACGCATGTAGTGACATTCAGGTAAAATTTCTAAATAGAAAAATTACTTCATTTATACAAATTAGTTGTATTAAGTCAGCTCACTATTTCTCCCCTTCAATCTAATTCTCTCTCTCTCTCACTCTCTCTCTCTCTCTCACACGCACACACATAGCATTTCTCTTTTTCTGTTATTATTTGTAATAGTTAGTTGTTTACAATAAGTAACAAAAATTATACTGATACCTTCAAAAGCATCATTTTAAACATCTGCATCAAAAAACATATCAGTCATTGTCTGCAGATGCTTTCCATTTTGGGCCATTTCTCTTAAAAGAAAATGTAGAAAAATTTCAGATATGCATAGTATCATTCACAATTAATTGTTCATTCTTAATTTCTTAATAATCATATATATTGTATACAGTAATATATAATTATATAAAGAATTTAATTCAGCTCACTCAGATCAAATGTAAAAATATTACTCATAGACACTAAAGTACAAATAAAGCTTCTTTCTCTTCTATATCCCTCTTTCTTTTTTTCCCTTAAGCATGTGTTTGTTTACAGTAAGAAAAAAAATTGTTCATTACCTGGAAAAGCACAATATCCAACATCTACATCATAAGGCACATCAGTCACTATTTGCAAACAAAATTTTTGGTTTTGAGTCTCGAAAAGAAAATGTAAAAAAGAAGAATAATATTGGTTACATGTTGAGTTCATTAATGCAATGAAATAATCACCGTGAGTATATAAAATAATCCTTTTGTAAAGTATTGGACCCCCATGAGGAAACCAATATCTTTTGCTTTTAACTTGAAAAAATCAGTATACATGATGTACATGTAATTGATTATTAAAAAAAACAACCTATATCACCATTATAGTTTAAATAAAAATCCTTTCCTATTGAACTAAATAGACCTCCATGAGGACACCCATGCTTTTCATTTCAACGTTAAAAATTCAGTTTACTTATTCACTCCAAAAACCTCATAAATATTCTTGGATCTTTACTTCTGCCCTGATTTGTCTTAAATTACATTAACACTAAGAAATATTCACCATTAGTTTAAGTAAAAATCCTTTCCTGTTGAACTTAGAACCCCATGAGTAAATTTATACTTTTAATTTTAACGCCACAAATTCAGTATACTTGATCACTAAGGAAACTCCCTAAATTTATTTAAATCAATATTTGTACCTTTATTTATCCTAAATTACACAAATACTATGTAATAATTACTTAGACCCCCATGAAGAAACCCACACTTTTCATTTTAGCGTTCTAAACTCAGTATACTTAATCACATAGGAAACCCCTTAAATCTTTTTCAATCAATATTTGTACCCTAATTTATCTTTATTTACACTAATACTAAAAAATATCACCCCTAGTTTAGGTAAAATCTTTTCCTGTTAAATTTAGACTCCCATGAGGAAACCCATCATTTTCATTCAACGTTCTAAAATCAGTATACTTATTCACTTCGGAAACCCCCTAAATATTTTTCAGTCAATATTTATTCCCTAATTTATACTTTATTACATAAACACTTAGAAAAAATAACCATTGGTTTAAGTCAAAATCCATTCCTGTTGAACTTGGACTCCCATGAGGAAACTCATACTTTTCATTTTAATGTTATAAAATCAGTATACTTAATCACTAAGGAAACCCTTAATTCTTTTTCAATCAATATTTGTACCCTAATTTATCCTAAACTAAATTAACACTTAGAAATAATCACCATTAGTTTAAGTAAAAGTTCTTTCCTATTGAACTTAGACCCCCATGAGAAAACTCATACTTTTCATTTTAACGCTCTTAAATCAGTATACTAAATCACTTAGGAAACCCCTTAAATCTTTTTCAATCAATATTTGTACCTTAATTTATTCTAAATTACACTAATACTAAGAAATAATCACCATTAGTGTAAGTGAAATCCTTTTCTGTAAAATTAAGACTCCCATAAGGAAACCAATAATTTTCATTTTAACGTTATAAAATCAGTATACTTGATCACTTAGAACACCCCCTAAATATTTTTCAATCAATATTTGTACCCTAATTTATCCTAAACTACACTAAAACTAGGAAATATTCATCATTAGTTTAAGTAAAAATCCTTTCCTATTGAACTTAGACCCCCATGAGGAAACTCATACTTTTCATTTTAAAGCTCTTAAATCAGTATACTAAATCACTTCGGAAACCCCATAAATATTTTTCGATCAATATTTGTACCCTAATTTATCCTAAATTACACTAATACTAAGAAATTATCACCATTAGTGTAAGTTAAATCCTTTTCTGTAAAATTTAGACTCCCATAAGGAAATCAATAATTTTCATTTTAACGTTATAAAATCAGTATACTTGATCACTTAGGACACCCCCTAAATCTTTTTCAATCAATATTTGTACCCTAATTTATCCTAAACTACACTAAAACTAGGAAATATTCATCATTAGTTTAAGTAAAAATCCTTTCCTATTGAACTTAGACCCCCATGAGGAAACTCATACTTTTCATTTTAACGCTCTTAAATCAGTATACTAAATCACTTAGGAAACCCCATAAATATTTTTCAATCAATATTTGTACCTTAATTTATTCTAAATTACACTTATACTAAGAAATAATCACCATTAGTGTAAGTTAAATCCTTTTCTGTAAAATTTAGACTCCCATGAGTAATTCCATAATTTTCATTTTAACGTTATAAAATCAGTATACTTGATCACTTAGGGCACCCCCTAAATCTTTTTCAATCAATGTTTGTGCCCTAATTTAACCAAAATTACACTAATACTATGAATTAATCATCATTAGTTTAAGTAAAAATCCTTTCCTATTGAACTTAGACTTCCATAAGGAAACCCTTAATTTTCATTTTAACGTTCTAAAATCAGTATAGTATTCATTTAGGAACCCCCCCCCCCTAAATTTTTCAATCAATATTTGTACCTTAATTTATTCTAAATTACACTAATACTAAGAAATAATCACCATTAATGTAAGTTTAATCCTTTTCTGTTAAATTTAGACTCCCATGAGGAAACCCATACATTTCATTTTAACGTTATAAAATTAGTATACTTGATCACTTAGGACACCCCCTAAATCTTTTTCAATCAATGTTTGTGCCCTAATTTATCCTAAATTACACTAATACTATGAATTAATCATCATTAGTTTAAGTAAAAATCCTTTCTATTGAACTTAGACTTCCATAAGGAAACCCTTAATTTTCATTTTAACGTTCTAAAATCAGTATAGTATTCATTTAGGAACCCCC
The DNA here is from genome assembly GCF_963853765.1 of Magallana gigas. Lineage (NCBI taxonomy): Eukaryota > Metazoa > Mollusca > Bivalvia > Ostreida > Ostreidae > Magallana > Magallana gigas. Next base: position 22,216,528 of record NC_088853.1, on the reverse strand, counting down.
CCCCCCCTAAATTTTTTAAATCAATATTTGTATCCTAATTTATCTTAAATTACACTAATACTAAGAAATAATCACCATTAGTTGAAGTAGAAATCCTTTTTTATTGAACTTAGACTCCCATGAAGAAACCCATAATTCTAATTTAAACGTTATGAATTCAGTATACTTATTCACTTAGGAAACCATCTAAATCTTTTTCAATCAATATTTGTACCCTAATTTATCCTAAATTACACTAATACTATGAATTAATCATCATTAGTTTAAGTAAAAATCCTTTCTATTGAACTTAGACTTCCATAAGGAAACCCTTAATTTTCATTTTAACGTTCTAAAATCAGTATAGTATTCATTTAGGAAACCCCCCCCTAAATTTTTCAATCAATATTTGTACCTTAATTTATTCTAAATTACACTAATACTAAGAAATAATCACCATTAATGTAAGTTTAATCCTTTTCTGTTAAATTTAGACTCCCATGAGGAAACCCTTAATTTTCATTTTAACGTTCTAAAATCAGTATAGTATTCATTTAGGAACCCCCCCTAAATTTTCTAAATCAATATTTGTATCCTAATTAATCTTAAATTACACTAATACTAACAAATAATCGCCATTAGTTTAAGTAAAAATCCTTTCCTATTGAACTTAGACTCCCATGAAGAAACCCATAATTTTAATTTAAACGTTATGAATTCAGTATTGTTATTCACTTAGGAAACCATCTAAATCTTTTTCAATCAATATTTGTACCCTAATATATCCTAAACTACACTAATGTTAAGAAATAATCATCATTAGATTAAGTAAAAATCCTTTCCTATTGAACTTAGACTCCCATGAAGAAACCCATACATTTCATTTTAACATTATAAAATCAGTATACTTGATCACTTAGGACACCCCGTAAATCTTTTTCAATCAATATTTGTACCCTAATTTATCCTAAATTACACTAATACTATGAATTAATCATCATTAGTTTAAGTAAAAATCCTTTCCTATTGAACTTAGACTTCCATAAGGAAACCCTTAATTTTCATTTTAACATTCTAAAATCAGTATAGTATTTATTTAGGAGACCCCCCCCCCCCCCCTTAATTTTTTAAATCAATATTTGTATCCTAATTTATCTTAAATTACACTAATACTAAGAAATAATCGCCATTAGTTTAAGTAAAAATCCTTTCCTATTGAACTTAGACTCCCATGAAGAAACCCATAATTCTAATTTAAACGTTATGAATTCAGTATTGTTATTCACTTAGGAAACCATCTAAATCTTTTTCAATCAATATTTGTACCCTAATTTATCCTAAACTACACTAATGTTAAGAAATAATCATCATCAGTTTAAGTAAAAATCCTTTCCTATTGAACTTAGACCCCCATGAGGAAACTTATATTTTTCATTTTAACACTCTTAAATTAGTATACTAAATCACTTAGGAAACCCCTTAAATCTTTTTCAATCAATATTTGTACCCTATTTTATCCTAAATTACACTAACACTAAGAAATAATCAGCATTAGTGTAAGTTAAATCCTTTTCTGTTAAATTTAGACTCCCATGAGGAAACCCATACATTTCATTTTAACGTTATAAAATTAGTATACTTGATCACTTAGGACACCCCCTAAATCTTTTTCAATCAATATTTGTACCCTAATTTATCCTAAATTACACTAATACTATGAATTAATCATCATGAGTTTAAGTAAAAATCCTTTCCTATTGAACTTAGACTTCCATAAGGAAACCCTTAATTTTCATTTTAACGTTCTAAAATCAGTATAATATTTATTTAGGAAACCCCCCTCCCCCCTAAATTTTTTAAATCAATATCTGTACCCTAATTTATCTTAAATAACACTAAAACTAAGAAATAATCACCATTAGTTGAAGTAGAAATCTTTTTTTATTGAACTTAGACTCCCATGAAGAAACCCATAATTCTAATTTAAACGTTATGAATTCAGTATACTTATTCACTTAGGAAACCATCTAAATCTTTTTCAATCAATATTTGTACCCTAATTTATCCTAAACTACACTAATGTTAAGAAATAATCATCAATAGTTTAAGTAAAAATCCTTTCCTATTGAACTTAGACCCCAATGAGGAAACCTGTACTTTTCATTTTAACGTTCTAAAATCAATCTGTACACTTAATCACTTAGGAAACCCTCTAAATCTTTTTGGATCATTATCTGTACCCAAATTTATCTCAGATCGTACTAATATTAAGAAATAATCACCATTAGCTTAAGTAAATATCATTTATTTTGAAATTTAACCCCATGAGAAAACTCATACTTTTCATTTTAATGATAAAAATCAGTATTTCCTACTAAATCACTTTTTTAAAGTAACTTTTCCTAATATGTTTGTATTAATATAATTATGTAACGTAATTCATCCGTATTTTCAATGAAATTGTACAATTGAAAAGGTATATCAATCAAGTAAATGTATGTGGAAACAGCATAACGATTCCATAGAACACAGCATTATGATTTTTAGAAAGATAGAGGAAATTAGGATTAAAAGTTGGCAATGTTTACAGAATGTTTTTAAACAGGTATTATGATAACAGCTATGCTGATTGAGGTTAAAAGATCACATATTTTGCTTTTAATACATATTATTTATTTAAAAGAATTAAATATAGACTCAGTGTTAACCAGTTGGGAAAAAATACCGCTAAATTGAGGAAATATCACCTATTTCTGATTAGGAATGGGGCCGAATTTCGGCCACTAAGAAGGTACTGATATATCCCTTAAAATATAAGTAATAATCTGTTCCATAATTAAATAAATCTTGAAATAAAATAGACACATTTTAATTCTAAATAAGTTACGATCCCTTCTTTGATTATAAATATGGCATTCGCATGATGTCAAAATTAGATCTCGTGTTCTCTTATCAGTGAAAAACTTAACAGCAAAAACAATGCCTGACCTTGTTATAGTCGTTTACCAGATTTATCTATTAGAATAGAATGATATAATTCCCTAGATATCGAAGAAAAAATGATACTTACTGTAAACAATTATTTCCATCTTCGAGTAGGAAGTTCCGATTGCGCATGCGCTATTTATATCCAATGGAGGAAAGTGTGTAAAGTACTCTTATGGACTCCACGATGCGTGTCAAAAAATTCACATACACGCCGGAAACCCAAACATAGTACGATTTTATATTTTTTGAATCAAGTACGATGAGAAATAACGTTTCCGAACGATTTTACTTCCCACTACACGGGTGCATGTAGTGGGAAGAAAAAATGTAGTGGGATAAAACGTGTGTATTCATACTCGTGTAGTGGTATTCAGGTGCTTACAAACACACACACACACACACACACACACACACAAATGGCAAGACATTTGCACTCGTGGATCCTCAGGATGACAAGGAAATTCTTAGCACCTGTTTGAAAACTGAGTATATGCCTACACTTGGGACTCACAGATTTGAAAGATGCCAAGATTGGAAACTCCTTATTGAGAGTGTTGCTCTTTTGAAACGTTTCATTAAGCACAGGAAAGAAGACAAACCAAAGATTCGGTTAAAATCTGTTGACTCTTACAAGGCTGCTGAAACATGTATTATCAGAGCCGTTCAACAAGAAATGCATGTTGAAGAAATTTCATGCTGACGCTCATCACAAAACTTACCGAGGAACAGCTCAATACTTTCACTAAACCCTGTCCTAGATGATGATGGCATCCTACGTGTTGGTGGACGATTGAAGAATGTTTCAGCTGACGTTGTCTGCGCACTACCCTTACTTATACCAGGGAAACATTATGTTGCTACCCTGCTGATTGTCAAGTGTCATCAGTCAGTTCGTCACCAAGGTCGTTACTTCACAGAGGGCAAGGTGAGATCCAGTGGGTATTGGATAACGGGATGTAGACGTCTCGTTGTCTCGATCTTGCACAAGTGTGTGATTTGCCGGAGGATGCGACGACAGTGTGAATCGCAGAAGATGTCTGACCTACCAGAAGATCTTTTGATTCCAGGTCAACCTCCTTTTACCTCTGTGGGCGTAGACATTTTCGGACCGTGGGACGTTATTACACGTAAAACAAGAGGATCCTCTGCAAACAGCACCTGTCTGGTGACCCGAGCAGTGCATATAGAAGTGCTCGAAGAGATGTCATCATCTTCATTCATAAATGCGCTAAGACGGTCCACCGCTATAAGAGGAAAAGTGAAGTTGTTTAGGTCAGATATGGGTACAAACTTCCTTGGTGCCATGGATCCTTACGCATAGAGGCAATCTGTGTCGAAGATACCCCAGTGAAATAAAATACCTTTACAATGAAGGGACTGTTTGGAAATCTAATTTGCCCCATGCTTCCCACATGGGTGGTGTGTGGGAAAGGCTAATAGGTCTGACACGTCGAATTCTCGATAGTATGCTACTAGATCATGGCATAGTTGGACTGACGCACGAAGGTTTGGTCACTTTCCGAGCGCATTTATGAATTCTCGCCCTCTATCGGCTGTTTCATCGGATTCAGATTCACCATTCATTCTTACACCAAATATGTTACTTGCGCAAAAAACGGATTCCATGCATGGATTTCCTGTGAGACAGATACCAAAGACTTGTTGCGTGTCCAGTGGAAAAGAGCACAACATCTTGCTACTATATTCTGGGATAAGTGGAAAAAAGAAATATCTACACACTTTACAGAACCGTAGGAAATGGCACCAGACAGAAAGGAATGTACAGGTTAATGATGTCATCTTACTTAAAAATAAAGACGTGCATCGTAACGATTGGCCCTTTGGAATTGCCACCAAAGTGTTTCTTGGAGAAGATGATCTAGTGCGTAAAGTAGAGCTCAAGGTTAGTCGGAATGGAAGAGTTAATTCATACATCCGACCAGTGCACGAGATCGTTGTTCTTCTCGAACAGTGATGGACTTTAGTTGTTCTTGTTGTTGCACAATTCAGGCATTTGTGTACTTTTAAAATCTGTATGACTATTTAGTTTTTATCATACACAGTATGTGTAATTGAAACTCAATTTCTGTATAAAAATATATCTTAGGTTAAGTGACAATAGTTTAAGTTTGATGTAATATCATTAAGATATCAGACGGGGAGTGTTCCGTCTCCGGAATAATTTTCATTTTCGTCCGGATTTGTGTTTTTCTTTCATAATATAGAAACGTTGTACAAACGTTTTGCGTTAGTTTTAGCACGTGCTTCCGAGCACGATTCCTACATTGCATGTCTCTTTGATAGCAAGATTTATCGTAGTGGGGTCTGTCCCTGCAAAGCGTAAGTGTAAATCATGATATTTTCCTAATTATAAGTTTGTAATTATAGTTTATTTATTAGTCCAAATATATAATACCACGCAACTATTTAAATAGTAAGAGAAAATTCGGAATGAACTTATCGTGGTACATAATTGTACTACATGTATTCATACATTTTTTCTTATCTTTTAACATAACTACTAAGTATTCAAAATATATTGATACATTTCATGTATATTGATCTTTGATACATCTGTAAACTTTATTACTTCTGTATTTTCCTACATATGTTTTTGTGTGGCAAATGTTTATTGTGAAATTGTGTTTTGATATTGAGTGCATATTGTTTACATGCTGATAAGCCATTAAAGTAAGAAAGTTATATATTATACTAATGGGTATATCCTGTTCCAATTGTTCATTTTGAAGGGAATGTCTGTTTAAATTTAGAAAGTGTGGTCACCAATAACTGTCACAATCCTGTATGATTATTTTAAGAGTATTGGTACTTGAGATTCAATTGTTATAGTGTCTTTTGTTATTTTCAGTTTTCTTATCATTTTTGCACAACCTTGATAATGTAAATCATCTTTACTTTGATGCCTTTGGATTTTTACCAGCGGTGTAAACAATCTCCGGATTAAAGACTGCATATTGGTTATTGTCACATTTAGTGTCCAAACTGTTTGCCATAGTTTTTATCTGTATATATACTTTAATCAACATCAGGTGTCCATAGATTTATTTTGAGTACCTAAAACTCACTCAACTGGTTAGGCATTTAAAATACCCGTGCGAGTGTGATCAGTTTAGGCGTAGCAGGCACCTGAGAAGCACTTGCTGTCCTGTAATAGAGTTTGTTCTACAAAATATTTACATCTGAGCATATTCTTACCAGGTTCTTCTCACTTCTGAGGTAAGAGAGTTTTATTTTAAAGTTTTTTTTATTGTTAATTTCAGTTGCAATGACAGCCAAGTTCCTTTTTTGTGTTTTTGTTCATTTGTTCCATAGAGTTGTTTTAAACTTAACATATTGTTGAAGTACATAAAAACAGGTAATGTTTATATAGTATACAAAGTAACTGTGAAGTAACAATGCTCCGTAAACATTGTAAAAAGTGTGTATAGTAATTGCGTGAATTCAGTGTATATGTAAACATGCTATTTGTATAATGTATATAGTATGTGTAAAGTTCAAGTGTAAAAATATATAAGTAAAACATGAGTAAAAGTATGCATGTATAATATAAGTAAATACATGTAAAATATGTGTGTAAAATAATGTATATGTATGTGGAAAAGCGTGCATAGAATATAACCCCAATGTATGGTATATACAGTTATGAAATGTATACTATTATTAGATCCCAGTATTGCAGTATTCAAGGAACTCAGCCTTTAGAAAAATGGAACCACCATAAACAGTCAACATTCAACTATTCAACAGTCAAGATTCACCAACTTTGGCCTGTCTTACACGGATACACGGACGGATGGTTTTTTGAGCCCGCCGAGGCCGCCATTACGGACCAGCCAATAAGTGACATACAAAAAACTATATTTCTTTGTAAAACTTAAATTACAAGATAAACAAATGTATTGAAGATTAAAATGTAGTTAATCATTCAACTAGTTATTCTTTCTGACAACCAGCACGGCCAATCTGTGACAGTTATGTAAACTTCCGGTTGGGATTATAAATACTTGAACATGAGTTTTGTTCTCATGTACAGTTTTGAGGACATAGAACCCACTCCTTGTTTATATTAAACGTCAATTGATTTACAGATGTAAATCGTTGTAGTGAGACTTTCAAAATACTGTGAATTAATTCAAAATTGAATTTTGATGACAAAAATATGCAATATTTAAGGGTGTGTGTACTTTTGGTCACCTTTTTAGTTTCCTTTCTCACATTTTATTAGACTGTTGGGAACAGGCATATTTGGGGGGTTTTCTTAAGTTAGTCCGAATAGTATCGTACTCGTTGTCCGATGTCTTGTGTGATAACCTTTCCTTTAAATGACCGTGGAAGGATTATTTTTCAAACGTATGCTGAACGCAGATTTAATTTAAGTTTTTTAAAGTAATTTGTTTTAAACAGAGTTAAATCCTAAAGATGAATTAAAGTTATCATCATCATGTTCACATTGTTTTACCGTTGCATCCCAGTTGACAAAGTTTGAAAGAAAACAAAAAGTGTTGGCAATCAAAAATATCTATCTTTCGATGATCTGTTTAAAGGTTTTACAAATGTGAGCAATGTTTGAACAACAAACAAAAAACCATGTCCTGTCGTCTATGATAACGTTTATTAGTTTTCGTTAATCGAATGTGTGGACACCATTGCAAACACTCTATTTGTATTTAATAACACTATATAACTGTGGGAGTTATATTCAGTGATTTGGAATTGAAGATTGTACGGTTTTAATTACAAGTACACGAAATGGTGATTGTATGTATATATCATTTCTACATTACACAGGTGTCGCTTTCAGCCGTATTGTCTTTAGGCGATGGTTACTCCGCCATCTATTGGAATAGCTGTCCCAGTCATATTCTGACCTGCTGGGGAACAAAGGAACACCACTAAGTCAGCTATCTAAATAGGAAAAAATACCGATCTTTCAGCAATGCAACTTCAATGTTGGTGTGTTATCAACAATACTCTTTTCAAGTTTGATTTGACACTCACTACCATATTGAACATAATAATGAATATAGAAAATCAAAACCTAATTCTTCTTAAAAACTAAGGTATTTCCGCCTAATAATTGGTTTATGGTTTATGATTCAGACGATTTCCCTTCGACTAAATCTTAAAGTTGTAAGTGATTTTATTGAAATTAAAAAACACTTTAGGGCAATTGAAAGACTACCCCCCCCCCCCTCAATGTGAACTAACGACATTAAGCAAGTTTCAACATCTCTATTCTTCATTTAAAAAAAATCAATCAGTAAACAGGTTATTAAAAGAAAAGAATATAAAACAAAAGAAAACAGTTAATGGTTCTAACAACAGGAAGGTGAGAAATAAGAAAAAAAACCTGCGGCGATTGTTTTACTAAATTTGAGGGGGAGGGGGGGGGGGGGGGTGATACACTGTTAAAGAGCAATGTTTGTGGGGATTTTTGTTGTTTTTGTTTTTGTTGTTTTGTTTTGTTGTTGTTGTTTTTTTTGGTTTTTTTGGTGTTTGTTTTTGGTCTTTATGAAGAATCAAGTAAAGAATTATTGCAGATAATTATGAATTAAATTGATTAATTGATTGATTGTTTCTTTTGTTCTATTAATCTTATTTTTTCTCAATATTGAAATGGTTTATAATTAGGGTCATCAAAATGCAATAGCTATATAGTGATATAGTGTCCTTAGTGAAAGAAAACGGGTTTTTAAACATCGTTCAAGATTTCCCATCCTAATGTCAAGTAAATAAAAAAAGGTTGACATGTTACCAATCAGACCTGTCTTTAGCGTTAAAGATTTATATTTAAACCACAAACTAAACTTTTTGTGTATAAAACAATTCGAAACTTTTAATTTCAAATAAATATGCGTTTCTATATTTTTTAGACACAAATTTTTATCAAAAGAAGAAAAAAGTAGTTTTTAAATGGCAATGACAACATTCTTAAAAGATCATTTTTTTAATGTGTCTTTAATTTTGTTCTTGTGATTTAGAAAACCTCGTGATTGTAAGTGCATAAGTACTATATTTACCTGTTCAGGTGTAGTAAACTGTTTTGTTGGGTGTGACTGTCTAGTCGCCTCCTTTGAAAACACAAAAAATAATAAACTTAAAAAAAAAAAAAAACTCTAATTATGCAAAGAGGAAACTTTTATAATTACAGTTAGCATTGTAATTATTAATTGTATGGCGAAGTCAAGATAATGAGCATTCAATAATTTAACTTTACAGAACATAATTTCATCACTGTTGTGCATAAACGGAATTGTACATTTACGTCTTGCAAAATGTTTGCTGTCATTTATCTGCATTATAAATTTAGCGAATATGATTATCTAACTATCAGTTTTGTAAAATTAAAAAGATTGTCTCAGAGCAAAACATGCAAAATCTTTTTATTTTAAATAGTTCAAAAAGGTACATAGACTTTTTCATTTGGCTTTGTATATTAAAGATCGATGATGTTTCAAGGTTTAAAACACATTTAAACATTTCGTCCATTGTTTTTATTCTTAGTGACAACAATATATTTTTAAACATATAATTGCAAATTAAGGGACGCTGGTACATGTAATAAAAAAAATGCAGGGCTATCTTTCATCATTACAAAAAGATTGTTGCATTATAACTTAATTTTATCTTTTGCATATATGTTAAAGATGATTAATATTAATTTTTTACATTGATTGTATTTTTTTTAAATTGATAAATAAGGTCAAGATCTAGCAAATGATTCTAGAGTGTCTTTTTGGTGCTAGAACCATTATGACGTCATAATCAATTTAATGAATCTTTTCCTGAATTATATGGCTTTAAAGGAATTATGTGAAAAATAAACAATATTTTGACATTCTATATTTAATTACGAGAAAACTAATCCCTGTACCTATAATCAATTTGACATCTTTTTAGAGATAAGGTCAAGAACTTGTTTGATGCTGTTTTTGGAGAGACTGTAGGCATTCCAGATATATTTCATTAGTCAAAAATGGACAAAACTCCGAGATTCCTTACTTTTACCCTTCATATTAAGTAGAAAATGGTTGTTTGAAACATGATTTTTCATAGTGTTTTTATTTAACATTTTAAGCCCCGGTACACCCTATGAAACAAAGATATTGTTATGAAGCATTATTAAAAGAATTTATATCTTGAATTTCCTAAACCTGTAGACAACTTTCATTTACTAGATCTTGACCTTAAGCTTTATAGCCCACCAAACATATACAATGGGGCACAATTTCAATTTTATGACTTGTTTGATCTTAGTCTAAAGGAAGATCAGTAGTATTGACTACATGGTTAATAAGTATTTATATGTTCTTTAAAAAACAAAACAAAACAAAAAAACAGACCCATGCACTTTTACCTTTATCATGTGAGAAAAGTTACTTTGTTTGAATTCTATACCTATATACCACGTATAGCTTACAAAAGCTTCTGGACCATTTTCATGTTTTTCTCTCAGACACGCTCATCATATCGATTTTTTGAGATCGTATGATACAACAAAAAACCCGCAATATTCGTGTGCCCATAGACCTATATGTAAAATATTTTGATGCAAGTTACCCTAAAAATGTACCTTTGTTTCCTCGTAGCTCTTTCCAGTAGCTGTCTGTAGGTGTTCCAGAAAAGATGTTATAACTACAGATGCAATAAAATTCATAATGTATTAGAAACCAGAACTTGAAATATATGTGGTATTGTATGCCTACATATGTAGTTTAAGAAACTTGCTTAAAGGTAGATTAAAAATTAAAACGTGATACACTGTACAATGTATGTCTAATGTATCAAATACGCTCACTAATAAACGGTGTTTTAAAGGATAAATACCCCATCCAACCAAAACACAGAACATATACTGAAATACTGAAAAAATAAAGCATGTTTGTAATATGCATGTGTTCGTTTTTCAAATGCAAAAGTTGATTTGTGATGTGATTTTTCATTTTAAATGATTGACTGGAAAGGTATATCTATTATCATTTAAAAAATCAACAAAAAATCAACACAAGACCAGGTCTAATATTTCAAATTGTATGGGCACATTATATTACATGTACTGTTAGAAAGTAGAATCATTAAGGCTGAATTGTAGCTATCGACAAACATTTGATACACCAAAGAATCAAGTTACCTTACTATGATTACAAAAAAAGAAACTGACTTTTGATCACGTTTAACAAACTGTGAATGGCGTAATGCATTTACATGGTGTGTCCACAACCGTAGGACAGATGGCGTTACATGTCACGCCTTTATCTGCACACTCTACAGCAACTGCCTGTAAACATAAAAGAATAGTGTGAAATTATAATCATTCGTAGTGGCTTAATTTTCGTGGTATTCGTGGGTATCCCTCTCCCACGTATTTACATCCTCAATGAAAACAAATTTAGAAGGAGTTATCATCGTAACTGAAACTAAAGAACGACGCATCAACGAAATGTATCCCCACAAATAAGCATAAAATACCCACAATCAACGAACATTGGCCCCCAAGAATTTAAATGAATCCACAATATGCGATCAATGCATATATTTATTATTTCTTTTTTTGTCAGAAGTGAAAAAGCAATGGAAAACACATATATGGCAATTAAAAACGGATAACTATTAATGGGTTCCTATTTTTGATTGACTAAGAACGTACAAATGCATAGCAGGTATATTTGCATGCCATCATGTTTTGCTAAATCAGGCCAGACTGCTCCTCTGTGTTATGGATTATATTAATCTGAACTATTGATGCGTTTTATACAAACAGTTCTAAAGATGTTGAAATCTGTTTTATTAAAAGTTTAATATTGGTCAAAGTCTAATATTGCCGTTGGTTTCATACAAACGTGATAGGAAAAGGCGTTTATTCACTTGTCTTTATGATAAATCCATAGCAAGTATTAAAACAACACGATAAGGATGTGTATACATAAGGTCTTTTTTAAACTTAAAGTACATCAAGTCATAGATGTTGAAACCATAAACCATAATTAAAGTATTCTCTTGGAGAGAAATGATATTTTCCTTTACCAAAAGAATAATTGAAAACATCTGATATAAAATAATTATTTTTTGGTAAATCATTTCACCTATTGAATAATCGTTTAATTTTTTATCAACGTTTTAACTAAGATTTATGTTCGCTAGTCCGAATGTCTTCGAATTTATTTTTCTCTCTTCCTTAAACATATTCTTCATTGGTCATGAAAACCGAAATTTTTCACGAACAGTGCTAAGGAGAACAGATATCTCGAATGTATTTTTCGGGGTAAACTAATTAACGATTTATACTCACTTGTGAAAAAACCAAACAATTCTACTCTCTGAAACTAATGATTTCCTAACATTTTAATATAGTTCATTTGTTTTGTTTTTTGCTTTTTTTTTTTTACTTCTAAAATCAGACAAGAATGTTTCCCTTGGAAGGTTAACAATGTTATTGCATACACGATTAAAGAAGCTGTTAGGAAATATTGAAGAAACAGGCTGGGGATTTTTCAAACAAAATTTTCTAAATCAAAAACTCCATTAAAAGAAACATAATAAAACAACACATAAAGAGGCTATTAGAAAATGTTTAGAAGGAAGTAAAGTTTTACCCTCGTGAGTCCAATAAGACCAGTCTTAGAGGCAATATAACTTGAGATACTTCCTGTTGCCTTTATTCCCAGAATAGAAGAAATGTTTATAATTCTTCCCCAACCTGAAATTAGAAAAATTCAGCAAAAAAGGGAAAAAAAAATATTTTTATACTATAAAGAAAAACTGTCTTTATATTTGATAAATAGAAATAAATTGTCTTTTCGGTACATTTATGCACAATGTATTAGAAGCCGAACACCAACAAGACGAATTTTGTTTCCATTGTTGCATATATTATCTGTTAAGTAGTTACTCTAATATCTTGTTGCACGGTCAGAACATAACCCTGGGGCAATTTTCCGCTCATTTTTAATAATATCCTACTTTCACCCAATTTAAATGCAAGAGTAACGCAATTTGTCTCTAAATATAATACAATCCATTTTATTATGCCAGCTTGAAAAAATAAACATAGAATACATATATTTTTGTTATTTAATTTTACCTTTATCTTTCATTAAGCCAATAACCAGTTTTATCAATACGAATGGTGCAGTCAAATTGAGGCCTATATCTTCATCCCAAACATCATCAGACAAATCTTCAATCTTGTTGATTGATAATCGACCTGTAGAATGATAACTGAATGATTTGGTAAATTATTTTTGGCTGGCTGGAAGGATGAATCAAAGGATGAATGGATGATTAAAAGGATAGGTGAACATGGATAGATAAATAAATAAATGAGAGATTGATAGATGGATGGATGGATGGATGGATGAATATATACCAGCTGCATTAACTAAAATGTCAACATCTCCAGACTTCAGATCTTGGAAAACCTTGTGGATGTCTTCTTTGTTTATAAGGTCGCATTGGAAGTATTTAACATTCCGTTTACTTCTGTGGAAAAAATGGGAAAATATAACCCACAGAAATGTTTTTTAATTGCTTATAGAGTATAATGATATATATGTTGGCATTCCGTCTTATAATCATTCGCTTATGATTAGGAAAACAAAATCTTAACTTTTAAAGCAGAACACCAAGCAAGATTAATCTGTCTATGTTTAAACATTTCAAAATAAAATTGCTTTACTCTGCTTTTATTTCATCGATGGACATCCGTACAATATCATGTTTCACTTTGTCTACCCCAATGACGTCACATCCGGCATTCGCTAAAGATGTAGCAATCACCGATCCAATGGCGCCAGCAAAGCCCGTCACAAGTGCTGTTCTGCCTTGAAGTTCCATTTCAACCTGGTCTTGCAAACGTTTTTTAAGGTGTAATATATTGATTAAGATTATTTCAACTGTAACTCAATGTAACAAAGATTTGATTTGATTTTGTTGGGTTTAATTTAATTAGATTCTATAAATACGCTTTTTTTACTATTGTTTCCAAAATAAAATAAATCTTGCAATAAAAAATTAGTATGGCAAGTATGGCATCTCATATTGCTTAAGAACAACAAATTCTTAAATTTGTGTAGACATCATCCCATATTATACACGAACAACATTGTTTTAAAGCCCCTTAATATATAAGTAACGAGTATTTAATGATATAGTAATAATAGTTAGCAGCTAGGTAACATAAGTTTGATTACATGAAAACTTCTTACCTGAGTTTCGTGTCGTCTAAAACACCGTCATCTGAATTCGACTAAACAGCAAATTGTTATGCAACATTATTTTATAGACCAGTGACGTCATTTAAGTGTCCTTGTTCTGATTTTATGCAATATCATGCATACATTTCACATTCTGAGATAACAACTTTTTAAAACATGTTTAATGGATGCTCACTACTCCTAGGCACCTGATCCTGCCTCTGGGGTTTTCCAGAGGTCCGTGATTGTTCTGTTCTGGACTATTGATTGAATAACGGATTGTCCACGGATTTTTTCCGTTTATCCCGATCATGATATTTTCCCCAAATTACGACATTTTTCCCGATAAATACATTTTTACCTATATGACATTGGGCGCATGGCAAATGTGATCTTCCTGCAGAGGATGCTTACTCATCCTAAGCACCTGATCGTACCTCTATCTATTTAGAGGTCCGTGTTGCTCTGCTTTGAATTTGTATTTCGTTTTATGGATTTTTGAGATGGTTGACAGTTTGTAATTGTCATATTCCATTATATTTCCAACTTTTGATTTTCACGTAAATGAACATGTAGTCTGCTGTAAATATTTTGGTATTGTTTATTAAAAATTTTGTAGTTTTCCTTTTAACTTTATTTTTTAACACCACCTTTCTTAAAAACAAATGTCAGTGGGATTTTCGTTACGTTTTCTGTTTAAGAAAACGATAAATGCCAAAGGGAAAGAAGATCATACCATTTAAAAAAATATTTGTAAATGAATATCATGTCACTCTGCGAATATGATTTAACAATGCTATGATCTTGCGGTAAGATCCCAGGAGGTAATCGTTACAAACAATTACAGCTATCGTTTATTTTAGAAAACATAATTATTTAAACATTTTCCAGACATGCAAATCGCAGAAACACGATGCAAATGGCCTCATTTCTTGTATCAAGAGGTGCAGTAACCGGTGATACTTATCTACTGTTATGTAACTTGTAACCTTGCTATCAATGACCCCTTAGCTTTTAGGAGTCATATGACTGCAAGATTGTGCATTATCTCCTGCTTTTCTCACGCAGCAGATGTGCAGACCAAATAACTGAGACATTCGTGCACGAAACTAGAATAATAAAATGTCTATCAAGAAGCATATGTATTGACAAAGACAGCATATGCAATTATATTCTTTTATTTATGATATTTCTTTTTCTTTTCTTTCGATACATAAGATCAAAAGAAATGATTAAATTTATCAAAACAAATGTTTTAAATTTGAATATAATTTATATGTGCGCAATGTATCTGCGCAAATCGAATTGCTTTCGTCATCCTTAAATAAAAGTTTCTAAAACAGTGATAAAATATGTTCTATAACTCCTTACTACGAAAGCATTGACTTTTTATAGTAAGACGGTTCTTGAAGTGTAAACAGGATAATAATTATGAGATAATGTTGCAAAACAATTCAATATAAACATTCATTTCTAATTTTGAGTCAGATATGTTAACGTGTATTTATTTCATTGTATTGTACATGTATGAGATTTATGTATCTTAAATAAATGTCCAATCAAATGCTTTAAATAGCAGATGTTTTAGATTTCTAAAAATACTCGTTTGAAAGATACGACAACAGTCAAACTTTACAATTACTTATCACAATCTAGTATAAAAGACAGTATAGTACATGCAATAACAATATCGCTGTGTGCTGCATGTGTTATGCCAACATATCATTTATAGTTTGATACAGACCCTGAAACGTGCTACTACACCAGTTGCACGGTTCGGTTCGTTACGATTTTTGAACGGTACGGTTCGCTTTGTGAACGGTACGGTTCGTTTTGTTAACGGTACGGTACACTTTGTGAACGGTACGTTTCGTTTTGTGAACGGTACGGTTCGTTTCTTACACGGAACGGTACGGTTCGTTTTAGAGGTGTAGTAGCACGTTTCAGGGTCTGTATATATATAGTGTAGTCGCCTCATGTCAATGAACTATTTACAAAAGGTATGTTTTCTTATTAGACAATACACTTGCTCAACACGATGCTTAATATTGTTGTTTCGTTTCCATTTATAAATTTGAGCCAAATGAATAATCAGCTAGTCTGAGGTCAAAACGTGTCAACATGCGTTGCAGAAAACAAACATAAGCGATTGGAATAAGTTTATGATTCCTTTGGACATGGCTGAATAGTATTGTTAATGTTCTTGCGCTAGCGCAACATTAAAAACATGCCAGCAGAGCAGTTTCTATTTATTATGTCCTGTTTACTAAATCATCGTTCTGTTATACTTATATTTAATGTAATGGTAGAGGAAATGTATTTGGAAATTATTATATTAAAAATGATGAGAGAGGATAAAGTATTGCAGGCTAGTTAAAGTCAAAAACGTCAAAGATTAATGATTGTGTGAAAACTCATTAATATTCTGATAAACACCGTCGTCATTTTGCTTAAGTAATGGTCGCTATATTTACGTATAGTCAAGTGTAATGCATTGTACACACATATACACACATTCTCTAGTTTGAATTTTCCGTTTTAATATCAGTGGGTCGAGAATAACACTAGCTTTGGCAGACGACGTTTATACTTTTGTTTTCCTTACCTCGGGATTTTAAATCACACAAAATGGACATGTTTGGCAAATTGTATTTCAACAACTGGATATTAGCTAGTATCTCGCTATGTATGTTAGCTTATCTGTGAGGTTTTTTTTTTCTATATTTCTATAAACATTTAATTTCTTCTGCAGTGTTAATATCGTCAATGAACTATATTTAAGCAATCCAATTTTTCATCTGTCTAGAGTGACCTACTTAAGATGAACGTAAACAGTATCAATGTGCATGAATCATACTTATATACTGAAACAAATTGCATTATGAATGTACAAATTCTACTCACCTGTAACCAAAAGTAATCATGACACGGGCTTTGTTCATATAACAAAAGAATATGAGTTTTGTATCTAATCTATCATTTAAAAACTAATGGTAAAAACTTGATGATTATTTTAAATACATGAGCTTTATGTCAGCATTATAAAAGTTAAAATTTGAATTGAAAAAAGAAATATAAAAACTAATCGATATCGTGACCATGCCCTATTTGATGTTTTTAAGATCAATTCTATGTAAGAATCAAAGATTTATAAAAAGGTCTGCACACGCATAGTTACCAATTTTCCTTATATTTCATACATAGACACACTTAGGTGTAAAACACAAAAAACAACTAAAAGTTTGTTGCTAGGGGTAACCGTTGTCAAAGTAACCGAGGCTAAAGATGGAAAATAACAAAACTTACCTACAGACCCTGAAACGTGCTACTACACCAGTTGCACGGTTCGGTTCGCTACGCTATTTGAACGGTACGTTTCGCTTTGTGAACGGTACGGTTCGCTTTGTAAACGGTACAGTTCGCTTTGTGAACGGCACGGTTCGCTTTGTCAACGGCACAGTTCGCTTTGTGAACGGTACGGCTCGCCTTGTGAATGGTACGCTTCGCTTTGTGAACAGTACGGCTCGCTTTGTGAACGGTACAGTTCCCTTTGTGAACAGTACGGTTCGTTTTGTGAACGGTACAGTTCGCTTTGTGAACGGTACGGTTCGTTTTGTGAACAGTACGGCTCACTTTGTGAACGGTACGGTTCGCTTCTTGCACGGTACGTTTTGCTAAAAATAGGTATACAATCCAATGAAAATAATCAGGAAATCACAATATGATATGAAGTGTTTTTGAAATAATTGTAAAATTCAGTTATAGTTTGTCTTATTAAAAAAAACCTGCACATTGTGAACACACAAAATTCTCTCTCTCTCTCTCTCTCTCTCTCTCTCTCTCTCTCTCTCTCTCTCTCTCTCTCTCTCTCTCTCTCTCTCTCTCTCTCTCTCTCTCTCTCTCTCATTCTCTCTGCCAATTGTATATCCTTAAAAATGATTGAAAAATGTGTTTTGATAATTTTTTATATATAATTGTTTTAACTATTATGCTCTGACAATTTTACATACTGTCGTTTCCGCAGTTTCTAAATTTTATTCATAAATTTTCCTTCATTAAGTATAGTGGAAATTTTTATTTTCTAACTAGTAAAATAATGATTTTTTTTTTAAAATTACATCAAATTTCTAATGAACAGTTTTGTTTCAGGCCGCTGTGAAGCCCCCATCAACAGGGATCGCTGTGCCTGTCATGGTGTTTCCAGCTTGTGAGCTTAAAACACTGCTAATTAAGCAATTAAAAAATTAACAGACCATTACAAAATTAACACATAAACAATTTTAAGGGGAATTTTTTGTTTGGATATCCATTTTCTTTTTAATCAAACCTACTGGGAAACAAACACTTTTTTAAATTTATTTCTTTTGTTGTGTTTTATTTTGTTTGCTTTTGTATTGAATGACATATTTTACATGAATGTACTGTTTACAGATATTAAAGATGTAAATTGGAAAAAAATCAGATTGGGAAAGATTAAGTCAATGACGTCATATCATTTCAGGCCGCTGTGTAGCCCCCTTCAACTTGGATCGCGGTGTCTGCATATTGTTTTCAGCTGGCGAGTATAAAACACTATCAATTCAGGAAAGGTTAAGTCAGCAACGTCAATCTCACACTGCAGTAAATTTTGAATTAATTCAGATGATGAGAATAAGGGCTTACTCGGAAGCAGTTTATTTTTCTTTGTTGGCATTATTAAAAGAATTTTCAAAACACAACCTAGTTTAAAACATGTGGTTTTTTAATGCAAAAGTTTTATCTTTTATGACAAAATTGAATTATATATTATATCAACCCTCTGTGTATAAGGCGGAGAAGAAAACCTATGAAGATTTATTTGTACATGTACATTGTAATCGCAGTTCGATAATACAATCAAAGCTCTCTCTCTCTCTCTCTCTCTCTCTCTCTCTCTCTCTCTCTCAATTAATTGCCATTAACGTAGCACTTGGGTTGGGTTGTGTTGTGTTAGAATTAAGTCAGATGTGAATCAATTTATATTATTATATTTTCATGTTAAATACTGAAATCTGATTGGTTCAGACGCAGTTGGTTATCCCTTCTATTACCCTTAGCGTTAGCAACACACTTGGCAACAGGTAACACGTCAACGAATTGTTACAGGCGCATAAATTATGCGCGTACGGTTCGCCGTTGAGTTCACTTTATTTCTGTATAAAAGCAGTGAAGTTTTCTTTAAAATCAAGACATTTAGTATAATAAAATAAATAGTGCTTGTTTGGGAGGGTAACTGTTAAAATTGATACCCCTCGAAAACCACGTTTCCTCGGGGTGTCAATTTCAACAGTTACCCTCCCAAACAGGACTATTTATATTGTTCAATACCTACACCAAACTGAAGAATTTAATAAGGTGTATTTTTAATTGATATTAATTCCCATTTTGAAAACTATATGACCAGTGTCAGAAACTGTTCAATTACCTAAGGTAAATGATGAATGACTCTAATTTTTATGTAAAATTAAAATTCTTATATTTGGGTGTTGTCAATCTCCTGACAACTTCGATTAAAAGAACAAAATCGCGAACAGAAGTATATTTAATAACATGTATATCAAAATGTTTAATAAAATTAAAAGATTATACTTCATACATGTATGTATCACTCTTTATTTTTAAATAATGTTTCTATACGAAAAATAAAAACATACACAAAAATTGATATCAATATTTAAAATTGCGAGAAAGAGAATTAAGGATGTGTTTGGATTATAATGGAGGTATCTTTGACAAACATTTTTGTTTTAGATTTTATGATGTTGTGTAGCCCCCATCCACAGGTATCGCTGTGCCTGTTATATTGTTTCCAGCAGGGGAGCAAAGGAATACAACCAAATCACCTATCTACAATGAATAAACAATCGATTTGGTTTGCTATAGTCTGAAAAAAGTTGTCTTAACTTTTTAAAATACACTAGTACTTAGTAATATATCTATCACTATATATTACATATTAAGTCAAATAAAAAGTGTTGTCCTTAAATATATATAGATAGATATTATCTGCACGAATTGTACGTATAAGCAATGTGATTGAAGTGATATTCAAAACAAAACAGGCCATTTATTTACAAATAAAATACATAAATTCTTTCAATCATGCAAAATGATATTTGCTTTAAGCTTTTAAATGTGGTAATTCCTTATATCTTTATAAAGAGATATATTTCTTAAGGTAACGAACACAGTTTAAAAATGGCCACTACCACCCCGCCCTGTTAGTGATTTAACTATTCTACTACCTGGCTAGCCTCTGTGAATCGTTTTGTAGGCAGACATTGTAGATATTCATCCTTAAAGAAATTTATTTATAACATAAATTACCTACGTAACACACATTGAGAATAATTTAGTAATAATATCAGTCAAAAATAATATTTCATCATTTTTACAGTCTCTGCTGGAAACGATCTCCAACTTACTAAGAAAAACCCCACACATTATTCCCGACGAGGATTCATCTTATAATTTCTGTTAGATATAAATAAGGCAATTCTTACTTTTATTTCCTCAAAGCTTTTTGTAGAAGTCTTCAGAAAATCTTTTATCATCTTCGTTACAACTAAAAAAAACAATACCCCACCTCTTAAATTTTGTAAAACAATTCATATGGTGAAAATTTATTCTGCTAGTATCGCCACTATATGTTTACTTATTATATTAAATTTGTTTGTGGGGTTGTCGTTTAAAACGCTTACATTGGTTCCATACGATATCGAGGCATTGTATGTAGTTTAATCGTTTATATATTACAAAAAATACTACTTATTCCTTTTCTGGTTTAAATGCACGCGATGTAATATCTCATAAACATATATGATTGTGCTCATGAGAAAAGGTCCTTTTGACGTTTTGTATAAAACAGAGAAATATAACGTCATAAAGAAATGACGTTACGTAAAAGACTCGTCTGATAGTACAAAACAGTGGCACTGTAATTTTGTTACTTTGTTAATTAGCACTTGTCATAATAGCAATGCCCTAAAATGCAATATCTTTTATAATAAACGAAATGAACATATCTATATTTGTAATATTTTACTCATAACTCACGATCGATCCGTGCACGTTTGATACGAACAAAAGACAACTCTTGGTCATCAGCATGAAAAACTTGTACATGCATATTGGAAAGAATAACACGATTGAACAATTTACCTTCCGGAACAATTTACATTGCGGTACTGAATCCGATATTGAATGTCTGAATATAAATTATTTTTAAAATCGTCGGTTAATGAGAAATCATTATTTTCGCGACTGCGTTTTCGCTACCGATTATAACTTGTTGATCCGCACGTCAGCAGCTGTTTACTCGCGCGGCCGACTTTTACTTCATGTACAGCTGTAGGTCTACCATTTTCATCTAAAGCCTCTGAATCTCTGGCGATTAGGGTCCAAAATCAAGCTTAACAATCTTGATGAAACCCATAGCCTTTTTATTGCACGATGAATACTTTAATTACTGTTTATAAAGGCACGTCGAAAAACAAGAAAGGTAATCCACTTGTTTATAAAATAGCATGAGGTACCGCACGGGGAAATTTATAATTTCAAAAAAAAATATTTATCTGTTCAACATTTATTAGTGTTATTTTAATCTAAATTTAAGAGCCTAGGGAATGAATTATATTGAAAATAGGTGTTTTATTTATAGGTTGATACTACATGTAGATCCAGTCGTTTATCAATTTATAAAGCTTGATATTAGTATTCCAAATTATAAGATTTTATGTAATGTCATTTTGTTGATTTTTGAAATAGATAATAATAAATGAAATTTATTAAATTCATTACAAAATAAATTCTTAGTATGCATACTAACATTTTACTTAAGCTTCATCATTTTTGTACTGTAACTTACAGTTATTCAAGTTGAATATTTAGAAGAAATTATGCATGGCATGTCATCAGGTTTGTTTTAAAGTCCGCTTTTATTGCAGACTATTTTCATTGAATTTATTTTTATAAAGATTAGATATACACTCCGAAAATTGTTTTAGGCGAATATTATAAATAAAGAAAAATGTTTACATATAACTACAAGATCTAGTGCATACAGATTTAAGCGCAAAAGCAAATGCAAGTTAACTTTACGATTGTCATTGAATTGTTGCAAATATGAATTTTTACAATATAAGCACCACCTTATTTTTGCCCCCACTCTGTTTCTCCTGTGGTCGGTCAGTAATATATTTAAGCACAATAGCAGTATTATTAAATACATGTTGATGCTTATAAAGAGCCGATCCGATCATTCATAATAAAAGTTGAAATTAAATATATCTTTCTCAATTTTTCATTAGTTTAAGTGCTACAAAATCGTAAAGAACAGAGTAACATTTAATCGGCTTCTTTCTACGTGTTATCAAAATGTGCTCAAAACAGCGTACAGGTTTATTGTAATAACTAATGATAAAATACTAAAATAATTTTTTAAAAGCCAAATTCACTTCTGAAGTTAAGTTTACAAAAACTATTAGTGATCTAATATTTTCAGTATGTATGCAGGCTAACGATGTTCATGTACTGGTTTAGATTATTTAAAGCTAGGCTAAGCATTGACTACAAGTTCGTGCAAAAAATTTAACAACAAGTATTTAAAATTAATTATATTTCAATTTTTTTTTAATTTAAATTATATGTCCAAAGTTTTGGGAGCCTGATTTTTTTTATATAAATAGACATTTTTGGGGGAGGGGGAGAGGTATTGACCTATTTCTTTGGAAAAAAAATCCTAAATGACAAAGGGTAAATATATGTTAATTGTGCGTACAACATCTAATATATATGTTAATAGCAATAAGAATATAACCTGCTCAGTTTGTTTTATCATACATATAGATGCTTTCTGGCAGATAAGATACTAGTGATTTTAGAGAACGCTCAAAAACATGAAAGAAGTTTTTAAATTAAAAAAAAAGTTAGTGTGCTGCTTATTTAAAATTTCTGTGGCATTTGAGCTACATATACAAGCGCTAAATTATTCATGTGTCGACAAATACCCCATGTTAACAAATGAGCTAACTCATTGTATGAACATGTGTACACATTTTGAGTCATTACATTCTAATTAAATTTAGACGTAAACTATAGTTTTAATTAAACCTAACAGTATCTAACTTGTGCCCAATTTTTTTCTTCGACAAAATCACATGATTTATTGCTTCAAGAACTTGATAATGTATTTAATGAACAGTTTGGCCCTGACAAAAATAGTGGGTGCTTCAAAAAAATTAAGAAAATGCTACGAGAGAACAAAATCTAAAGCTTTAGTGTTTGTATTGAGATTTCAGTAAAAGAAATGTGAGTGGAGGGTTAAATTAATCAAGGTTCACGACTCGATACCTTTGCACGTTTTCATTTCCATATCACTCCCATTAACATGGGACCACCTTTTTTTTTAATCCACGACGCTTTAATTTTTAATATTTACATTCTACTGTGTTTTTCCATTAAATTCCGTGATGTTTAAATACCTCTAAATGCAACACCTATTCACTGCGTATGAATTTACATGTAATTTACATAAGTAGTTCTCAAACAGTGATTTCTATGTAATCGGTTAAAAAATGTATTTCATAAATGTTGTCAAAACACCATGTTTTATAATTATTCAACAAAACAGTTGACTTTATTGTTAAAAGCAACATTTCAATAGTTATTTTTCATGGATTATATTTTCATGCTCGTCGATCTCATCTCAACGGTCTCTGTAAAATCCAGTTTAAACCGGTATTACAAATCAGCTGTTCTTGCTGTTACTAATTTACTCCCTCCGTGGTCTCCACTTTATATCGATTTATTTCAGTAAACAATTGATTTCTTCAGTAAGGGAATGTAAATATAAGCATTAAATGATTTATTTTTGACGTCGTCGTGTCAATAACTGCCGTCAGGGAGCAGACAAATTATCATAACGCGCTAACGCGCGTTATTCAATTTGTCTGCTCACCTGACGGCAGTTATTGACACGACGACGTCAAAAATAAATCATTCAATGCTATAATACATGCAGTAAACTGCAAGTTGTCAGTTAATTTTATGAAATTATTGGTGCTCGCTATTTCCATGGTTTTACAATGTACATTCTTGCAATTTAACACAAAACAAAAACAGTGCGTAAAAAGTGCTCGCGTAAAATATTTTAAAAATCTACAATATCAGCAAAGTTACATATTGATTTAAAAATAAAAAGTAAACAAAATTAACAACGTTAAGAGTTTTAATTATGGCAATAAGCGTCGAATTAATTGCTGGACAAATTTTATTCAATTCAATTCAAAATAAAGTATATCTCATTCATATTTTGAATTAATAAATATTTTTTTTAACTTCAATTTTAATTCAAACACATTTACGAATCTATTGAAATGAACATATATTTGCATCGCACATTATCATGTTCACCTTCAAGATGTAATCCCCACTTAGTTTTGTTGGGTTCTAATTTTCAGACTTTCGAGATCCATGCCAAGCTTGCAAAAATTATTATTATTATATGGATATATACTATTTCATTCTTTTTTTTTTAGAATTTGGTGAACTCATGAGTTCATTGTATCTTTTATTGATACACGTAGGAGTGAAATAAATTTCGAATCTTGAATCGATTTTATGTATTCTAAAGATTTTTCCAATTTCGTGCCGGTAAGTAATATAAAGGACTATGTGCGGTTTTATGCATGTTTTGCCCCCAAAATTAAAGTTTTATAAAGAGCTTCAAAAATAAGGTGGAAGATAGTTAGAATCATATTTAAAATAAGGGTGCAAAAGTTTATCACCACAGTGACGTCATAATGTTGAAATGACGTCATGAAGATTGCCTAATTTTGATATATTGATGTTTTGTAGCAAAATATGGGTGTTTTCCGATGGTTTTTCGACTGGGAAACATCGAGCGCAGGCTTGCTAAAGTACCATTTTTTAGTATAATGTGTATATTTATCAGAAGAAAAACATATGTTAAAATCTTACTTGAGCAGACCTGCGCTCTATACTTCCGAATTCAAAATGTAAAGCAAAATTGGAAATATTTTCAATTTTTTACAAATTTGCGGGATGTAGGTCATTTAGTTGACGTCATAGATAAATAGCAAATGGGCAATGGTGACTAAAATCATGATTTTAGTTATAGGCATCCACTGTACAATGATTTATGAAGATTTGAATTTTATTGGACACTATTTAAAAATTGGTTAAAATCGGCGGCAGATATTTGACCATACCGCACATAGTCCTTTATAGACGAATAAATAAAACCGTAAAATATGTAAAATGATATGAAAAAAAACACATAGAAACTTAACTTTTGCAACAGAAAGATTTTAGGAGAAAATAAGAAAATGAAAAAATCAGTCCGAATTTCCTCTGCTTCAATTTCAATCTACCTCAGAGCATATCTTCCTCAAATAAACAAATCATAGATATTAATTTCGATATTTGTTAATAACGTTGTTATTTTGTGTTTTTAAAACACCTTTGGACTTCAGATATTGAACTTTGTAAAAAAAATTTTGAGAAATCTCAAACCCTGAGTAAACGTAATCCTTAAGGCAAAATAGAATTAAGCAAGCCATGACGTTTTAAAAACAAATAAAAGTAGAAAAAGAAAATCATTGATATAAAATCATTAAAGTGACAATCATGTGTAAATGTACAGAAAAATAAAGAAGTTGAAGCAAAATGAGAAAAAAGGACGACTTTTGGCGAAGTTTCTTTTTTCATATAGCATGCACAGGAATCCAATGCGCATGTATGGACACCATACATTTAAAAAAGCCATGTTCATTGTACTTTGTTATTGAAAATGAATAATTTTTAAATCATTCTTTGAATTACACATGTAATTTATAAAATCAGTTCTTTGCTAGACTAAGATATGATTTATTTAGAAAAAACGAAAGTGCGTTAAATTGAAAAAAAAACCTGCATAGTTTCCGTGACAGTTACATTTTCAATGTGCACGGACCCCCCCCCCCCCCGGATTATATGAAAAAATTTATGCATTGATATATATGCATTATTGTGAAAAGTTATCTAATAAGAATTTAATAATGATATCTTGGGAAAAAAAGCAAAGATTATTACAAATAAAGCAATGGGGCTATACACCTAACATAAAAATGACGTTGATAAAATCATAACGTAACGTTGCAAGGCGAACAACGTCATAGGTAAAAAAAAACCCTTCACTTTCAATGCTAAATAAAGCTATTTATAGTTATTGGATCTTCATGAAACTTCATAACTTTAATCTTCTGACATATATAAGTATAAATCCATAAAAATCTGGAATTGTGAAAAAATGCCATAAGGGCCCTTTTCTCATGGGTGCAATCATATATAAAACCAGTTCTGCTATAGAACGAATTTTTTATTTAGTTGTATAACGAAAAGTTCATAGTGCATATCTAACTTGATAACCTATGGACACGGTGTTTTATTCATGAATAACTCTGACAGGAAATGAATACTTACGAGGAGTATTAACGGTTGAAGGACAAATGGCGTTACATGTTACACCGAATTCTGCTGACTCCAGAACTACAGCCTGAAAATAAAGGAAAAACATAGAATGATAATAAGTAAGTAACTTACATGTAAAATGGGGCTAAAAAGTGGCTAACAAGAGACTTAGTGGCAAAAGTTGGCAACTTAGTCACCCGTTTTTAGACTTTCAAATCCTTAAATAACTTTCAGCTGGCTTTCAGCTTAGGGAATAAGAACAGCTTATTTTCCGAGAATCAGTTGTTGTGCAAAGAATATAAAGAGAATATATTCAAAATTTCTATCTTTTTTCTCCATTTCATAGAATACAGAATAGGTCGTTCGTATAACTTTAGTCTTATGGGTCATAAAATATTTTTTTTTAAAAATGTTTCAATACCAAATTGAATTAAAGAAATTAAAATATTTTACAGTTTTGCAAAATATCCAATGATTAGACAGAACATTAAAACAAATGAAAATTTTTTTTACAATCTTAGAAAGTTATTGAACGCATTAGTGGATAAATGCTTAACAGAAACGGAATTTTATTTGGTTACTTTCTTTGTAAATCGTTTAATAACGAGTTAGATAGATGAATGCTAGTTCATTGATTATTTTAAAATGGACACATCAATTTTAAAAACCAGATAAAATTATTAAAAATCTTGGTTTTAAATCGAGGATATCAGCATTTTACCTAACATTGTCCGTGATAAACATTTATCTTTATCACGAACTGTATTAAGAAGTAATGTTTATTTTTGAGAAAAAAGGCCACTGGATTCAATATTTTTTACTGATAGGGGGGGAAAACAACCAATACAATGCAGTTTTTTTTCAGTTATTTATTATTGGGTTTTTTTCTTTGCTTTTTTTAAATCTGTCAATGTTTGAATAATTAAGCCCATTTAGTTAAACTTAATTTCATTAATATTGAGATTGAATCATCTTTACCCTCGTGAGGCCAACCAATCCTGTCTTTGGACAACGTAGCTTGACATTGAGGGCCGAGCCACAAGTCCACAAGTGGAGGAAATGTTTATAATTCTGCCCCAACCTAAAGGATAAATAGCAGGTAGAAATATTCGTTTTTAAAACACATCAATTTTATTTTAAATCCTACATGTAAATGTTGATATATGATGTAAAGATCAAGTTTTTAACATAATTTATAGCATACGACTCGGCTTATAGAATGCGTTATATTACATGTTTGTCAACTAGAAGGAGGCAGTAAAGTAAGAAACATCAGTCGCATGTGCCTTTCATTTTCTTCATACCATATGCAACCAAAAAAAAAACTCAATAGGTTATAAGTAATCATTCTGAAGAAAGGCAAATATATATTAGGCACTTTGTTTTGAATATATTCTACTACCTTGCTCTTTCATAGAACCGAGAAACTGCTTGATAACTAGAAACGGGGCGGTCAAATTGATTCCAATATCTTCATCCCAGTCCTCGTCTGTTATATCTTCTACTTTGTCAACCGTTAATCGACCTTGAAAAGATACACAAAAGATAGAGAGATACATTTGATAGATAGATAGATAGATAGATAGATAGATAGATAGATAGATAGATAGATAGATAGATAGATAGATAGATGGATGGATGGATGGATGGATGGATGGATGGATGGATGGATGGATGGATAGATAGATAGATAGATAGATAGATAGATAGATAGATAGATAGATAGATAGATAGATAGACAGACAGACAGACAGACAGACAGACAGACAGATAGACAGATAGATAGATAGATAGATAGATAGATAGATAGATGAAAATGCATACCAGCTACGTTAACTATAATGTCAACTTTAGACTTTATTTCCAGAGAAAATTGTTTGACATTTTCTTTCTTTAAAAGGTCACATTCAAAGTAACTGATATCTTTTCTACTTCTGTAAAAAAACCATAAAATGACTGGAATTTCATTAAATAAAAAATATAGAAGGTCAACAATATAACATAGCTTACATACAGTGACTGTGCATTTTTACCCAGCTTTGATCTCATCAATGGACTGTTGAGCATTTTCCTGTTTCACTCTATCTATACCAATAACGTCACACCCGGCATTCGCTACGGTCTTTGCGATGACTGATCCAATGGCTCCAGCGAACCCGGTCACGAGCGCTGTCTTCCCTTCTAGGGCCATTTGAACTAAAAAGTTTTTGAATGTGTACTTAGAGCAAACTAAGCTGTAATTGTAATAATTTTATTTTGCTGTAAAAATAAAATGAATGATTAAATGTATCAACTGAAGTCAAATATTCTATACTTAAAAGAGATATAACACATTTTGTGCATGACGACGGTAATGTTAGTTTAATTAAATTAGATTCTATAAATAAGCTTTTTTTACTATTATTTACAAAATAAAATAAATCTTGCAATAAAAAATTAGTATGGCAAGTATGGCATCTCATATTGCTTAAGAACAACAAATTCTTAAATTTGTGTAGACATCATCCCATATTATACACGAACAACATTGTTTTAAAGCCCCTTAATATATAGGTAACGAGTATTTAATGATATAGTAATAATCGTAATAATTAAGGTTACATAAGTTTGCTTACATGAAAACTTCTTGCCTTAGTTTCGTGTGGTCTAAAACACCGTCATCTGAATTCGGCTAAACAGCAAATTGTTATGTATTTTTTTTTCATAGACCAGTGACATTTAAATGTTCTTGTTCTGATTTTATGCTTTATCATGCATACATTTCACATTCTGAGATAACATCTTTTTAAAACATGTTTAAAAGATGCTCACTCCTCCTAGGCACCTGATCCTGCCTCAGGGGTTTTCCAGAGGTCCGTGGTTGCTCTTCTGTGGACTATTGATTGAGTGACGAATTGTCCATGGATTTCCTCGGTTTATCCCGATCATGATATTTTACCCAAATTACGACATTTTTCCCGATAAATACATTTTTACCTATATGACATTGGGCGCACGGCAAATGTGATCTGCCTGCAGAGGAATCTTAATCCCCTAGTCACCTGATCCTACCTCTATCTTTTTTAGAGGTCCGTGTTGCTCTGCTTTGAATTTGTAGTTCGTTTTATGGATTTTTGAGATGATTGACAGTTTGTAATTGTCATATTCCATTATATTTCCAACTCTTGACTTTCACGTAAATGAACACGTAGTCTGCTGTAAATATTTTGGTATTTTTTATTAAAAAAATTGTATTTTTCCTTTTAACTTTATTTTTTGACACCACATTTCTTAACAAAAAATGTCAGTGGGATTTTCGTTACGTTTTCTGTTTAAGAAAACGATAAATGCCAAAGGGATATAAAATAACTCCATATCAATAAAATATTTGTAAATGAATATCATGTCACTCTGCGAAAATGATTTAACAATGATCTTGCGGTAAGACCCAAGGAGAAAGTTCTAACAAACAATTATAGCTATCGTTTATTTTAGATTAGTCAAAAAATTTCCAGACATGCAAATCGCAGAAACACGATGCAGAAACACGATGCACATGTCCTAATTTGTTGTATCAAGAGATGGAGTAACTGGTGATCCTTACCTACTGTTATGTAACTTTTAACCTTGCTTTCAATGACCCCTTAGCTTTATGGAGGCATGTGTCTGCAAGATTGTGCATTAACTCCTGTTTTTCTGACGCGGTGGATATGCAGACCAAATAACTGAGACATTCGTGCAAGAAATTAGAATAATAAAATGTCTATCAAGGAGCATATTTATTGACAAAGACAAAATATGCAATTATATTCTTTTGATATATAATAACATTTTTAATTTTTTTTTATACATAAGAATAAAAGAAATGATTAAATTTATCAAAACAAATGTTTTATAATTAAATATGAATTTTTATATGTACAATGTATCTGCGCAAATCGAATTGGTTTCGTCTTCCTTAAATACAATGATAAAATATGTTTTATAACTCATTACAACGAAATTATGGAATTTTTATAGTAAGACGGTTCTTGAAGTGTAAACAGGATAATAATTATGAGATAATGTTGCATAAGAATTCAATATACACAATTGTTTGTAATTTTGAGTCAAAATATTAACGTATATTTATTTCATTGTATTGTACATGTATGAGATTAATGTATCTTTAAAAAATGTCAAATCAAATGGTTTCATTAGCAAATTTTTAAAATTTATGAAAACAGGCTTTTGAAAGATAAGTCAACAGACAAACCTCATAACTACTTATCACATTCGTGCATTAAAGAATGTATAGTACATGTAATGAACAAGTACACTACACAAGCGCTGTGTTTTTGCATATGTTTTGCCAACATTACATTTATAGTTTAATATATATAGTCTACTCCCCTCAAGTCAATGAACTATATACAAAGTCATGCTTACTAATTAGACAATGAACTTGCACAACACGATACTTCATATTGTTGTTTTGTTTCAATTTATAAATTTGAACTTAATGATTAATCAGCTATTCTGAGGTCAAACAATATTAACATGTGTTGCAGAAAACAAACGTAAGCGATTAATCCTTTGGACATGGCTGGATAGTATTGTGAATGTTCTTGCGCAAGCGCATCATTGAAAACAAGCCTAGCGCAGAGCAATTTCTAATCGTAATGTCCTCTTTACTAAATCATTGTTCTTTTTTTCTTATATTTAATGTAATGGTAGTGGGAAAGGATTTGGAAAGCATTGCCTTCAAAATGATGAGAAAGGGACTTGGACACGATTTGACTTAAATTTTTCAAATTTTATTTTTCCATTTTAAATGTTTCTACTGATAAATATAGAAGTTTATTATGCTATGTCAAAATTTGAAAGTTAAATATCAAATTATAAGCAAGAAAAAGAGTTCATAATTTTTTGTTTTGTAAACAAAGCTCAATATTGGCATTTTTTACATATGTGTTGAATTGGTGTAAGTTTTAGTCAAATGTATCTTTCTTTTGTTGATAATAGTATTGTTAAAGATATTGAATTAGTTTAAATTGTTTTTTACATGTCATTTTGTCTAAGAAATGGTAATTTTTTACATTAAATTTTTTGTAAACAACTATAAGACTCGAGCTTTGTTTAAATAACAACCAATTCTTACCTCTGTATCTCGCTTGTAACTTGACTTTAACATTCAATATTTTGGTCAATCATTTAAAATGCACCAGTTAACTATTCTATACATAAAAAATAAAAATAAAATGTTTGATCTTAAATCGTGTCCAAGTCCCTTGAGGTCAAAAACATCATAAATAAATAAATGCTTGAAAAATAAACCGTTTTCATAATGTGAAAAACATCGTCGTCAGTTTGCTTAGTTAATGGTTGCTATCTTTACGTATAGTTGAGTGTTATGCATTGTGCACACATAGACATACATTCACTCGTTTAAATTTTCTGTTTTGATATCAGTGGGTCGAGAATAATGCTAGCTTTTGCAGACGACGAATATACTTTGATTTCCTTTTCTTGGGATTATAAATCACACAAAATGGGTACGTTGGGCAAATTGTATTTCAACGACTGGATATTAGTTTGTATCTCGCTGTGTATGTTAGCATATCTGTGAGTTTATTTTCTTTATTTCTTTAAAACACAAAATTTCTATTGCTGTGTTAATATCGTCAATGAACTATATTCAAGCAACCCCAATTTTTATCTGCCTAGAGTGACCTACTTAAGATGTACGTAAACATTAAAAATGTGCATGAATCATACTTATACACTGAGACAAATGGCATTATGAATTTACAAATTATACTCACCCGTGACTTAACGTAAACATAACACGAGCTTTGTCCATATAACAAAGAAATAAGAGGTCTGTGTCTAACTTATTAGTTGAAAACTGACGGTAAAAACTTGGTGATTATTTGAAATACATGAGCTTTAGTTCAGCATTCTAGACGTTAAAATTTAAAGTGAAGAAAGAAATCAAAAACTAACCGTGACCATGCCCTTTTAATGTTTTTAAGAACTGTAAAAACAGGTGTTTTTTTTTTCATGAATCATTCTTAACCTGACATTGCCACTCATACAATTTTATATGTAAATCAATCTGAGCGATGTGTTTGTTCTTAACACCAAAGAATAATAAATGATTTAAAAACTGTAAAACAGGTGTTTTTTTTTTCATTTTTCGTGAATCATTCTTAAACTTGACCTTGACCACTCATACAATTTGATTTGTAAATCAATCTGAGCGATGTGTTTGTTCTTAACACCATATAGTAATAAATGGTGAGCATGAAAGACTATGACATAGTAATATAATTATGAAAATGATTACAATGCATAAAGTTATTTATTCAACTCAATGTCATTTCCTTAATATATGGGACTGACTATGCAAGAAATCACTATAAAAGAATTCGATCTCAAGAATGAGGTAAAGCGTTTTTATGCAGTTCATTTTGAGCCATAAAGTCAAATCCATGTTACCTCATAAAAATATTATTCAAATTTCAAAATTGAATAGGTAACCTGAACAGAAAAAAAGATGATGTTTGTCGTATTTTACAAATAAGGAAAACAGTTAGGCTTTATTGAGTTTCAGGTATTCCAGATGGAAGCACAGTTTGTTTCGGAAGTACGGAATTCCCGGTCCCTTGCCAACACCATTCGTAGGAATTTCACCGAAATACAGAAGGACGGTAAGGATATGATGAGTAAACAATACAGAATGAAGACAGATATTACAAAGAAAACTACCGAGAACACTATGGTCGTTGTCATTTTTAAAATGTTAATCTACTTTTAAAAAACTAGTTTTATATAAGCATAAAGGAAAATATGCAATCTTCATGCCAAGATAAATGAATCTTCCCCTTGGTAAACTACAGTTTATGGCAAAAAAATGTTATACAATTTTTTTTGATTTATTTCCGAATTTACTATTCTTCGATTAGTTTTTGAATATATAATATGTTATGTTTATCAAATGAACAGATAAACATATAATGATTTATTTTTAAATTAAGCCGATTTCTATATACACGTACATGTGTATCTACATTTTGCAGGGCGTTGCTCTTACAGACCAAGAACTTGCAAGGACGTATGGTGATATAGTGGGGCAAGTAATTACTACATGTTAATTACATTAAACATTGTATAGCCCATTTCAGATCTTCAAATTCAAAATCTAGATGCCATTGCCCTTAGTATTCGTAAAGAGCTGATTAAATCTGAAGTATTTGATTGGCACTTATGACACAACGCTTATATTTAAATTTGAGCTGTTAAAAATGTACTAGTTTTCTCCTCTTTTTTTCTGTTTGGAAAATGATAGCTGTGATTTGTTTAAGGTCTTTTTTTGCTTTCGGTGTTTTCGATTGTGTCTTCTTTAAGTCTTAATGGCTTTCGGCATGTTCATTTGCATCGTCACTTGTATTGCTTATGATGTTTTACAGAGTATATATGGGACACCGCCCCTTGTTGCTAGTCTCCAACCCTGACACAATCAAAGCCATTATGGTGAAAGAGTTCTCAAGAACACCAAACCGCCCTGTAAGTCTCTCTCTCTCTCTCCCTCTCTCTCTCTCTCTCTCTCTCTCTCTTTAAAAGTATGGGTATGTTGAATGAACAGATTGAGTAATATCTGTGAAGATTCATACAACAAACAAATGCATTTTGGCATGTTTACACCAATGTTAACTAAAATAAAATGTGGGACACAATATGTTGAATTGTATTAACAGTACATGTATTGTGTGCAAAATTCTTATGTGTTTTGTAGAAGACATTCTTACCGAGAAATGAAATGAAATATTCACTCCTAAATGCCGACGATGACCAATGGCGGTTCCTTAGAAACACTCTTCTACCGACATTTTCTTCCGGCAAAATGAGAATGGTACCTTTTTCATTATTACTGCTTTTATATGTAATGATTGATAAACCAGTCGTTAACTGCAGTGATTGTGCAACTTATACTTTATATGTGAAAATACTAGATCCCGTTTTATCCCCCTCCCTTTTTTTTAAAAACTGGTCGAATTTAAAACGAGACAAATTTAAATGTATTAAAATATATCTCCTTTGATAAAACTGTGCGAGGGTTGACTCAATATACAGTATACATGTATGCAGTAAAGGGTTAATATACAATAGAAAACAGTGGAATATCTATGAAATATTTTTATTCATATAATCTGATGTCAAAACCTGTTCAGTATACTTGCAGTAAACTAAAAATTCCATTTCTAAACTACTTTGACTTTGTTCTGTACAGAAAAAAAAACACATAAGAGATGCATGCATTTCAGATGGAGCCGTTGTTTAAAGCCAAATATGAACAACTGTTAGATAACTTGACGGAAAGGGTCAAAACAGGAAAACCAATAGACTTCAAAGAGTACGTAATGATTAAATTACCTAGTATCATTACACACTCTTATGGCACTGTACAAATTTTAATGAATTGTGGCTGAATACTAGCAGAATTGTTACTAAATGGTATAGACTTCTATTCTAGTGTACTCTGTACAAATTTAGATTCCCATTTTTTGTTGGAAGTGTCTAACTCTGTATAGTGAATCTATTCATTTATAAGTACGATGCGTCGCATTTGTTTTCACCTTTTGTCCACTTAAAACAATATTGAATTTATGACCAACAAAATGATTATACCTTCACACGAAATCTATCAAAATTTCTTGTTTGTTTTAGATGTCAAGAGATTAACCATATAAAAGAAAACAATTGTAAAATGACAACTGGCTTATTTAATCATTTTTGTTCCGTGCCGACATATAAAATACAATACCCTTATTTCACATAGGTTATACGTTTTTAAAATGTCCTTACTTTTTTTGAAAAAAAGAATCTCCTTTACATTTTAAAATTGTAATTGTCATATATGTTTTTCAGTGTTTTTGGCGCTTATACATTAGATGTCATCGCCTCAACTGGTTTTAGAATGGATATCGACTCTCAAAAAAATCCGGACAATGATTTTGTCAAATATACTAAGAAATTCTTAAACATTTCCTTTACTCCGATTTTGATACTTATTCGTAAGTTAAGACAATCTTGTTTTTTTAATAATATGACCTCTCAAATTCTCATGTAATATGCTCAAAAACCGATGTAAATATATTATGACAAGTTCATAATGTACATGCATTGATTTTATGATCTCATCTTTTATATTTCTTTTAATGCGGGTACACGGAAGACCCTACATGACATAAAAAGAAATGGAAACATATTTTTCATTTTGTTTTCAGAATTTCTGAGACATCTTTTTCTATTTGTACGTGACACAATTATTTTTCCTCTTCTTTATGCTTTAGTGATATTTCCAAAAATTGATACCTTTTTATACTGGCTTGGAATGTCACCTTTCAATCGACTGGATATTCTGTCATTCTTCCGGCGTGCTGTCAAGCGAGCTGTCGATCAAAGAATGGAAGACAGCAAGGTTAGAGAACGAATATATAGTTTCAAGTACAACATCTTTCTAAAATAGAGAACACCACTTAATGTACAAGATGACGTGATATTATTATATGATACGTTGGGAAGTACACTGTTTGCACTACCGTTGGCCTCCGTAATAGTACTGTTCTTTAAGTAAAACTGCTTCGATTATGATAATCATGTTCATTTTGATCTGGATTTTTTGGCTACTAGAAGCCCGTGGCCCTGCTGCAGCTGATGTTGAATGCACATCATGACACAGGCGTCGATGAGTCCGAAAACATTCATAGCTACGAAGGAGATGGAACCCCATGGAAAACGAGAAGTAAGTTTAAACTTTCTTTTAGAAATTGCGTGAATACGTGATAATAATAAATTTGTGGTCAAATATGTATGTCAAATTAAGCAAAGAACCCTGTACAAAAATAAAAGGAAATGTTCAATTTTAAAGCGAACGTATATACATAGATTTTTTGAAGTTTTAATAATAGTTTATGGCCCAACATATCATATCTAAAAGTTCAAGGCAGATCTAATGAAGAAATTGTTCACCATACAGCTTCATTAAAGTGAAGATTAGAATGTAAGTGAATTTCACTTTACACATGGTTTCCAAGATTTTATTGATTTGTAGGCCTTACTATGGATGAGATTGTGGGTAATTCTATTCTTTTTCTGTTGGTGGGATACGACACAACGTCCAATGCCTTGGCCTTTACTGCTTACAATCTGGCCACTCACCCCGACTGTCAAGAAAAACGATAAAAATAGACGCCATTCTGATATTTTTGCGGATCTCACACTATTGTATTGATTATTATGCAATACATTATTGCAATCTATGGCTTCTTTTCTTTAACAAATAAGAGCACAACATTTATATTACGAGTACGGATACTTTTTTACATTACTAAAATTTAAACTGATTGATTGATATGTCACCCGAGCGAAACGCATGCAAAACGATCGCTATTCACTTTCATACGAGTTGGCTAACATACATTGATAGGAACCACCTAATTACGACAATGTCCAGAAACTGGAGTACCTAGAGAGAATTTTCTGTGAGACTCTGAGGCTTTATCCGTCCGCATGCAGGTAAATTTAAACTCACGTGTCAAAAGACATCTAGTTTTTTTCTCTGTTCGCTATATATATTTCAAAACTAACGTAAATTAAGAACCATATTTTTTTGATGTGCAATAAAACATATACATTTTGCAATGGAAGGTACTGTAGATCTATTTTTTCATCCATTTTTACAGACCAGTGAGCTACAGATCTGAAGCTACATATAACAGTTCAATATCAAATTTCCCACTAGAATGATTGAAATTTCATAATTTTCAATCACCTATAATTATAACATTTACATTAACTATATTATTCTTAACATTCTAACAGCACACAAACTGCATAAACTAAATAATACCATTTTCAGAACTCATAGACTTGCAGAAAGGGACATTGTGATTGAAGGATACACAGTTCCCGAAGGTACGGACATTTCTTTTCCAATGTACAGTATCCACAGGGACCCACGGTTCTGGGAAAATCCGACCAGATTTGATCCTGAAAGGTACCATTTCATACGG
The DNA here is from genome assembly GCF_963853765.1 of Magallana gigas. NCBI lineage: Eukaryota > Metazoa > Mollusca > Bivalvia > Ostreida > Ostreidae > Magallana > Magallana gigas. The sequence continues at coordinate 22,178,823 of NC_088853.1, read as the reverse complement.
CATATGTTCTAGCTAAATGACTGAAAACCTACATGTCGTTCACACATTTGGATTAGCACCCCTTAGAACACGTACACTAATATACAATATAAACGTAAAATCAATAATTTAACAAAAAAAATGATTAAATCAGAAATGGTGTTAAAGATATGATAAAAGGATATCACACTACGTGGTGAAATAATGCTAAAAAGTACTAATAACTAATAAATAAATCTCACTACATGTCATTTCTATGATAAAGTTATATATCAGCCATAACTCTATAACTTGTGTGAGCTAATCAAAAGAACAACTTAAATATAGATTATATAAAATGTATTTTCAAACGGATATGAATAAAAAAGTGAATGTTGAATTCTTAAACTTGTTTTTATCAAAAACACACATCACATTAACCTCATAATAGATTTTTTACATGTGTAGTTTTTGTGTATATTGTCCTTTATTAAAGTTTTAATAATCAAAAAAAGAAATGTTGTCGTGTTGTATTTATCTTTCTTGTAAAAATAAAATTTATCCCGAATGATTATCTATTAAATGCATATACTTACTGATCAATAAACATTCTTAGGGTCATTCAATTATAATTTAATTAAAAGGTTCACTCCGGAAAACAAGGCTAAGCGGCACCCATACGCTTATTTACCCTTTGGGAATGGTCCCCGTAGCTGTATAGGCATGCGCCTTTCTCAGGTTGAGGTGCGGTTAGCGATTGTCTCCATTCTACAACACTACAGATTCAAAACGTGTGAAGAGACAGAAGTGAGTAAGAAGCTAGACCCTTGATGATTGGATTAACACTCGACACGCGGGAGGGCGTTTATGTAATAGTTCGATCATATTTAGTAAAATTTACGCGATTAAGAGGGAGCGAAGCGTAAATTTTATTTAATATGATGTAAATAAATAGAACATAACCCACTTTTTCATTGCCTGACCAAAATGTCGGTGCTAATCAGATATTATATCTCTTTCATCTACGGCTCACTTAGCTGTCAATCAAAATGTGACTTTGCTGGAACTTAAAGACGGGCACCCAAATTTCATTTGATCATTAGAAATGCATTCATAGAGTATTGCAAATGATAAAAACAGAAAAATAAAATTTGACAAAAATCGTGACCATGCCCCTTTAAGGGTTTATTAGATAACGAAATACCGATACACTTATCTGTAAGCGTTAGTGGAAATAGAAAACTTTATCTCACGACCTGATTACACAAACGAAACACCGACACACTTATCTGTGAACGTTTGCTTTAAGAATAGCTAAAATGATCATCTGTTTATTTAAAACTTGAATATAATCCGCTCAAATTCTCATATTTTCGTGTTTCTTGTTAAATTCGGTATGTTGATACATCAGTGCAGTGATCAAACCATTACATTCAGCAGTTCTCTCCTAAATACGCTTTTATAATTCAAACATAGATGTTAAGAGTAAAAACCCGCAAGATCATGAAGACATACGCAAATACGTTAAAACTCCTATCTGAAATTATGTTACACCTAGATGTGATACGGATAACACTTGACAAAAAACGATAAAAAAACAACTTAAAACTTTTTTTTCATTTGGAAAAAGTTGTGCAACTCTACATACATACATTTATATGCAGCAAAAACCTGAAGCATTTATAAAATTTTATTTTTTGGCATTCATTGTAAATACGCATTCAAATCTAAAGCGCACGTAGCAGGTATATAAAATGCAAGTTGAAATATGAGCCAACTCTTACAATGCATAAAATGAATCTGCCTGTGCCAGTTAGCCAACTCAGATGTCTTTAAACATGACTGGGAAAAAATACCCCTCAATATTTGTTGCGTTACGTTTTCATTTACAAAGGTCCACTTAATTGTACCTTATGACTGTTAGATTCATTATTCATATACCTGACTAAAACCGTACAGTGTGACTGTCAAACGGTGTCTCGCATATATATCTAAACATTAATATTTCGACGAGAATATATATACACACTGAATATTAATATCTGTATGCCGTCGGTCCGATAACATATCTGGTTGAGAAGAAAACACATATCCCATTGCATTAACGTGTGGTATTAAAAACATCTGCATGAACGGATATAGGACAAACAATATGTATAAGTACAAATCAACATTCAATAGAAAAATGTGTGAACATTTTTATTATCATTCAATGGCTAAAATGTGGGACGTTAAATGCACACCGTCTAAACAAAACACCGTGACCAGTTTTTTGTATGTAATAAAAACTCGGCGAATACATTTCACAATTGTATGGCATAGAGGTAAACAAAAACAAAAAAACAGAAACAAAACAAAACAAAAAACAAACAAACAAATATTCGTGCTCTTCTTTTGTTTTCGCACAAAGAACCTACATACTTCCATCTTTTATTTTAATCGAAAATCGTACATAGAAAATTCATTTAATGTTCGTCTAGGTGGTTGGAAGTTTTTCATATTCACCTTTTTCCTTACAACTGTTGGATGTCTCTGTAACGCAGTAATAGATGCGACCCTCAAGCTCGTATGTGCATGTCTCTGCTTCTGATGTATTCTCACTAAAAGAGGATTCGTCTTGCGAGTGCTTTATTTCATCTCCTTTATGAAACACTATCGAGAAAGTAGAAAAAAACAGTCTGAATATCTTAAACAAATCAGCACAATTATTTTGAGTAATTTTGACAGCTTCCTAAACTATAAGTACTTTTTTGCTCGTTTTTATCACAATATTAACAATATAATAATCACCAATTTAAAAAACATATATATGTTACCGGAAAGATATGATCTATCGTCAAGAGTGTCAATGGGTTCGTAGTCGCCCTCAATAACTCCACGACCGGGGATCAGTGTATATCTCTGAAAGGATTATGTCCCGTTTTGCATTGGTCCTGTCTCCAGTTCCGATGAAATAACAGACGTCTTCCGATTGTGATGTCCTTGTCTCCTTTTGTATTTCCGTCCTTTATTTTGACAATTTTTATCAGTGAAAGGTCAATGTTAGATACATAAATGATAGATAGACAGATAGATAGATAGATAGATGGATAGATAGATAGATAGATAGATAGATAGATAGATAGATAGATAGATAGATAGATAGATAGATAGATAGATAGATAGATAGATAGATAGATGAATGGCTGTGTGAATATGAAGCCGTTTTTTTTTTTACTTATTTATTATCAAAACTATGATTTGGAAAAAAGTAATATTTAATATAGCATGTCACTTTCCTTATCTGTACTTATTCAAGCACAATATTATTTGAAATGCATCCTATAAACAAATATTTGATTTTTGAAGTCTAAGCTTGCAATATTTATTTTACCGATGTAGCAGAGAGTGGATATGAAGCGGAACAATAATATGGTTCCTCCAAGAGCAAAGGTAACAAGTGTCAACAGCGGCAAAGTCGATAAGTAGGCCATTAAACCGGAACTTGTAGACTCTGGAATAGACAACATTATCATAATATAGCACTAAACCCTTTATAAAACATCAAAACATCATTGAGGAATCCGTCTGATAAAAAACGGTCTGTGAATGTGTATGACATATAAATTTGTTAAATTCAAATATAGTATTCACAAGTGGGTGTGTCGTTGTTTTTAAAATTAAACAAGTTTATTTCCTGTTTTCATAATTGTTTAAGTCGACATAAACTGTACTTGACCGTTTATTTTTATTTGTTTATATCCTATATTTATTGTTATTATGTAATCATTGAAATGTAGTTGTAAAATATGTTTCAAGAGGCATTTTTGTTCAAGTATGAAAGTTATGGATATCGTTATAAGTATAAGCTTAAAATCCATAAAATACAAGAATTATTTTCCATCATCAGTAACATAAAATTGAAATATATATATATATATATATATATATATATATATATATATATATATATATATATATATATATATATATATATATATATATATATATATATATATATATATATATATATATATTAATTTATCCAACTCTAGTCTACTCTCAAAATTGTAATCTTTACTGTTTTAGATGGGTTAATCTCAAATATCTGAAAATACCGAATAAATTATAAAACTTATAATATTCAGAGATATAACCTCTGAAAATACGTATCCTATAACACTTAATCTTTGCTTTAAATTCTTGAAAGTTTCTATCACTGAATACTGATAAATTTGACTATAAAATTAATTAAAACTAATTAATTGAGGGATTAACCCGTTAATTAATATTCCCTAATGCCTAAAATCACCACTGAAGTAATTAATCAAGGGAATAATTATTTTTATTAATACTTACACGGTTCAAACAAAAATGCGGCTATCCTAAGTGGCTGTAAAAGTGAGAGTCCCCTGGAGAAAACCACCCTTGGTATATACAGAAACTTAGATCCACCGGGGCAACAAACGTGCCCATATAGAAACCATCAGAGCCTCACCGGATAACCACCGGTGATCATAATAGAACAATGAATACATATGTATTATAAATATAAATACATTAATACACAATATAGAATTGTTCATCTTCAATGAATACACATTTTACATCAAAGATCATTAAAATAGCCTTCCATACGAAAATAAAGAGTGACCTAAGGTCATATGAATACATTAACCATAACTTCCGGTGCAACAATGGCGACTTAGAAATAAGAGTAAGTAGAACACATGTTTTATATAAATTGTGCTAGATAAAAACAACGTCTGATCATATTAATAAACGTAACACATTTTAAAGTAATAGTATAATATATATTAACAATGAACAACATTACGTTATCGACCAAAATTGTGTAATTAAGAAGTTCTGGCTCTAGGGTGGGGCTCTAATAATTGTAAGCTGAAAATGCATTAATTCTTTAAAATCTTCTCCTCTGCTAGTGAGCATTTGTCAATGTTTTTTTTCGTTGCTACTGGATATAATGCTTAAGAACTATAAGTATATGGTAATAATAAGGAAGAATGACCCATCAGAACTGTGAATTTCATGGTCCCTGGGTCAGTGGTTCTGATGTTAGGGTGGAGCTCTAATGATTATATTGTAAAATGCATTAATTTGTTTTTCTTTAAATCGTCTCCTCTCCAACTGTGTATTTAGTTTGTGAAGTTTATGGCCCCTGGGCCATGTGTTTTACTGTCAGGGGTGCTTTAAATAAATGCAGTAAATATTTTTGAATCTTCTCTTCTGGTTATTAATCCAATGAATTAAGTACATAGTTATGATGAAAAAGATTGCTTCTTTTAGACTTATGCATACCGTGTCCCCTGGGTTTGGACTTCTAGTGTTAGGGAGGGTTTTAATGATTATTAAGTGAAAATTCATTGATTATTTGAAAACTCTGTCTGGCATATATCTTCAATTTATATATACAGCTACTTGAGATATATTGACAATTGACAGTGTTATAGTGCAATGTACATCTTAAGAACACAAATAAGAATCCTAGGTATGTGTTCTCACATGAACAGTAACAAGTAACTAGAAGCCAAGTTTCTTTCATCTCGTAGCCAGTTACTAGTAGCTAGGTTTTCTTACTTCTCGAAGCCAGTTACTAGTAGCCAGTTACGAGTTGCCAACTTTGATTTTATCTCGTAGCCAGTTACTAGTAGCTAGGTTTTCTTACTTCTCGTAGCCAGTTACTAGTAGCCAGTTACTAGTAGCTAACTTTACCTATCTTCAATTTGGATGATAATAATTTGCTACATGACACAAAATGAATATACAACAAAATAATATTACTATGAGTGTCGCAGAACTATACTTGTATGTGAGGTGTTAATAAACACTAAAAAACAACTTTTTTTTTAATCGAGATGTCTTATGAACAAAATTCTAAAAAAAAATAAAACAGTACTGATTCTAATCAATTACTAGTGATGAAACCGCAACACGATTAAACATGGTTTTTTTTTCGGTCAGAAACTTGTCGCATGATTCTACGTTAATGACAGACAAATTCAACTTAATAGCTCGCGCTATGTCAATAAGAAGTGATTATTTGGTTAAGAATCAACTGAGCTTTTTATTTCATTTTTAAGCAATATGTTTAAAACCCTGCTTTAAAATCTGAAACTCCGATCTGAAAACTAAAACTTTGTACCACACTTTCGTATGTATAAATGCGTTGAATTAAAAAAAACAAAACAAAATAGGATATTTAAATTCTAAAGATAAGTCTGACAATAAACAAACAAAATGAAGATATTGACACGAGGACAGCAATATCAAATCGAAAAAAAAGGTTAAAGCACACAATTAAGTACACCATTGCGATAAAAAAATGTGAAACTTCCGTGAAAGTATCCGAGACGAAAAATACCGTGTATGTCATGTTTTATTTATTATTCCCGTTTTGACTACATAAAACGGAATGCAAAGGAAACATGATGAAATTACATGTTTTTGTTTTCATTTCTGTTAATTAAACAATAGAGAAAATTGACAATGACAACGTCATAACCAGTTAACTTTTTTATAAAACATATTTTGGAAAAAGTAATGTACATGTAATTGAAAAAGAAATATCATTAAAATTAGACACTGATTTTGCTTCATTAGAAGCAAATATTTTGATAATACCTGCTGCATGTATTATTATAGAGCGGATTTTAAAAAAGTTAAAATTAATGGATGAGTATTGCATCACATGGACGACAGATGTCCCATACTTAACAATTTCATAAGAGTTTTGCTTTGATTAGTTTTGCTGGAACCGTATATAATACTCAAAAAGTTTAATAAACGTTTTGAAGCTATGCGCTATTTGATAAAACTTATATTCTTGCAATGAATGGTGACATTTAGTGATAAAAATAAGGCATTTTATAAGCATTAAAATGTGGAAGTCCTATGCTTTATAACTTTAAAAATACTTTGATTTTAGTATTTGATGTTTAACCTTTGAATTTGTTTTTCATGATTCATCTACATAATGGGGGACAAATGTACGTGTTGTGCTAGCTGATCGAATAATCGTTGACCTAGTTTGTATATAAACGAAATTCGTTGTCAATAGCAACCAACAATCTCTAGTTTGCTTTTATAGTTATACAATAAGTCATGCTTTAATTATAAGTCCAGTTTTGACTTTAAAAAAAAACAGGATGCAAGGTATATTACCATTCTTTTTACGTTTTTGTCAGTCCAAAAATGATAAAAATGCACAAATAACTGGTTTTCAAGGTCATCAATGACTAAACGTCACAGACAATATACTTTTTTATTACAAATACATTGGATAAAGTGATGCAACTGCAAAAAGAAAAATCATTCCAATTAGCGGCTGCTTTTTAGATAAAGATAACCCATTTTATAATTTTCAACTGCAGAAGTATAATGCTTTAGGAATTTAAAAATAAAATTCAAAAAAGATTTTGGGTTTTAAAACTTGTTGTTTAACCTTTGAATTTTTTTCATGATTCATGTACATGATGCATAAAGATTTGCACGGGTTGCACTAGCTGATCGAAAAAGTGTTGAGCTTGTTTGTACATAAATACAATGCCATTGTTAATAGCAACCAACAATATCTAGTATGCTTTTGTACTTGGGATTTAAATTGGATTTAGATCTCAGTGTGCTGATTCAACACGTTTGTGAATCCACGCTAACAATCTATATATTTCTGCATTACAAAAATTAGCTATTTTGAAACGATTGACTTCTTTGTTTTTAAATATCGGAAATTGAGCTAATTCCATAATTGCCTTCCTAAATATATTACATGAAAAGAAAAAAAAGAAAAAAAAAGTTTAACATTCAATAAATGCATTGTTTATAATGACACACTCGTTTGTTTATTCTTCTTGATATAAATGTAACTACTTAAAATATATAATGCATTTCTCTCAAAATATATTCATCAATTTCATCATCAGATGCACAAATGCATAACACAAGAATCTAAACGTATGATAACATAACTCTATAGGAAAACTGCCATGATATGCTTTTTAACAATATACTTCTTTCTTCTGAGTAAACACAAAAAACGTCGAGGGCAATTCCTTATTCAATACAATTTGTAACAGTAATTTATTAACTACACTGTCCGAAATACATGTTTTTATTGACCTCTGTAGAACATTTTGGGCTGTGCGGTCTAAATGTAGTAATTTTGTCACATTTTAAATGAAAACAACCCACGATTGTCGAGTTTTAAGCCTCCGTATATAAATACCAAATCATCATTTAAAGGTAAGCGACTATATGATATCTTTGTTCGAATTCATCTACCGAAACAGGTCGACGATCGCATAATGGGATTTTTTTTAATAGATACAAGAGAAGTCAACTTATTTTGTTTTTTAGAACTCCTTTAATAGGTATCAGAAAACAACTGCCATGTTTTTTTAGAAGCGGGTTACCTTCTGTGTCAAATCAGTCTATATTCATGAAAGCGCGTGCATCTTAGGCATTTACAACAGAAACTGGACGTAACCATATGTACGAATATTGTTTTTCTGTAGCACTTTTTTTAAACATGAAAGCGGTAACCATATGTACGAAAATTGTTTTTCTGTAGCACTTTTTTAAACATGAAAGCGATATTCTTTCTCCCAGATATGTTTATAATAAATAAGAAATCAATTAACAAAATGATAATTGCGTGCCTGATTGAAATACTATATCTTTTTACTTTAAAACATTTTTTGTTGTAACATTATATCAGCTAAATACATTATTTGCACCAATTTGGTCAACACATAATTATGTGCGAATATAGTAATTTAACAAAACCCGCGACCGTTTGAAACATGCATGTTTTTTAATTATTCATAGCGATAGAGTGATGGGTTCGTAATACGTTTATAAATCAACAAAGCTGTGATTGAAAAAAAATGTAAATTGAAATATTATTGTTATATGCTTGGCGTTAACAACAAAAATTTAACCACAATGCATTCGTATTCTTTGTATTTTCCCGACAATTTCCTATTAAGACAATATTATAAAGGAAATTAAAAAGAAAATGTATTCAACTGACGAACAGATGCATTTTGTATTGTGACCATGTACGTAAGATAAGGAATCGATTCAATACACAAGCAAACGTGATCATTTATATTTAAATATGTGTATTAAAAAAATCGATACCTCGGTCCACTTAGCTTCATCCTACAGGTATAAATCTTGCTTTCAATGGCGAACGGAACCTAGCGTGCTGGCCGCGCACTACACAGTCGCTTGAGATACAGGTGGAATACAGTTAAACGACAATTTGAGAGGATCGGAACGATACACATTGCATAGATACACACATACATAACAAGCACAAACATTGCATTAACTTTCAAATTGACATATACCTGCCCATAGTGAATAATATATATATATATATATATATATATATATATATATATATATATATATAGATATATATAAAGCACAGAGAAATTCACTTTTGTTGGAGCTCCACCGTCCGTGACATTTGTATTGAGAACTTAATTTTCATAATTTAGAGCAACAAGCGCAGTAGCTGGGCTTGAACTCGGTCAGCCTCGGTCGGGGCTTGCATAAAGTCTAGAATTACCAGAATATTTTACTCTCCGGTTAAAAAATAGAAATAGAAATAGATAATGTATTATCATAGTAGATAAAAAAAAATAGAAACAATAAACAGTACAACCTTGGCTCCAATTAATTAACAATTAATTAATTAAAGGGGAGGGTGGTTTACTAATCTGCCCTGAGAATGTCTGAATTCTCAATAATATATATATATATATATATATATATATATATATACCTGACTTATGCATTTGGTAGACCGATTGTATTATTTTATCTTTATTAGGGAGACCAGTAGATTAGGGAGACATATTTTGGTCTCCGTATTATTTTGACCTTGTCTAAAATGTAATTGGCTTATCTTTAAATGAATGAACGGTGTGTCTTTGCCTAAAATGCATCAATGTGTCTATTATTTGACATCCAATAGTTGCCTGTTGTCTATATTTTTTCGTAAAAAGGAATTCAATCTGCCTCCATCGTATAATTAGCAATGACTATTTTTCTGCATTTAGGAGACCAACGAAAACTTGCAATATTGCAAAAAATCTAACATATATAATTTGTTTAGCCTTTAATTATTCTAAATGAACTTGTTTTCAAAATACTTTTTCACTTTTTATGTATAAAGCCTAACTAGAAAAAAAGTCGTTAATTTCTTGACCATGTTTGAACATTTGGCAAGTGCTCTCCGCCATTTGTTCCGAGTACTCTCGGAACGTCTCGGGTTAAAACAATGGACCTTTTAACGCCAGCGTGTTGCCTTTTAGGAATCAAAGCCATTTTATGGTAAGTACTTTTGATAATCCTACTACAATTGAACAAAGTAATGTTTTTATGAAGTTTTTTTTTAAAAATATTCAAATAAAATAGGGCGATAATGTGTGCAACTTGACTATTTTACACCAAATGTTGATTAATCTTCGAGGACATTCGAAACGAAGTTAACTTTCATTTCCACTGTACGTTTGATGTAATATGTAATTCAAGGATTTATCAGTACCTTCTCCAGAACAAAAGTCGTCCCCATTCCCAATTGGAAATAAGTTCACTTCAGCAGCTGTCCAAATTATGATCCCAATTAGTATAGCAGTATTTTTCCCCAACTGGTAAATAGTTCTTATGTTTATTTCTTATCAAAAAATACTTCGTAAAATAACCAGAATGTCCATAAATGTTCAGTATTAACAAATGATTAAACCCATTTAGCAAAACTGCAGTCATAAAAGTTTCCAAACACGCTGTAAACATCGCCAACTTTTAATCCGATTTTCCTCTGTTTTTCTAAAACATCGTTATTTTGTGGTATACAGTACAGTACTGTAAATGGTACATGTTTTTTTTTTACACACACTAGACTGATATAAAAGTAAAAGGTAAATGTTATGAAATATTTCAAACAGAAAAATACATTCTCAATTTAAAAGGGGATGTTGATAAATTCTTAATAATGTAATACTTTTATGACCAGTGTTGAAGGTGTTTATTTCAGGGGAAAAGACTTGTTCTAATAACTAAATATAGGAATATTATACATATATCTATATTGTGAAGTTAATTAGATTCTATTCAATTAAAGTCTAGCTCTTTGATTTTCCATTATGATAATAAATTCAGAAATCATGATGTATGCAACATATGATTTCTCCCAACTGCATGAAATTGTCGATACAATTTTCCCAATTCCATAAAATTGGCATTTTCAAAATAAAAAAAGGCTGAAAAATCCCTGTAATTATATAGCTAGTTTATTGAAAATGGACAGAAAAGTTAACCGAAGAATGTCGCTTTATGTAAATAGATCGACATGAAGAATTTTCTATATTACAGTGATATGTACCAGTAATATTGTTTTAAATTAATTATGTACGTAATGTAGATATATGTACATGTACCCCTTGTTACCTAAATGAATTAAAAGCAAATTAAGATCAGTTGCTCTTTTTCACTTGTATAGTGGAAAGATAGCCGACTATTCTATGTACGAATTGACTTATTATAGGTAAGATAGTCAGGCCTCCATGTTTACAACCGGGATGCTCACCCCACATTTACAATTGTGACCCACATTTACAAATGTGACATCATAGTATCACTCTCGTTTGGCTTTTCGGATATTATCAGGTTTGTAAAATTTTTGGCTTTTGATGATTAATAATAATGTAAACAATGTGTCTGCAGATTCCCGTTGGGCTGAGTGTGATCTGTTGACCAGGCAAAACATGTATGTCTTGATTACACAGCGTTGTGCACAATGTGCTCTCAAGAACATTCAATCCAGAAGCATGACCAATGTAGCAACACTTTTAAAACTACTTTTTGATACTTGTATTAATTTTAATGTTTATGCGCACCCGGGGCGCCCTTCCCCCTGTAATTGTTGATTTATTAGAATAACATGACATGTTTCATACATGATAGCATTAGAAATGGTCGATGGTTGTAAATATTTTGTTGTTTACCAATTTAATGTATGTTCTCACTAGAACATGCACATATGATATATGGTAGACTATTATCACATTCAACTCTCTCTCTCTCTCTCTCTCTCTCTCTCTCTCTACAGCAGCGATTCATCTTATGACCTTTAAAAATCATGCACCTGCACTCTTGCGAGTATACAAAATGTTGTAAAATGTTCGTACTATATATTGTTCGTGCATTGCACTGCGATGATTTGGATCACATTCAGTCGCGTCTGAATAGTGTGCATGTCCACAATTTTTAAGGAGACTTGATGCAAGCACTAAAACGCATGCAACAAATGCGAGACCTCATGCAATATATGAGAGAGCTCGTGTGAATCTAAAACATTCCGATCGCAAAGAGTTGTAAAGTGCTCGTACGCCAATTGTGAATGGGGCTTAATGTAGATGTTTATGAATCCAAAAGTTTTCTTTGCATATAAACAATGCTTTCACACAGGTGCTTGTGGTTTTAATGTAGGTTTTGGAGTTATTAGCACAACCAGTCATGTCAGTGGAGATTTTCTCCTGCAGGAGAAACATTAAAAGGACAGGATGGGGAGGAGAGACTGAAGACAAGCACAGAAAACAAAATATTTATCTATAAATATAATGGAGAAGAACTTTGGTAATACGATTTATACATATTTACATGAAGCTGGAGGTATGTAGCTCCTGATGTAAAAAAAAAAATTGAAGCAACGTTTATCCAAATTTTTTTTTTCAGACCAGGAGATACAGACCTGCAGCTAAATGTAATATTTTAACATTTATGTATGGCAGTAATGTTTCTAGAAATAACTATAAACAATTCTAATTAAGTCAAGCAAAAATACCAGTAATTATATGCTTCTTATTTAAGGTTTGATTTCTTTTTATGTACACTGTAGTATTGATGCTGTCAGGAGTGAACAACCATACATGTATCTGCCAGTTTGTAAATGATGGCAAGGACGATGCAAACACCACCATAAACTCAGAGTGTTTAATGGAAGGGAATACCTATGATTGTTTGCTAAGAGAGACATTGTGGTTGGGGAAGACAACTTCATGTATATGACTATGGTTGTGATGGGAAAAGCTTGCGGTGGCGCAGCAAGGTAGGAAAATGGTTGGATTAATTATACACAAAAAATAATTATTAAGAGAGAGTTTAGTGATTTACAATCAGGCTTTGGATATCTTGTTATCTGGCTTTGGTTTTGTTTTTGCATTTTTTCGTACATTGATTTGTTTTAAACTAATCTAAACAATAGGTTTTTCTCAAGAATTTAAAAAGTATCAGAATAGATAATTTATATGTTTTTATTGAAAAACAAGCCTAAAACTTCTGTTAGTGTTGTTAAATAGGTTAAAAATCGTGATCAATTAATCAGCAGAATTGGTTGTCTCTTGCCATCTGATGATCGGTCAATAATCGAATCGGTAACAAATTATATTAAATTCAGTAATATGGGGCACTAAATTTTATGCTATGTATAATCTAAAATATATAAGTGCTATTTTCACTTCCTTTTAAAAGCTTATAAGACTTTTGCTGTATTTTTATTAGGTAAAATGTTGCACATCTTTTGAGATTGAAGAAAACCCCCAGCTCACAACAGTTTTCATTTCATTCAATACAGATTAGAAAACAAAATGATAGGTATAATATTAATGTAATAAACCCAGACTGAGTATAATTGATTATAAAATCTAAAATCGATTATGATAAATCGACAACCTTTTCAACTGATCATTGATTGAAATTCAATCATCGTGACAACACTAGCCCCTGTTCATATACATGTTTTTACCGGTACTAGTTTTGATTGATTTCAGAAAAGGCTGTGATCCTTTTGATTTTGGTAATGGTTTTGTTAGGTTTTATTTCACTTTATTTTGTTTATAGTTGTTTGATTTTCTTTCAATTTTAACATTATAAACGGTTCTTGTGCTGACCTGAATAGATTTATTTTGTTTTCATTATCAAGCACTATTAAATTAAAAGCTTGAAAGAGGTGTCCAGTTGTGCAGTGGACAATGCACCTGCTTATCATCACTGCGACCCAAGTTTAATCCCCATGATCGACAGTTGTTGTATATGATAGGGTACATTGGTCGCCTGCTTGGACACGTGGGTTTTCTCCAGTCACCCCAACTTCTTCCCACATCATGACCCACTCGCGCTAACATCCATGCCAACAAAAAGCTATTAATATAAGTCAGTGTGCATTGTGAATCTGTCACTAATGTGGAGGGTCTCCTTTGCAGAACAAAATTGTTTTTTGTTAGATAAATTACAAAATCTGTTTCTGTAGTAAATATGTATATTTTGCAAATTGTTTACAGAATGTACTTCTTGAAAAATATACATTTACATAGAATTATCAGATTTGGTAGGTTAGTTAATTTAAGCATCAATCTGAATTGGAATTCATTTTTCACTGAATATTGGTACAGTCTTGTTTTTGTACCATGGCTGAAAAGTTTGATTTAGTCAGTGGTCTGTTGTCAGATTTATAAAAAAGAAACATCAATTACCAAATGTGGTAAACTAATAATTGATGAATGTTTATGAAAGAAAATTTCATAATTTATAATATTGTTTTAATTTCTTTCAGTTCCCTCTGATGTGGATTCTGACCCATTTAGTGTATCAAACTACTCGCCAAGTTCTGATTCTGAATCAGATGAAAATAAGAAGGTTTTGGGTAATGTTATTATTTAAAGAATAATTTTGCATCTGCAGTCCATTTTCACTTTGCAAAAAATACCTGAAAGAACAAGAGGCTGAGAGCCCAGTCATTTTAATTCAGACTAAAGTAAATCCATTTATATTAACTAGATATACTTTGAAATGTAGTTGTGTATAACAATCTACATGTTGATCTGGTCTCCCTAATGCTGTGATAATGCATTAGATTTACATGATATGAGTGGAATGTACTGGATGTAATATATTTGTAACAGTTATATTTATTTTGTTTAATCATTAGGAATAAAATTTGCAATGATTTAAAAAAGTAAACGTAGAAGCTTGTATTTACAATACAATATATTGGTATTTTTACAGAGTCCACCCCAAATTCATTGAGAGCTAGCCGCAACACAATGGAAAAACAGGGCATCTTGACCCTCAGAGAAAACAGTGAGCATTTTGAAGCAGGTAAATGAATTAAATTCAATGTTGCAATGTTATTATGTTTTTAAGCAAGAAACATTAATACACTCAGTTGGGTAGTTAGACCTGAAACGAAGTGCATGCTTAAAATGGCAGGGGGTGTGGGGGCCACCATGAGGCCCCCAGTGGGTCCAGGACAAAGCCCAGGGGGCGAAAGCCCCTGGAAGCTCATGGATTCTGACGATTTTTAACACCAAAAATTAAAGCAGAAATTGAAAGGAATGCTTACTATTTAAGCCTATTTTTAGGCAGTTAAAATTGTTTTGGCTATAGTTTAGGCATAAAATAAAATCACAAAACTTATTAAAAGTTAAAAGAAGAATTTTTTTTTGACATTTGCCTTTGACCCACTCAAAGCTTTTATTCTTAAGTTCATTTTCACATAGTTTATGGTAATGAATATCTCAATAAAGCTGTGATATTCTATCGGGGAAATTTAAAATGTGTAAAACTAAGTTCAACTGCAAAATAAATAGTTGCCTTTTTAGGTACATGCATTGTGTACTGTTTCTTTAATATGGTACTTTAAGACCATATTGTGTGGCTATATTTGGTGCTTAATACGTCTTTGTTTAGCATTGATTTCGGATAAAGTAGGATTGAGTGACGGAAACGGGTTGATGGAATAACTAAGTATGGACCTTAATACTTGAATTCTTTTTTTATATTTTTTTTTTATTTATTTATTTTTTTACTGATTTTTCCCCCAAATGATGTGCATGCTCAGGCATATAAGCATACATGGTAGCTACGCCACTGGCAGTGTACAATTTACTACTCAAGTCTAAGATTGCTCGTGATCTTGGGGCTTGGTCTCCCTAATGCTGTGATAATGCATTTGATTTCCATGATATGAGTGGAATGTAATGGATGTAATATATTTGTTATACTTATAAGTACATGTATAAGTCATTAGGAATAAGTTTTGCAAAGAGATAAAGAAGTAAACTTAGAAGCATGTATTTATGATACAATATATTGGTACTTTTTTACAGAGCCCACCCCAGTTTCATTGAGATCTAGCTGCAACACAATGGAAAAACAGGACAGCTTGACCCTAAGGTAAAGCAGTGAGCGGAGGTTGACAATGGTTTTCGAGGGGTGTCAATTTCAATAGATACCCTCCGAAACAGGCACTATTCATTTTATTTTACTGAATGTCTTATTTCTAAAGAAAATTTTACTGCTTTTATTTAGAAATGAAGTAAATTCTACGACAAACCGTACGCTCATAATTTAAGCGCATGTAACAGTTCGTTGTGTTACCAATTGCCAAGTGTGTTGCTAACGCTGAGGGTATTAGAACGGATTACCAACTGCGTCTAAACCAATCAGATTTCAGTATTTAACATTTAACATGAAAGTATAATAAAATTGTTTGTCTGGTCTCCCTAATGCTGTGATAATGCATTAGATTTCCATGATATTAGTGGAATGTAATGGATGTAATATATTTGTTATATTTATTTTTATTAATCATTAGGAATAAACTTAGCAATGATATAAAGAAGTAAACTTAGAGACTTGAAATTGCAATACAATATATTGGTACTTTTTACAGAGTCCACCCCAAATTCATTGAGATCTAGCCGCAACACAATGGGAAAACGGGACATCTTGACCCACAGAGAAAACACTGAGTATTTTGAACAAGGTAAATGAATTAAACTAAATGTTGCAATGTTATTATGTGATCCTGGGGCTTGGTCTCCTTAATGCTGGGATAATGTATTTGATTTCCATGATATGAGTGGAATGTAATTGATGTACCGGTAATGTATTTGTAATATTTATTTTAATTAGTCATAAGGAATAAAATTTGCAATGATTTAAAAAGTAAATGTTGAAGCTTGTATTTACAATACAATATATTAGTACTTTTATACAGAGTCCACCACAGATTTATTGAGAGCTAGCCGCAACGCAATGGAAAAACAGGACATCTTGAACCTCAGAGAAAACAGTGAGCATTTTGAACAAAGTAAATGAATTAGAATCAAAGTTGCAACGTTATTATGTATAACAATTAACATGTTTGTCTGGTCTCCCTAATGCTGTGATAATGCATTTGATTTCCATGATATGAGTGGAATGTAATGGATGTAATAAATTCTCCTATATGTAATAATATTCCTAAATATAAATACACTGTGTTAGAGTAAAATCCCAAGAGATCCGAATATCAACATGGTGTGTAATTTTGAAGCGAGCAAAAAAGTGTTGATTCCTTCAATAATATGAAGTAAATATTTAGATGAAAAGTATTTACAGCCTCAGAATGGTTTGTTATGAATAATTTGACTGTTATTTTCAATACAACTTCATTATTTTTCTCAAAAATCGATTCGGAGCGATTCTGCAATTTTCTGCTACATTACGGGTATATGGGAGGCATTCCTGTCAGATAATTATAACTAAGCAGAGTGTAGTGAAATTAATAGCATTATTGTAGGCTTAAAGCTTGGTTCTGTAATTGTAAACAATACGGTGCGTCGATGTAGTGAATGTCCGATATCATATGCAATGTCAACCCGTGCACGCACGGGTCAAAGTCTAGTAAGAATAATTAATTTTGACTTGTGAAAGAAAGTAATCATTTTAAGATTGATAAAGCCACAAAAGGGGCAACTGTTTCTTTAAAAGATTTCTTGTTTTAAACTTTATTTATGCAATAACGATTCTTTGATCTTTTGCAGTTCCATACCATTGTTTTCCCTCTCTCAGTTCCTGTGATGAAAGAAGTCAACTTGATAGGTTTGTTTCAATCTATTTTGTGAATGTTTTTCTTGTTTGATAATAGGATAGTCATACATATGTAGCTGCAACAATGTAGCCCTCTCCGATTTTTTATAACTGATGTTTACTCCCCCCCCCCTCCCCCCCAAAAAAAACAAAAAAGAAAAAAACAGGAGAGGGCTACATTATTGCAGCTAGGTGTTAGGCTTCTGGCTTTAGAATGACAATGTATAGTTGGAGTTATTTCCTTGTGACTTGTGACAGAGGCTGTAGTGCACAATTCCATTTGACTTTCAAGAAATGTTCAGATAGTAATGAAAATGTAAAGTGTTTAATAACATTTGCTGAGTACCACTTTCAATACTGTAAAAGGGATTATTTACATGTAAGGGAAAATTTACACTTAAGCTTAAAACTGGGTAAAATACCCCCACATTTGCATATGGGCAGTGCTTTAGTGTGGTAAATCACTGTGTATGTATTTCTTTTTCTTTTTTCTTCATTAAATAATTTTTGTATTTGTATACATTTTTGAAATTTTATCTAAAAGGGTGAGTGTCGGAGTTACATGTGCACAATCCTAAAGGTCCAAGTACAGCACCTGAATCACATGTGACTGAAGAAGATTTGATGTCCAAACCCTGCGAGAGTGGAAATGCAAATGCATCGGATGTTACACCACAAGGTGATCAGTCTTTTTTTTTATTTGTGTGAATCTGTGTGTGGTAGTGGTGGGGGGGGGGGGTAATAGAAGTCATATTATTGAAATGAGAAAAACTTTTCTCAATAATTTTCTTTCTTTCTTTAAGATGACAATGGTACATTGATTTGCATCGATTAATAATTAAAACCCATCCATAATGTTTGCTCTTTTCATTACGTTTTATGCATGCCTGTCCTTAGTATTTGCAAAGTAAGATATTCATGATATTGTTATTACAGAGTGCTTCTTTGAGATCGAAGATGATAATGGAACTAAAGTTCTTGCAAGCCCAGTTGCAGCCAAGAAGACTAAAAGCAGCTCAGGTGATATATCTTTGTTGCTTGGTCTATCTATCCACAATTTGATGAATTAGCAATTTTTAGGTCACCTGAGTTTATTGCAATCCGTTTTCGTCCGTTATCGTGCATCGTGCCTTAACAATTTTACATTTTTAACTTCTTCTTAAAAACTACAGGGCTGATTATTACCATTTTTGATGTGAGGCATCTCTATGGTGAGAGGAATCTAAATTGTAAAATTCATGGCTCTACTACCCCCGGGGCGCCACATGTGGGGCCAAATTTGCAAAAAAAGAGCCAAATTTTAAAAAATATTCTTCTCTATTCCCACACATGTTAGGAAAAAACTGGTTGCATAGTTATAATGTCCATGAAGCCCTCTACATAAATTGTGAAATTCATGGCCCCTGGGTCAGGGGTTCAGGCTCTAGAATGGGGCCAGTATGGCCATATAGTATATATGTATTTAATCTTAGAAAATCTTCTTCTCTACCCCATATATATTTGTTAAAACTAAATGCATGATTATGATGTCCATATTGTGAAATTCATGACCCCTGGGTCAGTGGTTCAGGCTCTAGGGTGGGGCTAATATGGCCATATAGTAAAAATGCATTAAATCTTAGAAAATCTTCTTTTCTACTCCCATATAAATATATATATATATCTGGTTATAAAGTCCATGAAACCCTCTACCAAAATTGTGAAATTTATGACCCCCGGGTCAGGGGTTCAGGCTCTAGGGTGGGGCCAATATGGCCATATAGTAAAATGTTTTAAATCTTAAAAAATCTTTTTCTCTACTCCCACACATGTGGGCAAAAAACTGAATACATGGTTACGATGTCCACTAACTCCTCTACCTAAATTGTAAAATTCATGGCCCCTGGGTCAGGGGTTCAGGACATGAGGGGGGAGGCAATATAGTGTTAATGCATATAATGTTATAACATTTTCTTCTCTATTCTCACACATCTGTATAAAAAACTGACCTATAATTATGTTTACCAGGAAGTCCTCTACTGAAATTTTAATTTTCATGTCCCCTGGAGTATGGGTTTTAACTCTAGGGCAGGGCCAAAATGGATGTATAGGTGTTATTGCATATAATGTTAAAAAATTATCCTTTTTACTCCCACACACCTGAAAGGAAACTGAATTCATGATTTTGTAGACCCGATCTTTTAAGTTTTTTGCCAAAATTGTAGGTTTCACAGTTCTTTTTGAAAGATTTCAGGCAGGGAGGTGGCCGTCATTACTAATTTATAATTTTTGTACTCCAGAATAAAACCTAATTAATTAAATGCATATATGAGACTCCTCGACAAGTTTGTGTATGGGTTATATGCTACTCAGGTGACCGTTACAGGAATAGAAACAAATTTCTCATGGAGATTTATAATGTGAAATGTTTACATCTTTTCACCATTCGGAACCCAATTGAAATACCTCATACAATTTTTCAATTATGTCATCCAGGCTATTTCATGGCCGATGCAATGCAAAATCCCTATAGGCTTTCTATTTTGGGTTGTGTATTGAAGCCTAAAGCGGTAGAGGGGGCATTTCAAAACAGATAATCTTGACATATAAGTGGATGAATGTAGTTCGAGCATGAATGTATTTATGAAAATCAAAATATTCAGCAAGAAGTAGTGGAAGCAAAAACCATACAGAGTATGGTATGTCTTGAATCTATACATAGGTATTATCCTTTTTACATGAATATGTAACAATATAATAATTCTGATTGTTCATATTATTTTTAAAATCTTTTCAAGGTAAAAGAGAAATCCAGGAGTTTTTGGAAAAACATGAAATGTATTCATTGGAACGGCTTGATGAGAGGACCAAATTTTTGAAGATTAGATCTAAAATCTTCAACGAGAGAAAAACAACAAGACTTAGGACATTTTAAAAATTAAATGAAATGAAATCAATGAAAAAGCAAACATGAATCTCATCATTTTACATATAATGAAACTGTAATGTAACAACAAGACGTAGGGCATGTATGATAATTTATTTTTAGCTCACCGAGACGAAGTTCGGGGGAACTTATGCTATACTGCTGGCGTTGGCGTCCGGACCTGGTAAAAGTTTTTGTTGCAGGTCCTTTATCTTAGTTATTTCTTGTCCTATCTTCACCAAACTTGCATGGATGATGCATCTGGACCTTTTTATGAACTTGAAAAACTTGGATGCTGAATCTGGGCAATGAATTTTAGATGCTGGAGGTTAAGGTTTTTGGAACAGGTTAAAGTTTTTGGTGCAGGTGGCCTTTGATAGCAATTTCTAAATTACTACTGATCCAAACTTGCATGGATGATGCATCTTAAGATACTGATGCACCTGAAAGGCTTGTATGCTGAATCTTAGCCATAGGTTTCGGATGCTGGATGAGGTTATGTTTTTTGGAACAGGTCATATATTAAATTTATTTAGTACTATTTCAAACTTGCATAGTTGATTTAACTATAATATAAATGAATTGCAAAGGTAGCTTCAGATGCAGAGCCTGATCTTCATAATCAAGGATGCTAAAAATATATCTTAGTAATGACTGGTCCTAACTTAACCAAACTTGAATTGATGATGCGTCTTATGATACTGATGCATCTGGCAGGCTTGAATGCCGAATCTGAGTCATAGGTTTTGGATGCTGGATGAGGTTTAGTTATTTTGGAACAGGTCACATGATTTATAGACAGTAGATTGCATAGTTAATTTAACTATAATATAAATGAATCATAGAGGTTGCTTCAGTTTCAGATCCTGATCTCTATTATCAAGGATGTTTAAAAAGAATATCCTACCTCACTCTAACCTGATTGATAGATGTGTTTGTTGTTAAATGATATAACATGATTCATATGATATAGTATTGTCAGATTTGATACACTATTGTTTTATATGATACAATGTTATATCATATATTATATTATAAAAAGTAAGTAGGATATTGTATCAATATTTTTGTGCATAATGATATGATATTGTATCATTATATTGTAATTTAAAGTATTTTTTATTATGATGCAATGTTGTATAAAATGATAATATCTTATCACATGATATGATATTGTATAAAATGATATTGGTTTATATAATATATTATTTTATCACATGAAATAGTATTATTTGATATTGGAATATATAATATTGTAACATATATACGATATTGTATAAAGTGATATTGTATTATATAATATATTACTGTATCACATGATATTGTATCATATGATTTGATACAATGTTGAATCAAGTTATATTGTATCTTATGATACAATATCATATTATGTATCAAATATGATATAATATCATACAATATCATACTTAAGTATACAATATAATATAATGTGTTACAAAATTGTGATGTATTATGTGATATGACATTGTATCATATATTATGATATTGTATTATGTGATCAAATGCAATAATGTATTTAACATGACACTATGTCATATCATATGTTACAATATCATATTGCATCATTATTTATTACAGTATTTTATTTTTATTATTATATGTGTGTATCTTATATTAATATATGAAATGAACATATGATTATTATCCAATTTTTTAACATGATATAGTAATATGATATTGTTTCGAAACAGCATCCATAGATATCCAAGATCATTAACTATGATTTTCAGGTAATATGATAAAGGTGGTCTCATAAAGGTGATGCTTTATAAAGGTGATGCCTCGTCTCGGTGCTTTGTAATCTGTGATTACCTTTGTTTCTTATAAGGCAAGAAAGTGGCCCCTAAACGTGATATGTATTGCAGACGACATCCTAATGTCTTTTTGTTTGAAAATTTTGAATTTTTTTTAGCTGCATAATCCTGTTCGTCCTTTAATATTTTTTTGGCCATGCATTTGATCAGTCATTTTTGCTCCCAGAGTAACTTTTAAACTTTGTCAATTTCTTACATGTGTACTTATTATCAATGTTATTCATTAACATTTATTAATGAATGGTTCATTCAATACGTGATCTTTGATCACCTTTTTTTATTGTTATATATGAATTATGAAGAATATTAAGTAAATCAATTTTAAAAGCTTTATTTTCTTGAAATGTATGAAATTTGAAATATGAAGGTTGAAAATAGATTATGAATATTTTGATTTCATAAATTTACAGATCCTTACATACATGATTTTGTTGCACAGAAAAAAATGAAACTGTGGTAATTGAACTGCAAGTTCACCAAAATAATGGACATGTTATGTACACTGAATTTTGAATGGAAATGATTGCTCTATTAATAAATTTGAAATGATTAATTGTTTAAACTTTCAAAATTGAACTAATGTTTACACCCTGGTCCATAAATTATAAATGAAATCTATTTGAAATTAGTTTTGATGATTAGTAAAGTTTGTTCATGAACTTGAAATGTTTTTTTTTTTTCATTTATTAATGTGAAATTCTAAAACACATTAGGATACATGTAGAATGGATTGAATTGAGAAGATAATCTTCAGTAGGGACGCAAATTTAAAATGCTACATATTTTCCCCATTTTCGCAAATTTCGTGACATGCGAAAAAAAAACCGGACAGTGAAAATTAAAGGGCTTGCAAATCACGAATGTTATGGTTTAAAAAAAAGAATGGTCTACCTAAACCCTAATTAAGTAATATTAATAAAAATGTATTATCGGTATCCCATAGCCGCATAAGACAGTAGCAAAATATTAGAGGGACAATATAGTATATTTTAAAGGGCTAATAGTAATGAAAAATTAAAACAGATGTGAGATTATTGCCATTCCACAGACCTCTAAATGACCATCTATGAATATTAAAAGTCCACACCATCAACTATGCGAGATATTAACAAAGCTTACATATACATGCACATGTACACAGTGACCTCGCATTATATCTTAATTCTATGTTGCGTGGCGATAAAAAATGATAGAGCACTTGCAAATCATGAAAATTATGGGAAAAAAGAATGGTCTACTTAAGCCATAAAAAATATATATGAAAATATACGCACGGTCTCCTTAAGCCTTATGAGAGAGTAACAAAATATAAAGGAGACCATTTTTGCTGTATTTTTTTAAGGACAAGATATATTGAAAAATTAAAAAATATGTAAAGTTATTTGAATCTTGAAGACCTCTAAATGACTATTTGCAATAAAAAATATGCACATATAAAAATTTTGTATATTGTCTCCCTAAACTACATTTTAGGGTATGGTCTCCTCAATGCCTAAATCAGATTTATATATATATATATATATATATATATATATATATATATATATATATATATATATATATATATATATATATATATATATATATATATATATTAATTTATCCAACTCTTGTCTACTCTCAAAATTGTAATCTTTACTGTTTTAGATGAGTTAATCTCAAATATCTGAAAATACCGAATAAATAATAAAACTTATAATATTCAGAGATATAACCTCTGAATATACGTATCCTATAACACTTAATCTTTGCTTTAAATTCTTGCAAGTTTCTATCACTGAATACTGACAAATTTGACTATAAAATTAATTAAAACTAATTAATTGAGGGATTAACCCGTTAATTAATATTCCCTAATGCCTAAAATCGCCACTGAAGTAATTAATCAAGGGAATAACCCTTTTATTAATACTTACACGGTTCAAACAAAAATGCGGCTATCCTAAGTGGCTGTAAAAGTGAGAGTCCCCTGGAGAAAACCCACCCTTGGTATATACAGAAACTTAGATCCACCGGGGCAACAAACGTGCCCATATAGAAACCATCAGAGCCTCACCGGATAACCACCGGTGATCATAATAGAACAATGAATACATTTGTATTATATATATAAATACATTAATACACAATATAGAATTGTTCATCTTCAATGAATACACATTTTACATCAAAGATCATTAAAATAGCCTTCCATACGAAAATAAAGAGTGACCTATGGTCATATGAATACATTAACCATAACTTCCGGTGCAACAATGGCGACTTAGAAATAAGAGTAAGTAGAACACATGTTTTATATAAATTGTGCTAGATAAAAACAACGTCTGATCATATTAATAAACGTAACACATTTTAAAGTAATAGTATAATATATATTAACAATGAACAACATTACGTTATCGACCAAAATTGTGTAATTAAGAAGTTCTGGCTCTAGGGTAGGGCTCTAATAATTATAAGCTGAAAATGCATTAATTCTTAAAAATCTTCTCCTCTGCTAGTGAGCATTTGTCAATGTTTTTTTTTCGTTGCTACTGGATATAATGCTTAAGAACTATAAGTATATGGTAATAATAAGGAAGAATGACCCATCAGAACTGTGAATTTCATGGTCCCTGGGTCAGTGGTTCTGATGTTAGGGTGGAGCTCTAATGATTATATTGTAAAATGCATTAATTTGTTTTTCTTTAAATCGTCTCCTCTCCAACTGTGTATTTAGTTTGTGAAGTTTATGGCCCCTGGGCCATGTGTTTTACTGTCAGGGGTGCTTTAAATAAATGCAGTAAATATTTTTGAATCTTCTCTTCTGGTTATTAATCCAATGAATTAAGTACATAGTTATGATGAAAAGGATTGCTTCTTTTAGACTTATGAATACCGTGTCCCCTGGGTTTGGACTTCTAGTGTTAGGGCAGGGTTTTAATGATTATTAAGTGAAAATCCATTGATTATTTGAAAACTTTCCTCACTGATCCTTGGTTTTAAGCCGATGAACTAAGCACATAGTTATGGTGAGGAAAAATACCTCTTCAGAAATTGTAACCTTCATGGTTCCTTGGTCAGATGTTTTTGTGTTAGAGCGGGGTTCTAATGTTTATATTAAGAAAATGCATTAATTCTTTAAAATTCTCCCCTCTGCTCCTAGATATTAAGCAGATAACCTAAGTACATAGTAATGATCAGAAAGAATGCCTCTTCAAAGACTGTATATTTCATGGTCACTTGGTCAGGGGTTCCTGCGTTAGGGCAGAGGTATAATGATTATATAGTGAAAATGGATTATTTTTTTGAAAATATTCTCGTTTGCTCCTACAGATGAACTAAATGCATACTAATGATGATGTAGAATGCCTCTTCCATGATTGTGAATTTCATTGCCATCGGTCCAGGGGTTCTGGTGTTAAAGACGGGGTTCTAATGACTATATATGGTGAAAATGGATAATTTTCTATGAATATCTTATTTTCTTTACCTTTGCATTAAACCAATGAACTAAGTACATCGTTATGATGAGAGAAAAATGCCTCATCCAAAATTGTAAAGTTCGCAGCCCAATGGTCAGGTTTTCTTGTGTTAGGGCGATGCTTTAATTCAATGATTATATAGAGAAAGTGCATGTATTCTTCAAAAAATATTCTCCTCTTATCCTGGATATTGGGTAGATAAACTAAGTACATAGTAATGATGTAGTTGAATGCCTTTTTTTTAAAAAATGTGAATTTAGTGGCCCATGTGTATTGGAATTTGGTTTTAAGGTGGGGCTCTAAATGAATGTATGTTATATTCTTAAACTTCTTCCGTTTCTGCTGTGAATTGTGAATTTCGTGGCCCCTTGGGCAGGGATTCTTTGTGTTAGGGCGGGGCTCTAACGATTTTATGGTAAAAATGCATAATTTTTTTGAAAATCTTCTCCTTTGCTCAAGAGTATAAAGCAGATGAACTATAATTACATAGTCATAATGAGAAAGAGTGACTCCTCCAAAAAGTAACGCGTATGGCCCCTGGGTTAGTGTTCAGGTGGAAGGTTCAGGCTAAAAATGAATGCAATCATTTTCTTTAAATGTTCTCCTCTGCCCCTGGTTATTTATTCGAAAAACAAGTACAAAGTTATGATGAAGAAGAGTGCTTCTTTCGAAATTGTGAAGTTTATGTCCTCAGGGTCAAACGCTCTTGTGTTAGGGCGGGACACTATTGATTATATAGAGAAAATGCATTATTTCTTTAAAATTTTTCGTCTCTGCTCCTGTTTATTAAGCCCATGAACTAATCATATAGTTATGATGAAGAAAAATGCCAACAATTTTCCAACATTGTGAATTTCATTGCCCCTGGGTCAAGTTTTCCTGCGTTAGGGCGGAGTTTTAATGATTATATGGTGACAATGCATTATACTTTAAAAATCTTTCGCTCGAGAATATTAAGCAGATGAACTATAAGTACATACTATAAGAATAATTACGTAAATTGCCTTTTCCAAAATTGTGGAATTTATGGCCTTTTGGTTATGGGTTCTGTTGTAATGGTAGGTCTCTGAATGAGCGCAATATTTTTTTTTAAAGACCCGTCTGATCCTGGGTAATAATCCGATGAACTAAGTATATAGCTTTGATGAAAAAAATGCCTATTCCAAAATGATAAATTTTATGGACAATGGGTCAGGAGTTCTTGTGTTAGGGCATTATATAGTGTAAATGTATTATTTCTTTAAAACTCTTCTCCTCTGATCCTGTTCATAGTTATGAGGAACGATGCCCCTTCGATAATTGTGAACTTCATGGCCCCCTGAGTCAGGTGTTCTTGTCTTAGAGGCTTCAATGATTATAAAGTAAAAATGCGTTATTTAATCAAAATTTTGTCTATGCTCTGGATATTAAGCAGATGAACTAAAAGCATAGCTATGATGAGGAAGAATGTCTCTTCTACAATTTTGTATTCTATGGCCCATGGGTCAGGTGTTCGGTTTTAGGGCGGGGTTCTAATGATTATAGTGTGGAAATGCATTAATTCTTTCAAAATCTTCTCTGTTATTAGATGTAAAGCATATGGACTAAGTAAATAGTATTGATGAAGAATATGCCTCTTAAAAAATGTAAATTTTTATGACCCCATGAGAATTTTCAGTTTTTAAAGAGGCATTGCTTTTCATCATTACTTTGTACTTAGTTAATCTGCTTAATAATAAGCTGTGGCTTTTATCAATATATAAATTGAAAGAGTTTATTCAAAAATTAAATGACCATGCACACAAAAGCCCCACTTATATGCAAATTTTGATTGAGGAGCTTGATGATAACTTTTAAGAGTTAAGAATTATGTCCAAGAGAAGATGATATCCTAAAGATGTGTACGATATCGACATCATAGTTGGTCTTGCATTTTATAAATGTCTATATCGTATACTGATAGAAAATATACCCCTTTCCGCCCTGTGCGATATAAACAAAAGAAACCGGCTACCCGTGCGATATAAACCCTAGGGGTGTGATATAAGGTTTATATCACACCTCTTTCCTGCAATCTTTGGATGTTATATCACACCCCTTTCCGTTAGACATCGGCTATTATGACGTCCAGTGTGCGTCGTTCAACTGCGATTTCCGAGTAAAAATAATAACATGGCGATTTTTATATCGCATCCTATATTAGCCCGAGGTCGCTGTATATCAGCCTGAGAGCCGTCAGCCATGTAATCTTTATATATCGATTTCGATATCAACGTTTTGTAATAATATTGTCTATTTCGACAACAAAGTTGCTTTTGGACATGTATGTAATTTAACACACATTGAACAATTTTAAAATTTCATCAAACATACTCATATATATTTTTAGAAAGTATGTGGAAGAAAAAAAAAAGTATTCAAAATTTAATTATTTTGATATGCACTAATAACTTATGGTGTTATATTGACCTGTAAGCTTGTCAACAGGAAAATATACGGTAAATACTTACCTTACTTAATCATCCATTAACCTTTGAATAAATTCGGTTGAAAATCTCGCTTTAAATGATTTGTTTGACCATAAACGGAATAAATTAATATATACAGTGAGTCACGATGCTATAGAAAAAGTTCATGAATATTCATGTTCAATTACATTAATATAAATATTGAGTAACATAATTTTGGTTTACTTAAGCTTGTAATTTTATAATGAAACGCAATTGTTTTTAGCATTTTGTTGTTGTTGTTGCTTAATCCATATATTTTGGGGCAAAGCTGGCCACAATGTTATAAAAACTGGCATGAGCTGGAGTTGACGCTACATATAAATTACTAATACTATCTGCTCGTGCAATGTAACTTTGAGCCAGTTGTTTTATCTTCTCTCTCAACTTATCACCAACTATTGGCTTTCAATATGATAATACTTTTAACTGCAACATACATATTTATGAATAATCATGCGTTTTGAGATATTTTTTTTGATTAGCCGGCATAATTTGAAAAAACTGGTCCTAAACTTTTAGTCAATTAGTAAAATCGCGTCCTTGGTTACCCCATTCTGGAAAGTTCTATCCCATACTCTCACCAGAGGTCGTGTTTCGCAAGCGAATGAGTATCAAAAGTAAATTCGCCCACTAAAGAAAAGAATTGACTCATTAAATTTCTTCAACATTTGTCAAATCTTAAACTTCTTTGTATTCTCTTAATAGGCTCACAGTAAACTTATACACTCTTTACGTAATCATTTAATATTATTTCATAAAAATTATATATTTTCATCGAGGATATCCCTGACTTGGATCCGCCAAAGCGTGTCCACCATCTTACTCTCATTTTTGCTATTGTAGGTGTGTTTATCGAAAATAAAAGAAGTTTTTTTTAAATTAATTATTAATTATATAAGAACTTATCAGTTAAAAATCAATTATACCTTACGGACATCATCTAACATGTGTTGAAATACCCAAAGTGTAAAGTGTAAGCAAGTTATTTGCTGCAGGCATTGTATAGTTTATTTTCAAAATGCCTTACTTGATATATGTATATATATTGATATGTTCTTTATATATATATATATATATATATATATATATATATATATATATATATATATATATATATATATATATATATATATATATATATATATATATATATATATAGGGGTTTAACCGGTTACACGTATCAGAAATTACTTTCTTGAAACATATCTTTTTTTTATTCTCATATGAACATTATTTTTACGTGCACGAAGACTAAAAGTACGTTAATTTGTAGGAACGGTCATGTTTGATGAGAACATTTCATTTTTAAAAATCATAAGAAAATAGTGAGACACTGTACATATGTAATGAATGAGCATGAATTATTTGCATGGAAAAATACTTTTCTATAGTTATGCTATATTGTCATTATCATCATAATAATCAGTCCTTCCGTTTCAGTTTTTTTTAATACTATCTGATCTATAACGACAGATGTAATTCGGCTTCGAAGTCTGTTAACAATGATGCCCTTAATAGAAAATACCCTTTCAGATGGCATTGATGCATCTGGTATTGATAAATAGTTTCTTTGCAAAATTTGGATTGAGAAGACCAGGTATTGATAAAAAGTTTCTTTGCAAAATTTTGATTGAGAAGATCAACGTTTTGCATTTATTTTTATTTAAATATTTCGACACTTGGAACAGTGTTAGAAATATACGATCGTTCTACATGTAAATATCTATTTTTTTTATTATTTTTTACGAAGGAGGGTGTTGTTCTTCGCTGATAATCTCGAGTAATCGCGCGTTTAATCAATGTGAAATCATCCAGCAGATACGGGAATATAATTTTGAAACTGTTAGTATATGTCTAATGCTCCTTTCACACATACTGTAAACTAACTTTTATTCGCGTTCGAGAAATTTTTGCGAAGTAAGCGAGGGTCTTGTCGTCGCGAATATTTTTTGCCGCGAGCCTATCCTTTGTCTATAGTTTTTATAACAACACAGGTCTGGATAAGGCTTAGTCGCGAACATTGGGCGTCGCAAAGCAGTTTATTGGCATTTAACCGCGAAATAAAGTTGCCGAGAATAAAAGTAAGTTTACAGTAGTTGTTTTGTGAGATATGTACAATGAAGACATGCAAGATTTTGAGATTTCTAGAATGAAGAATTCACATTTTTAGCATTATCATGTATAAAAATGACGACTTTTTCATCAAAACAGCGACAAAAATAATATGTATAGTATCAAATAGCGATTTCATAATCATTCACGCATGAATAAAAAAAATAACGGTGGACCTTAAGGACAATTTCGAGGTGTTTAAACAGTAATTAGTACCTTTAACTCTGGTACACACCCCTTTATTAAAGCTAGGATGAAACAAATTACCCCCAAATTAAAAACTCTTAGCGATGTTTCCTTTTTACTTTTTTTACGAATGAATGTTTTTATTTCTCTCATATCAATGGTACATGATATACACAAAAAACCCCAAAAATTATTTACAAATGTGCAAATGCAGGGTTTGAAAATGTTAAATTATGAATGTTTATAGGTCTTGGTGTTGAACTTTCATAAAATGGTGTCGAATTATTTTTAGACCGATTAACCGATTACAAAATTTATAACTGATTACCATCGTTTCGACAGATTAATGGGATAACCGATTAGTGATTGCACGTTTAAATATTCTACTGTTCTTATATTCAGAATTTTTTGATATTGAAAATGCAAAAAATGACCAATTTAATGAAATTTTTGATAACATGGAAGATGACCTGACATTTTTAAGCAATAAAACTGAAAGAAACAACGAAGACAAACACCAAAATGCATATGGTAAAATGCTACTAGAAATGTGTAAAGCAAACAAGATGCTAATTGTAAATGGGCGCATTGGTGATAATTTATCAGGGAAGCTAACATGTAAAGGTTCGAGCACTGTTGATTACTTCCTCTGTGATTATTCTACTTATAAATATGTGTCGAATATGAAAGTTCTTGAACAAAGCAAACTTTTTTCTGATTGTCATACACCTTTTGTATTGTATTTAAATCTACAGCGAAATACCAATGCAGCTGTGTCTCAATTGAAGGTTGATTGTTTAGAAAAAATCAAACCATGGGATCCTACTAAAGAAAACTTATATGTACAATCTATTGATACCGAACATCTTAGCAAACTTTTATTATTGTTAGATAACAGTTGTGTTGAAAATGCCACGGATGTTGTTATTAATGATATTGTTGAAATCCTTAATAATATATATATATATAGATGCTGCTAAAATTGCCATAGGCTCAGGTGTTATTGGTGGAAAAAATCAAAACTCAAAACTCAAAAACACATACCAATTCAAAACCTTGGTTTACAAAAGCATGCCAAAAAGCTCGTACAAAATATCGTAAAAGCAAAGTTTATTATTATAGAAAACGTACAGTAAATGCGCATAAAAAATATAAAGAACATGAAAAAAACTACAAAAAAATTATTGATGAAGAGCAACTGAAGTACAGAAACAAAATTAGTAAACATTTGAAAGATATCAAAAACAAAAATCCTAAAGAATATTGGAAAGTAATAAATAAGTATAACAAAAATAAAAATTGCCAAAATCAATCGGCAATCGGTATTGATGATCTTTATCGGTATTTCAGAGACTTAAACAGGTCTCCCGAAATAAGCGATGAAAATAATCACATGGTTGATAATGAAATTGCTAATTTACAGTATGAAGATTTTAATCACGATCTAAATAATTATATTACCCAAGATGAAATAAAAAAAGCAATTAAGAATCTAAAAAATAATAAAGCCAGTGGGGAAGATGGGATAAGAAACGAATATATTAAAGCAACACAGCAGTTAATGTTGCCAGTTTATGAAAAGTTGTTCAATTTAGTTTTTTCGTCTGGTAAGATTCCCTCTATTTGGTTGCAGGGAAATATTATACCAATATACAAAAACAAGGGTGTTAAAACCAACCCACAAAACTACAGACCAATCACTATACTAAGCTGTATTGGAAAACTTTTTACCTCCATTCTTAACGAACGACTGAATACATTTTCCGAGGAATTTAGCGTATTACATGAAAACCAAACAGGTTTTAGAAAAGAATATTCAACCATTGATAATATTTTTACATTACATATTCTATTCGAACTTTTGAGAATGAAGAAGAAAAAACTTTATTGTATGTTTGTAGATTTCGAAAAAGCGTTTGATAACGTATGGCGAAAAGCATTGCGGTTTAAACTATTATCCCATAATATTTGTGGCAAAATGTTTAATATTATTTTCAATATGTACAGTCATATTAAGTCAAGAATTGCTTACAATAATGAAACCTCTACTTTTGTTCATTGTGAAAACGGAGTGAGGCAAGGTGAAAATATGTCAGCCTTCTTATTCTCTATGTACCTTAATGATTTGCATGACTTTTTAAATGAGTCTAATGTACAAGGTTTACCAACTATTACTGACATGTTAGAAAATAAGTTAGATATATTTTTCAAATTATTTGCTATATTATATGCAGACGACACTGTACTGTTAGCTGAATCTCCCGAAGAATTGCAAAGAGAGATAGATTGCTTTCATACTTATTGCATAAAATGGAACCTGAAAATGAATATCGATAAATCTAAAATAATAATATTTAGCAAAGGTAGGCAGAAAGAAAACGTGCAGATAAAATATAACGATAAATTTATTGAAGTTGTTACTGATTTTAACTACTTGGGAATAGTATTTAGCAGAACAGGATCTTTTAAAATTACAATACAGAAATTAGCCGAAAAAGCTACAAAAGCATTATATGAAGTGTTAAAAAAGGGGAGATTTCATAATATATCAGTACAGTGTCAACTAGATTTATTTGACAAAATTGTCCAACCTATACTGTTATATGTATGTGAAGTCTGGGGCTTTTCAAATATTGCAATTATAGAAAGAATTCATCTCAAATTTTGTAAACTTCTACTCCATTTAAAACAATCAACTCCAGATTTCATAATATATGGTGAACTTGAAATTCAAATTAAAACACGCATTATTTCTTATTGGTCAAGAATACTTACCGGAAAAGATACAAAAATTGCAAAGTTAATATATGATCTAGGAATTTGTATGAATCACGAAATTGGGGGGAAAATCCCTTGGTATGAAAATATCAAACATATTCTAAATAATTGCGGTTTATCTAATATATGGATTAATCAAACTATACATAACTCACAATGGCTAAAGGCAAAAATAAAACTCACGTTGGTAGACCAATTCAAACAAAATTGGCAATCTATTCTACAATCATCCCCAAAAGCTCTAAATTATAGAATTTATAAGGAAGAGTTAAAATTTGAACATTTTTTTGATACATTATCAAAAAAAGATGCAATTACTTTTTGTAGATTTCGAACATGTAATCACCATCTACCCATTGAAAGTGGACGTTGGGCAAATATTCCCAGACATGAAAGATTATGTGCTCATTGTAATAAGTGCGAAATAGGAGATGAATTTCACTACATACTTAGCTGTAACTCGTTGCAGCAAGAACGCAAGCAATGCTTATCAAATATAAATATAAAAATAAAAAATGCTATTAGTTTTGAATTTATAATGGCAAGTACAAAACACTGTTCTTTGAGGAAATTATGTGCTTTTATTAGAAAAATAAATAAAAAATGCTCCCCAGGTTAGAACCCCCATACTTCACATTTGTATTAACGAGTCAGAGTTGTATATGGGTTTTTTCTCTCTCTCTCTCTCTCTCTCTCTCTCGCGCTTACGCATGCATTGTTAATTATTAAGAAATACCACATATTGTATTATTATAATCTCTGTGTACCATTGTGCAATGGTGTTGAGATTGAAATAAATGAATGAATGTATATAGATAATTTTAATCATCGATACATTTTGTTATATTTGATATGTGAGTGTTAGGCTTCATGTTTAGTCCGCAAATTTTGAATTTATTTGTATCCATTTTTAACTTTAAAAACATTTTTGGTTAGACATCGTTAATGTTCGTCAGAAGTAATTGAAGATGAAAAACAGTTTGCGTCGATTCATTTGCTAATTATTCTCTGGATAACAGTTAACGAGCATGTGTGTTTTATGTTTTAGAAACTGGATTCTGCCATGGGTTCTGCCAACCCTCTCCCCAAAAGCGCATCAGGTTGGATGTTTAGTCATCTTCATCAATTGAACATACTCTACGATGACATTCCGATGGAACTTCCGCTTTTTATGTCTATGTTAAAAGAAGACCAGACTGAACTAATAAACATCAACTTGTCTGGAGAACACAGACGTTTGTTGGAATATACAAAAGAGTATTGGACGTTGTCGTTTGATTTCGATATAAGGCGTACTGGAGGTAAAAGGAAAACACAGAGGGTTAAGAATGAACAAAAAGAAAAAATTGTTGCGGGAAAGGAGGAGGCCAATAATTTTATGAAGCTACTTCGGGACGAAAATCTTGAAGTGTCTTCTGTGCTCAAAACATCAACTGATTTTAAAAGGTAATATTTGTGTAATCCTAACCAAACAAAAAAACAAAAAGAAAAAAAACAACAACAAACAAACAAACAAAAAAAACCCCCAAAACAGAGGGTTGCGTAACTCTGTTTTGAAGCATGCTAACCTCACCTTGTGTCAATAGAAAAAAATAATAAGATCTTGTACGCCATTATAACTTTTAAATGACATCCAAAGTATTCATTACTATCGTGTATAATATATTCAGTTAACTCAAAGAAAACACCGTCTAAAGTACCGACAAGACCCAACTTAACACCAGAGCAGACCTCAGTTAAACCCCAGGTTTACTTGTTAGGTTTACTCCGGGTATACCTGTGGTCTGCCGTTTAACATATTTGCATCCACTTGAAACTTTGTGACCACCCAGGGTTTACTTTAAGTTTACTGGGTTTTCTTTTGGTGTCAGCTTTCAGCACTGAAGTGTACCTTCCCATATTCCAAATACACACATAAACCAAGGTCATAATTATGACGAGCCTTTGAACATTACTATTTGTTATTTATATTTACTTTTGAGAAAGACAAACTGTTATGAATATTAGATAAAATCGTTTTCTTGTGTTTACCTTAATGCAACAGTCAAACTAAATGTACAATTGCCTGCTTATCATTGTACGCCATTAAATAGTTCACATAGAAATCGGTTTATATAAGGACATATATTTTTAAATGTGAATGTTTCTTCATTAAAAATCCTGAGCAAAATAATCTTTATTCTACATGTAAAACGCATGCATTTAAGTAAACAATTTTATTTCCGGTGACAAATTAAAGGAACAGGACACTCTCGAGCTTGTCTCGAGATAAAAAATGTCTTTTAGTCTTAAGAAATAACTCAATTATGCAAGGTACTAAGGACAAACAACATATTTTACTTCTTTAATTTCCTCAAAAGAACAAAAACTGCATGCAAAATGTTATCTTTTTGTTTGATAAAAAAGAAAAAAATACGTTTTATTATATTACCATATTATGACACAACCTTTAAATGTGTGCTACATACGTTAAGTTTTATTAACTTTTGTTAATAGAAATCATTATATGTTAAACCATTTATCATGAAAAAATACCGATATTATTAAATGATGTAAATAAAATTATTATATTAGATATAGCCTTAACTTTTGTACGAAAGAATGCAGCTTTTTAAAATGATATTTAAATAAACTTACGTTTTCTTAACGTGTTTTTCTCTTCTAAATATCAATTTTCTTCATTATTTTTTAAGGATGCTATACAGATGGAAGTCTAATCTTTTGGATTTCATGACTTTTTATCTTGATATTCTGAAAAGATGGGATTATCCATCGCAAAGAGAAGGGAAATTTAGTTACCTTTTCATGCTGTTTTCCAAAATATGCCTTCTTTGTCCAGAGTAAGTATAGTTCTTACATCATTTTACCCCCCCCCCCTTTTTTTACCGATCATAATAGACTATTCAACGTTGTCTGATACATGCAACAATTCTGATAAACAATGGTGTTTCTACATTAAATGTGCTTATTCAATTAAAAAAATATTGCGTCATATGATGTACACTACATTTTTGTAACTAAATTTTGTTGATCCATTTAGCATAAAACTAGCCGCCTTTTTGCTTATTTTTTTGCAATTTTTAACATCTTTGTTGGTGTGTTGTAATCAGAACATCTGAATAATCGTTTTACGTGTTCAACTTAAAATAAAACAATTATAATCACTATTTCAAATTTTTGTGGACAAAATACTCAAACATGTTTCATATTCGCAAAGTGTTGATGTTTTGTAGTTTGATATAATGATTCTTTTGATATCAAACATTTATTGACAAAACTCGTAAAAATAAGTATTTATTATATAAATGTAATGGTAACAAGTAGTTTAATAAAACCACATGTTAATATTTTTTTTAGACCAGGAGACACTTATCAAGAGACTTTGAATATCAATGGAAAACCTCTTTCTGGGATTCCTGATGTTAGATTTATAGCACATAACGATTCAAAAGTAGTTGCTTTCACAGAGGTAAGCTGAATTGAAATACCATCAATACTGAAGAAGACCATAATTAAATCTATGTCTTCCATATCTTATGATTTTTGAAAATTCTGTTATGAAAACTGACAGTTCATGACTGGTGACCAAGTATATTTTTTTAGTAAGATATAATCGCTTGTTGATTTCTTTTAAATCATTAAAAAAAAGTTGCATGATACATACAGACCAGGTTATACGCCTATTCATGACTTACATTATCTGTTTTCTATGTACAAGTATTAATTTCGTGTTGTAATTTATATGATTTTGAGACACTATAAACTGCAAACTAGTAAAGAAACCAAGTGTTTAATTGGTGCAGACATTAAAAACACACATATTTGTTATAAAACATAAATTCAAACAAGTGTCTGTGTTAAAGATTGGTGCACACACTGGGGAAAATTTTTAAAGTTTTAGACAAGGACACTATTTCATACAAATGTAGCAGTTAATGAAGTCGCGATTTGTAAAAGAGGCTCTCTAAATAGTTTTTAACGGCAGATACTTATTTTTTGGTCCAGCATAGTCTTTGGACCTAATTCGGGTATGTTTTTTTCCAAATATGCTGACCATCCTAAAATGGCGTAAAAAGGTCAAAATGGCAATTCAAAATGGCGGAAGTGAAATGTCGTACATTTGTCATGCTGTTTAATTCAAGCAAAATTGCAATAAGTAAATTATAATGAAAAACTGGTGATGTAAAAAAAAAAATGGTTTGTTGATGGAAGGTAGATGTTTAGATAACCTAATAATCAATTAATTCACGCAAGTTCCTTATTGACGAAATGATTAAAGAGTCTCTAACAACTACTTTCTGTTACATTGTTTCTAGTTATGCGAACTATAATTATGTTTTTAAAGTTACCTCTACAATAATGAATGATTATTATCACTAGAGACGAGCTCGTTGCAAGCAACGATTAGGTTTTCCGTCGAAGCTGCGTCATACTTTTGACGTATTACAAAAATTGATAGCTGGACAAAGTACAATATTAGATGTGTGAACACTGAGAAACAAAGTATTATATTTCTGTGACCTCGTAGATTTTACGGTGATAGAGAATTCGTCTGGATCTGCATCGGTCGTGTGCAGTACGAACCGGGTGAGGGAATGTTGGCGTAAAGTGTAAAAGGTATAAGGTTGTGTCGCGCTGTGGGCCGTAAGCTAAAACGAAGGGTAGGTTTGCCGTATTCCCGAAGGTCCACCAGTATACAATTCCAGAGAAATAAACAGGCAATTGATGCAGGATTCCACATTATTGGACGAGACTCAACGATGGCAATACTATAACAATTTAACAGACAGACATGTTACAAACAAGTCGGATATGGCCAGAAGTGGCCTCTGGACTCAAGACTCTGGGAAGGTCGGACGTGGCCGGGGCTGGCCGCCGTATTCCAGACTGCGCATTGACAATTGTACATAACTATTTATAAGAATCTTAACAATGAGTATAAATTGACAGGTAATGATATAAGTAAGCTGAGTGAAAGGTTCACAGATATAAAATAATTAAATAAACTCAATGAGTCTTTGATGTCCAAGAAATGAAAATCTGATAATTGCACAATGTTGTTTTAAGAGATTAACAGTCCTTGAGACATGACGCTCTGTCTCTTTGAAATCACATACATGTATAAAGTCTGAAAAGTGTCAATCACTAAATAAAAAAGTAACTATGTAAGAAATAAACTGTGAGAAAAAATTACGAAACAGATGATGAATTTTACAAGTAAAGTAAAAAAAAATTATAATTAAACAGTGCATTTTGCACGATGATACTACATGTTTATAAGCAAATACAAATCTTAACACGTTGTCTCTAGTTTGATTCGCAGCATTTTATTCACAGAGTGGGACTGTGGTTATGCCCGGTACGAAGGTAAAAAGACCATTGGCAAACGTTTTACACGCATTTTTATCGAACGCAAGCGCCAATGAATCTCTTAGTATATATGCGGAGATCCTGGAAATTTTACAAGGGGTTTTGAAGAATAATTTTGTATTTCGAGAAGGGGGGACATGCGCGGATCAGAAAATTATTCCGGGGTGGGGGTTGAAAAGTCAGACGGTTATTTGAGTTTGCCAAGGGATGTCCGAGGCATATTTGGTAAGTTTAGAATGTACAAGTAATTGAAAGAAATTTCACTGGTGGGGGGGGGGGGGGTTGTTGTTCTGGAACCCTTCCCCTTCTAGATCCGCGCACGAAGAAGACCGATGCCGGTAATTTTACTGTAATTTTAACCATTTTTTTTTTATTATTCATGTTCATAATTATCAGAAAACCAATATTACCTTTCAAAGCAGTTAAAACTTAAAACTTAAGATACGAACCATTTAGTCTCGGTGAGTATTGCGTCCGCGTACGAAAATAATGGCAATTTTCAAGAAATTCGGATGGACGATCTGTGTCCTAGGTCGTCCATCCGATTCTTTTTCTGACTAAAAGCTACATACCTGCAGATAGAGATTGTCAAACTCTTATTGATTATGTCAATTTGTTTGTCTCAAAGAATCATTTTTTAAATCAATAAAGTTTAACCTTAAAAAAGAAAGAAATCGGGCTCAATTTTCAATGTTAGCATTTTACAATTTTATGGTCTAATAAAATTTCAAGAAACAACTCTTCATAGCTTTATCCGAAATATTGCATGAAAAAAATTTACATCGCATTTTTTAAATTACAAAAGGATATTCAAAATGAACTTGGATTAACCGCTAACAAACAGGCATAAAGAGAGACTGAGAACCAATTTCTTCTCTCTTTTTTTTTTTTTTTACATCAAAAGAAATTCAATCAAAATATATGTTTCCTTTGTATGCGTTAATGAAAATGTAGATCAGCAAGGGGTTCTTTTTCGTGCAAGCACCTACATAACAGATTGTTTCACCGGTCTACAACGATGACACATATCGAAAAAGCAATATTGTGAGTGAAGGATGAATGTGTAGTTTGTTTTTAGACGGTGGCTATAAATAGCCACGGTCTATTGCTACGGTCCTGACCGGAAGAGTATTTCTCACGGGGACCCTAGCGGATAAGGAACGATAACTCTGTTAGGTATGCAGTGTTACAGGCAATGTTTTATCTATGTGTCGATTTCAGTATGAGAACTAATTTTAATCTTATCAGATATTTTAAGCATTATGGCTGTTAATTATTTTGTACATTCATTTAAATAATGTATGAAATTGTGTTTTATTTTAAATGAGCAGTTACCCTGTCTGCTTATGCGGTATTGATAATTTATGCACCAACTGCCAGTTGTAACTCTGTATCAGGACCACATAAACTATATCACTGCGATAATTGGCCAAGAGGTCTCACAAAAATCGCTTCTTGTTTTTTTTTTTATGATGTAAACAATTGTCAGAAACACATTATTTAAACTAGTTTAATATTTTATATTTCAGCATTATTATGCTTCATCGATAAATTCACTCATTTTCAACGGATTAGTTTTAGTTAAGGCCACTAATATTTATTTTGTTGTAGCTTATTCCAAAGCATTCACAACAGATACTGACAATGAATATTACATTAATTACATTTTATCGAACTTCAACCGAGCAATGGCACACTTTCTTCTACAAGTGTGCATGTGTTTTCAAACATTCAATAAACATTCAATTTACGATACAAATGTGTTTAATTTTGGACTGACCTGTGATTTACAATGTACTTTATTTGTAACTCACTCAGTCTGTAGAAACATTAATTTTATAACAGGCACCTCAATATTCATCAGACAATATTTACTACTGATGTTGACGCTTTACTTGCTGCTGACTTTCTCTCAAACACGCTATTTGACGTCGGATTGTAAAATTCACGTGCAAATCGAGTCGCCATTTTACAATTTTACATGTATATAAAGAAACCACATTTTACGATGTTTCAAAGATTTTCAGTTCAGATATGTTGTAAGCAAATAAGGGATTGAAGACATATGCTGTAAA
Organism: Magallana gigas; assembly: GCF_963853765.1. Lineage (NCBI taxonomy): Eukaryota > Metazoa > Mollusca > Bivalvia > Ostreida > Ostreidae > Magallana > Magallana gigas. The sequence goes on along the minus strand of NC_088853.1, from coordinate 22,137,729 downwards.
ACGTCTTGAGGATTTCACGGCGCGTCAGCTCGTGTATCTTTAATTTGCAGCAAACGCTAGCTTTTTTGTGAGAAAAAACAATCGGTTCAACTCATGCGATATTCCATATACATTCATAGTACATTGTGAACAGTAATGTAAGATATAATAATTTTAACTAAACAGTTTCGATTTTTTTCACAATGAACTAAATAACGCAATTCGATGAGCGAAGTACAAATCCATATGCGCCTGTCCCTGCTAAATGTATTAGAGAATCTTTTCTTTGGTTTTGGGGGAATTTTTTTTGATAACATTGTTTACATATGTACGTAAACATCGCCCCGTTTGTTCTCAAATAATTTTTAACTCGCGAGTACAACTCTATTATGAGCTTTCTTCGACATTTGTTTCGAAGTGTTCGCATCATTTTGTAAACATGCATTTACAAATAGGCAGGCCTATATAAATGCGCCAGTTTGTTGCGACTCGCAATTAAAATAAACACCGGTTAGAAAGTGTCAACCAACGCAATGCTACATCGACCGTAGCGTATACATCCATGCTATATTTGCGATAAATCATGAAACATGAAGGCAACAAAATGTGCTTCATAGATTACTGTAGTATTCTGCTGAGCTACAGAACTATAGCTTTCCGGAAATATTGCCGGGATTTGCGAACCCTAGATCTATTGTCTAGTACATGCGAAGAATGAAATCAAATTTATGTACACAGCTGTAAGGTCAGAAAAACGTGCGTTCAACTTGGATTTTGTTTGTTTGATGTTTATAAAAACTTATTTTGAATAATTAATCAATATTTATTGTAAGTTTACTAGAAAAGTTTAATGTAGCAAGTAATTTATGCGTGTTAAAGTGTACTGAGAAGCGATAAATATACATGTGACTTTCCCGAATTAATTCAAATGATTTGAATAAATCTATAGCTAAATACAATAGAATAAATGTACTTTAAAACGTTGATTAATGAAACTGCCGCGGCTGAAGATTGTATGATATTTTTTTCAAATTTTCATTCACTTTCGTTGTGAGCAAATGGAAATAATCCGCTAAAGTCGAAGATAAAATATTGTTTAACTCTTCTGTTTCATGATGACGTGCATTCCAAAGCAATACGAGTTTTATCAAACAGGTTATTGTAAACCCATTCCGTTTTCGTTACACCTAAATGTATTAACTGACTATGAGGAAAAAAGCAAGTGTGATGGTCCACAAGACGGCAACTTTTTTTCCCGTGAAGAAATTGAGGGAAAATGCTGTCGAGAGGGACAATAAACATACTACATGTATGCCCAAATAGTTAGTAAAAACCTGATAAGTATTTTATCATACCAAAGCTTTATTTGTTCTCGTTACTTTGAGAAATCTTCAATATATTTAAGCACAATAGTCCAATCCACACTTTTCAAAAGTTGTTCCCCTTTGCGGGGTCAACCCAAAATTCAAACGGGCAAAAACCAAAATTCCCACAATCAAATATTTGGGCGTATTGTGATGAAATCGCTTTGGATTTGATTTATTCATTCAATATGTGGTGGCAAACCACATATTTAATGAGTCATTCTTGGGCAATCAAAATACATATTATTACCGAAAATGGGTTTTTAATGTCAACTGATATAGATACAAACATAGATACAAAATATAGATACAAACTTCTATACTACAAAGGTTACAGTGATAAATCTATGGATTTTCCCCAAAAGATGACGGCCAAGAGACACAGCATTTGTAAAGTGTGGATTAAGATCACAGCTACGATTTCCACAGAATTATCCATGTAGGAAACTCACGACCAGTTGTGCGAGTAAGCGTTAAGTATTAGTACATGTATGCGATACTGGCCGCGGTTTTCGACAATAATTATAATACATATAATATGTTACTTTCAAACGACGCCACCGTCTAACAGTACTTTCAGTACTTTGATTTAAGTTTATTTTTGATACATGTAATTATATTTATCTGGATCGGTTATGTTTGTTAGTTTGTTCTGTTTATTAAAGAGGGGAATAAAGAAATGAATAATTTCCAAGCACGTAGCATCCACTGGATGAAATATCTGGTTTCAGCGCTGCGGAAACCCTTTGGAAACTCTGCGGAAACTTAAGGTTACTTTAAGTTTCCGACAGGTTTCAGCACGGAAACATCAAGTTTCATTAAGTTTCCGCAGTGCTGAAACTTAGGCTGTCCATGAATCCAAATGGTTTCCGCAATGGAAACTTACTGAAACTTGAAGTTTCTGCATAGTTTCAATCTCCATATACGTTTGGGATACATATTGTTTACAAATGGTTTCCGCGACGGAAACTTACTGAAACTTGAAGTTTCTGCATAGTTTCAACCTCCATATACAACTGGGAAACATACTGTTTACAAAGGGTTTCCGCAACTGAAACTTACTGAAACTTTTTATATTTTTTCTTTCACAAAAGCTGAGCAAGGTTTCTACTTTATGTAAAAACAAAACAATTTCGAACAGTTCCAAATTTATTTTGTTCAAAAATCTGAAATTGTTTCCAATAATAAATAAAATACAGCCAAGATACAATAATGGAGAAACATCCATATGGCAATTCCCTTATTAGGGAATTTTATTTCAAAAATGATAAAATTGCACAAGAAAAAAAACTCCCATAGAAATCTTTACATTTGTATTTTTTTTCATCTCGATTAAATGCCTATCAAATCTCCCTTTAAAAATGCAACAAAGATCTTACTTTTTTTAAAATATGAATGCAATTTACAAAATAACTGCATGTACATGAATAAACAAAGAAAACTTCACTGTTACATGAACATGATACACTTGTCTCAATTTGTTTTGAACTACAATGAATATGTACACCATAAAATATTTTTGAAAAGTCTAAAGTATCCATCTTTAAAAAAAAAAAAACACTACAAGATAGTAGTTGATTATAGAGGTATGACCCAGATTTGATTTGAATATGTCAATAAATTCCAAAATGAGGTCAAAGTGACCCACTTACAAGTTGGGATAAACCTTTTCTTTGTTAGTAATATAATCTAATGTTTTACAATAGAACAGAATTTGATATCATTTTTTTGATAATCCATTAAGTCCAAAGTGAACTTCTCATTTCCACCCATGATGTACCAACTGATCAGATTTTAATATCATAAGCCTGTCAGTATTTAATAGATGACCCAGAGGGAGATATGGTAAGCTTGTTGGCCAATAAAAAGCTAACAATGGAGCAGTCTGTCAAATCATGTGCAAAAATATGATGTACACATTTAATTAATTATGCTGATTGCAACACACTTCATTCCTGATGAATATTCTTCTTAACACATGGTTTACCTTCCTACATTTCACTACTTTACCTACATTAATATTTTTAAATCCAAGACATGAAGTAAAATATACATTGTTTATATATGACAAGTATTACTACATGTACATGTACTTGCTTTTTGTAGCATGAATGTATAAAATACAAAGTATCACACAGATCATTCACCTTATGATTCTCATCAATACCAGCATTTTACTTATAATATAAAAGCTAATTCCAATTATATATTAGTAACATAACACAGATTAAAATAAAACCCACATGGAAACAACTTTCCATCCAAGTAATTTTGTTATATAAAAATTGTAATACATGGGGTATATGTTGTCTTTATATATTTTCATATTCGACATAATTGAATATTGTTTGGTGTATTTAAGTTCATTTCTATGACCCATGCATTCATCTCCTAATGCAGTGTTTTTACATTTAAGATTGGTCTCTTAATTTTTCATATATTGCTGCAAATAAAAACTTATCAATAAATGTTTAAACAAAGAAAATGGAAAAAAAAGTAGTTCACACTTATCACCTTGGAGGTGTGAGGATATATGTTACACGGAGTCTAATATTTTATGCAATATTTGCAAATACATGTATAACAAATTATTTAAGAAAATGAAAGTTAATATCTGCAAGGTCTAATCAATCATTTAATAAGTCAAAACCATGTGATTTTCTAAGATTCTAGCTTACAGACAGACATTGTAATATACTGGTATTTGATCATATAAAAAAAGGACTTTTATAGTTTATAGGTTTTTTGAAATGAGAATACTTTACAGTTAAAAAGTCTTGTTCTGCAGAGGTTTAGTCGGGTCATAGAAATGTGTCCATTCGAATCAATAAGGAGTGTCCTTGGCTGTTGTTCATGTAACCCGAGTCTTAGTTTATGGAAATAGGCCTTTTTGGGGGACTTTCTAGCATTGTCCAGACCGGTGAAGCACTCATATGATCACATCATGGCTACAGCAGACTTAGTAGTTCTGGACAGTGGTAGCATTAAAATTCTTCTTCTGGCGATGAACTTGTTCCTTTCACTGGGCTGTACTTTATGTCTGTTCTATTTATCTTAAACATGAATAATAAAGTTTCATTTAGATTTTTAAACAATAAACATAAGTCATTCAGCCTAACATGTATTAAAGCATTCTGAATAAAACTCTGAATACAGAAGTTACTATGCAGTTGCCAGTTGCTGTTTAAACTATGTCATATAATGACTACAGTAGTATCTGGTCTAAAATGTTTCATTTTATGTTTGAAGCTATGTTATTTTTATTTTTATTCAATTATTGTTTGTTGAACAATGGAAAAACTTATCAACAATAAGTGTGTTTCACCCCCCCCCCCCCCCCAATCAATTTTCAAGAATTTTATAAAAGACCTGGATTTCCCAAAAATTACTACAGTAAATTATAAACATCCAACACATGTATAAGTTAATGGTGAAAATAATCAATTTCAAAGCAATACCTTGCGTTCACATCGTCCGGCTGGTCAAAACATTCATCCGAATCACCGAACAGAGGATGCAACTAATCACCGGAAACATTGACTTTGTATGCTGTCAATGCTGAAAAAGAAAAACGTGAAAGATTTCATTTTCCGGATTTAATTAATAAATTTTTTTTCGTTACATTTAGAGTTTGTAAATTGTATAATGTGCGAAAGATTCATTGTTCGTCTTGTTTACCAACCAAGCATTCATATATTAGGGACGTTTATATAATTATATATGTGTATACCCTGGATAATCTTGATTATCATGCATAAAAAGTTGGTTAATGGTTAACTTGGTCAAAACGTATATTTAAAAGAGATACGGTAATAAAAATTAAAACGCCGAACCAAGTTTGAAAAAATGACGCCATCTTGATTTGATGGCGCGAGATCTCGTTTACAAATGAGAGATAAATTAGAGCCTTGAAAATGTTATTGGGAGTATCTATATTGTGAATTAAGTTACCTTGACATGAGTTCTTCGTTCCTGCATCATCTCCTTGTTGTAGAGGCTATTAATGCTTCTCAATTCTCCATTTTACAACAGCACCTTCTTGTCCATTTTAACCTTCGCTCGGAATCATAAAGTGCGCCAATACTGACCAATCAGAACCAGCTAAATCTTGGAAAAGTGCATCTTGGGATAGTTTAAAATGAATAATGTTTAATCAAAATTATCATTTTTTACCGAATAGTATACTTTTTACATGTATATTTATTTTAAATAAGAACTGTCGGAGTCAGTATTTCCTGGTCAAATACGACAAAGTATTGGCGTGTGTTTGTTACAATTGCATTTGTAATACGTGATTAACAAAAAAAAAAAATGGCCGACCGTTTGTTTACAAATGTCTAATGAAATTAAACAAGTTTCAATGAGACATATGTATCAAATTTTGTCTTTAACTATATTTTATTTACATGCTCTGATGATTTTGCCAAACTAAATATGATAGAGCCATATATAGTTTACTGACAAGTTAGTCTTGACTTGTCCAATTTTCACCGCGATTCTAAGCACGGTCATATTCTTATTCAAAATATAGAGGTGTGAAAATATTATGTTCATCACTGAGTAGGTTCTGCATGAACACACAGAAATCACAAATATAATTAGATGCCGATCAATTAACGGGGTCCGGTTAACAGCGTTCACCCGTACTACGATGAATTGATGGCAATTTTTTTACAGTTACACATGTGCACTGATTGGTCATGCGATGAACATTACGTTAAGAATACTTATGAAATTAAAATACAAACGCGTGAAACAAGCCGGGAAGTAAGACGTACGTACACGTCGGGCTGATATATAAACAAAATATAAATTTAATTATTTGGTATACTGTATACGAATGTATAATCAAATTTTAAAAATGGGATTAAAATCACGTGCACCACATGGCTGGTGCTGGATTTTAAACTGATTTTGTAATATAACGTATAACTTCAGTAAAATTATAAATAATGCTTATTATATCTTATAACAGAAACATGTGCATGTTTCATAAACATGTATCAATATCTGTGTTTACAGTACAAAGTATAGAAATGCACGAATCACATAGGCGTCGAACCGGGGGGGGGGGGACTTAGTGCAAAGTTAGACTTAACCAATAGGCATATAGCCCCCCCCCCCACTTTTTCTCGCCGGAAATGTAATTTTTCCTAAATTTACCTTGAAAGATTGAGAAGTTGGAGTAATAGGCATACTAGCCCCAGCCCCCCCCCCCCCCCCCCGACACGGATTAGGAATTTCATGATTTTGGGGGGAAAAATTTGGGTAGGGAAATTTATTTTCGGAAGTATATAGTATAGGTATAACCCCCCCCCCCCCCCGGTTTAGGATTTTCACGATTTTGGGAATTGGGGTTTTTCTCAATATTTCTGAGGATTAGCCTAGCCCCCCCCCCCCCCCCACTTTCAATTTGCAGGCACGTAGCATCGTTTTTGAAAGTGGGGGGGCCAGACTCATCCAAAAAATCTTGACAAGCAAAAAAAAAAAAAAAGGGGAAATTTTAACTTTTTCAAAATCTTCAAAATTCTAATCCGTGGGGGGGAGGGGGGGGGGCGTAGTATATAACTTCAATTTCAATCCTCATTTCCTTATTTTCATATCAATTTTTTACATACTCTCAAAAAAGTGGAGGGGGGGGCCAACTCCATGGTAATTCAATTTTCTATATGTAAATTTTAAAAAATTTGTTGCTACGATAAAAAGTGGGGGGGCCAGGCCCCCCCTGGCCCCCCCTGATGCTACGTGCCTGATTTGCTTCCGACGCCAGTGATACATGATACAGTCATACATGTAGTAAGGTCTGAAATGCATGTAAATAATTAAACAATTATTATATTAGACTCAAACTCCAAGTGGGTTTTACTTGTTATTATCAACTGTAGAATTCTTTAAAAAAAATTCATGTGTACATGTGTTGGCGTGATATTAAAAAAGAAATGAATTAGCTCTAAACTTCAGGTTGTACGAATATTTAGTACGATTTGTAAAAATTTACAACGACTTTACCTTAATTTGTTTGCTTAATTAGTTACTGTACCTCAAGGTTCATTCAAATGATAACTAAATGATTTAAGAAGGAGCTCGAGTCTTACAAAATAGGTATATTGATTTATTTTACTAAATAATTATAATTTACTTATCAGTTTTACTAACTCAGGTACACACAAATTGAAAAAAGAAATCCCGCCGGGCTCCAGTTATAAACTCACGCTTCGTACTGTGTATATGTTATGTAACAGTCTTTTGTTCACTCCTGACAGAAAAAACCCTGCAATCCACACAGAATATACAGGAAAATCACAGAGGAGGTCACCTGGACAAAGAATGTATACACATGTATACACGTGCCCGAGTACCTAAGATTAATGATTTCATCATATGCATTAAACAAGATCAGACATCAGTTTTTCTTTTCAAATTCAATTAATTACTTAGTAAGGTTCTTAATCGCCTTATTTGCCACATTTGAAGATAGTTACATGTATACATATAGTTTCAGTCACGCTGAAACCTTACTATACATTTTAGTATGCACGGATTCATTATCATTAGGCTAGAATTAAACTTAAACCTGTTGAAAATAAATGATATCACTATTAAACTCAAATCAATTTTAGTAATAGTTTCAGCAATGCGTAAACCATTTGGAAACCTAACTTAAAGTTTCAGCATACTGAAACCTAGCGGAAATGTTCTGAAACTGATAGATATTTCCATAATAATTTACACAACTATTCACACGTTTCACATTAAGTTTCCGCATTGCGGAAACCATCAGGAATCTTAGACTAAAGTTTCTGCTGACTGAAACCTAACGGATACTTGCTGAATCGATATAATGGTTTCCGCATTGCGGAAACTATACATGAAACTTTAACTTCAAGTTTCAGCAAGGTTTCCATATAGTTTCAGTTTTGCTGAAACTTGATTTTTCATCCAGTGATCGTTTTTTAAAGTGTGTGTGTGTGGGGGGGGGGGGGGGGGGGGGGCAACTCATCCAACTAATCTTGACAAGCAAAATTTCACTCATAATTTCATGATTTTCATACCATTTTTTTTTTACATGCTACCAAAATAGGGGGGGGGGGGGGGGCAACTCCATGATAATTCATTTTTTTATGTAAATTTTTTAAAAAAAATTGCTTCGAGAAAAAGTGGGGAGAGGACATCTTTATGTCATATAACATGTGAAACTGATTTCATTCCACCCACAAGCTTGAAATAATGAAATAATTTTAATGAAAACAATATAAATAGACGTCATAAATCCCATATCAAACGACAAATTACCACTTGATTCTGCGCGTCTTTTTAATGAATTTATAAACAGCGGCAAATTCTAAAATGTATTTTTAAAGGTAATGTTAGCTGCAAGTCTGTAGACCTTGTATGAAAAATTTCGGATGGTAGTCAATTTTTCCGGGATACAGACCGAGCGGTACATATATGCAGCTAAGGTAACTAAGAATGATTCCAATAAAATACTTTGTTGAGTAATGCAAGCTTTTAAGAAAGCCATTCTTATATTTGTTTAAAATATAACACCCAAATACTTCGTCTTACATTCGCTATTTGAAGAACAAGCAGAACCAGTATCAGTCTGACCGGCCTCACCATATACATTGTTGGAATTTTATTGTCCTAGCATTGTATTGCTCTGCATGTACACAGTTTCTTTTAAAAATTAAACACTTAAAGTGTTCATCTATATGGCAACACTTAACGTACACACGTGATTCAAAATAACCCAGACGGAAAACGGTAAAGAATTCAGCCATTGAGGCTACATTTTATAGAACTTGTAAAAAAACACATTGCGGGTCTGAATGTTTGTTGATATGTCAATCTATCAATATACAGTTTGTTAATTATTTTTGATTGCTAAGGCTACAGCATATATTTGATGAACATTGAACAACATTTTTTCCATGCCACTTTTTTCCATGGAAGATAGCGAATACAAGTATAAAGCATTTATACAATTTATTTAATTACCTCTTTAGACTTGTGTATGGAATAAATAATTTATAAGTTGCTGCTGAAGGTTGTTTGGTATTTTCGTTTGTAGATGTTTTGCAAGTAAAACACCTGAAACGCGGGGCAAGTCATAATTAATATCCCTAATAACCGTAACTTGAACTAGCGGCTTTGGATTCAAATATTATCGTATACGAATATTAAGTTCACTTTTTAAAATCATCTCCACGATGATAAGTATATTATATCCATCGCAAATCAGTATTTTCTTTTTTGCTTTAAAATAATTGTTCTATCGGGAGCAATCCCGTGTTCGTTTAAATTGCCAGCGTACATTTGTCAGGTCAGTAATACACATTGTGCTTTATATGACGGCCGTGTATACGTATTGTAGAAAAGTTGAGTTTAATTACCATGCATTGGAACCATTTTATTAACACATCTCCCAGTACTGAAACAATTCAAATGTCTCTGTTACAGTAACACAGTGAGGCGTTAAACGTGTACGTCCAGCTCTACAAGCACATGCACTGTCGTCTAGGCGATGGCCTGAATACAGCTAGCGACTCTCCTATCGATCGGTTACCTGAGTCTCGTAATGCATCTAAATATAGACAGGGACACAGTTATGAAACAAACAACAAAAATAAGGTCGAAGAGGTTTATCTATATGAAATGAAAATGTACATATGTATAAAAACATTTGGAAATTTTATGTGGAATTATTTTCGCGCGCTACATGTATCAGTTAGTGCATTACAAGAAGCCCTTTCATAACCTCATAAACGTGCGCACCCCCCCAAAAAATGGACCGAACTGACAACAATTGTTTCTGCAAATACTGACTATAAATTACGAAAACATTAAATTGAATACTATAGAAGGATTCAAAATTAATTTATTTACAACTTTGCTTCAATAATGCATAAGAAATGTTTATTCCTTTTTAAGTTATTGACAAGAAACTTTGGACGCCTCTAACTCCCTAATTATAAGGGCCAGCCCCTTTTTCGGTATACCGAATGAAAGGTCTGGGTAAGACCAAGAACTTTTAAGATACATGTTATAATAAATTTTTATCAGGTAGAAAACTAACACGGAAAATACGCGAATTTTTTTGATTTTTTTTCTTACCTTTGTTTCATCATCTATACCACCCCTTTTAATTGCATTTAAATAATAAATAAAATATATCTCGCACAAATTCAATGTATTAGCTTCCAAACCAGCCCATCTTTGTGACTATGCCAGTCATCGTTAAAGCTAAACCCCCAGGACAAAAGAAGTCGTTAAATTTAACTAAAAGGAAAATAACTCAAAACTGGATAGGGATTTTCCTCAACTCAAATATGCAACGACAACATCACGTGGCATGTTATCAGTCCTGAAAATTTCAAAACAATCGGTGAACAAACGAACGAGATATTAAGGATCAAAGTTGGCGTCTAGAAAAAAAATAATAAGAAATTTGAAAATTTTTCAGAATAATAGTAAGGTTTGCCGCTGAGAGCGGAAAACCTTAATTATGCATCATAGTACCTGAAAAGCGTAAACGACAAAATCGTAGTTCGATTAACAAATTCTGATTACAGCGGGAACAAAATTGGTTCATTATAAATGTTCAGTACTTCAGAGGAACAAGTCACTGATAGGAATTAATTATGACGCATAAATCATTAACATTAAAACGAAAACATGCAAAAAAAAAAGCAGGATATTGATATGTGTATAGAATATCTGAACAAAAAAACTCGGACATTTAAGAGTCTTAAAAGCGATTATTCCAAAAGGACATTATTGGATACGTCATCTCGTTGTATAAAAAAAGATGCAAAATATTATGATGCTTTTGTAAGAATAGAGTACATCAGATACAGTTATGTGTCACAGGAAATGTAACAGTGATTCTATACACTCAAAATATAACGGTAATGAAAACGTAACCAATTTTTTTGAAACAAAGCTCAAATACAAATAAACATGAAATGTCATTCGCTTAAAAAAATTTCAATATTTAATCGCCAAAAACCCGATCTTCAAACACGAAAGTCGTTAAACCTGAGGGTTTGGATTTGTGTTTATTTTTTCAACAACAGAATCGACAGAAACTTTTTAATATAACAAAGTTTTCTGTTAGTGACCTGATCCTAAATAATGCGAAAAAAGATAACAAACTAATTAGTGTTGAATCCGGAAATGTATACAGCATAACCATGTTTGTTGCAGAGCGTAAGAACCAACGAAACTTAAAGTGAATAAATACCTTCAAATATGAAACGCAGTCCAAATGGGAATATCTAGCTATAATATTTCATTTTCCTGAACTAGAATCTGTTAATCGCCAAAACAATTACCTCAGATATTTTTAATTCTCTGATGAAATAGGAAACCTCCCCGGCTCTAATGGATTTGCTAAGGGGCTAGCATTTTATTTGAAAAGACACAGACAAGAAGTCCCGATAACCCTGTCCGCGTTTAATCTGTCGATAAAAAGCATAAACTCCGATCTCACTGTCGGTGGTTACATGCATATCGTAAAGGATCCCGCTCTTGAAATAGATACGCTTAGGTAACACTGTTGTTTAGAAAACCTGAAACATTTAAGGTGGACCGCGGGTTTACCCCATATAAAATCTCACGAGAAAACATACCCTGAAAATTTGTTAAATCGTTATTTAGGATACACAGTTTATTATATAATTTTTTTTATCAAATTTGCCTACGCTATATGTATGCAGTACCGCTCTAAACTTAGTATCGTTTGTAGTGCTGTTTTAACGCTTTTCTAATGAAATATATAGGAAAATGAGCATATTTCTCTTTATATTCGAGATGGAGTTTTTTTGAAAAATTGCAAATAACTTCTGAACAATTTAGACGAATTCATCAACGGTTTCTATGTGTAAAGAAAACGTGATTTACAAATTATTTATGTAAAAAAAAATATATGAGTTCTCGCTATATTTTTTGCTATTTTATTATATGTTTCTGATTATTCTACCAAAAATTGTCGCATTTCCGTATTTGACGTCATGATTACGACGTCAAAAAATGTTAAACATGTTCCGCTTACTAAGTAATTCAATCATTTAAAAACTAAATCCAGGACTGCTAAAGCTAAAACTTTTACAGATTTAAGGCTCAAAGGACGATGCATAAATATTGTCCACAAAATTTACAAAAAAAGAGAAAATATTTCACATACATCCATAGATAGCCAAGTTCGTACACATAACTTTGTAAAAGTTAAAGTGACAATTATCCTAGTGATTAGACCACCTACCATAAGAAACTTGCTGAAACATATATCTTTCTTTAAAAAATGGACTTTTTGAGAAAATAAAAGAACTCGAGATTAAACATATTTTTATCATGAATCCAAAACTATTAACGGGAAGGGGGGGGGGGCAGCCTGTCGTGTACCTCCGGTTTTATATACATGAAGAGATCTGTTCAGTTGATATCAAAAAATTATTAGCCAGAATAGCTAGCTTTTACAGTCTTATTCTAAATCAGATGATGCAGAGCATAATATTTTAAATATCTAAAATCACGGAGGGAAAGGAGGCATCAAATTTGTTAGCAAGTGCATTTCCATATTAATTTGCTTGGACGGAATATAACCTAAAGTATATAATCTCGAATCTAGAAAACGGTTGCTATTTGTAAGCTCCGGCCAATTATTTTGCTTATCAAGATCTTCACAATTAAAAAAAAATGAATTCCCCGACTGTGCTCTTCCCATTTTCGGGCAAAATAGTTACATGTGATAATGATATATTATTGATATATTATATCATTATATATGAATTTAATAACTAATCAATTGTTAAAAAATTATTGCCGAAGCAGATGTACTAGAGGACCAAATATTTTACATCTCTCTCTCTCTCTCTCTCTCTCTCTCTCTCTCTCTCTCTCTCTCTCTCTCTCTCTCTCTCTCTCTCTCTCTCTCTCTCCTGTGTTACAAGTTTGAGATTACACCGCTGGTTTTTATTTACAGTTTGAACTTTTACATAGACTGAAAAAGAACGCTCCAATTCTTGCTGAATATCTGCATAATCATAAATATGTTGCATTCAATGTGCAGTTCCTTTTTTGATTTGTGGAGAATAAATATGAATGATTATTACTGTCTAGTATTAACGGCATATATATATATATATATATATATATATATATATATATATATATATATATATATATATATATATATATATGATACCTTCATTATCACACCGAGCATTTGGTTTTAGAGTGTAATGCAGGAAACTTGAGATGTATCCGTTATGACGTCATAAACGAATGTGCACAAACAAGCCAAACAAGTTGTCTAAATTGCGTACTGAATTTGATGACGAAAGCAAACCCACGACCCACCTTTAAAACCGTCTTACACAACGCCATACTGTGATAATAGTCGACTGAGCTCTGTACTTTGATTTCAAGCTGATGGCTTTAAAATGGTCAGCTCTGCAGAATAGGGACATGCTTGTGCCATGAATGGGTAGCTAGGGTTAAGACAACTCCGAATATAATGATCGTCGATATTATGGCCAATTCAAAAATTGTTTATTTTTATGTAAACAATGCTGAGTATCAATATCAAGTGAGTGTGTTCACTTCGATATTCTATTTCTACTCCGGATTCGAGTCGATCTTTGAAGCTGTCTTGCATTGGTATACCGTGACAGTTAAGAATAGATCACTTTTTTTACCTTAACAAAAATTCAAAAAGTGTTACATTAGTTCATTTGTTTGTATGATACAATATTTGATCGACAATTAATTAATGTTTTTTAGTTCTACTGTTAGAATCCTATTGTTAATCGCATAAAATAAATATTGTCATTAATAATGGAAAACTCTATCAACATCTTCATTTCTTTGAAAATACGACGTACTTTCTCAATTTCAAAACAATGAAACAAAGGATTCTACATGTAGCAGCACTTTCCAAGTATTTTAGGTCATATGTTTATGATATTTGCCAAATACATCTTTAACAATATGCAGGGTAGTGTTACATTTTTGCCTTTTCGAAAACACTGACAGGAAAAAAAACCCAGGTCAAGCCATATTTATAAACCCTTACCAAAATGAATTGTTTGCGGCAAATTTGCCGCAAGTTTGCAGCAAATTTTAGGCAAACTGATTAGTTTGCCTAAAACTTTAGAACTTGCATTGTTTGCCGATCTTTGCCAGTAGTAGCAAACTTCTGGTAAACCTCTTTTATTTTGTTTGCAGCTTCTTCGCCAGTAGTGGCAAACTTTTGACAAACTTCTAAAAATTTGCCAGAAGTTTACCAAAAACATTTCTTCTTTTCTTTCTGTTTTGTTTACTTCCTGAGCTTGCCAAAGCTTTACCAGAAATAAGACTTATACAATTTTACACAGATTCTGCACAACTTTATAATAAACTGTTGTTATAATTGTGTATATTTGTATAAAGAAAAAATAAATCTAATTAAAATATTTGGATTTAAGTTTAATTCTAAGAGAGTATCAATGAAAATTTTTATTATTAGGAAAATAAGATCAACTTTAATCGCATGATGTTTCATTACATAAAGGGCAAAAGGACCCCCCCCCCCCCCCCCCCAGACCCCACGTATTACGTGAACACGTCTGTTCTTTTGTTATGCTATATTCTTTCAAATATCAGTTAACTTATATTGGAGTGTCTAACCCGTTTGATGTTAAATCATGAAGATCGAAGAATTGTCTGTATGCTGTTCAGTGTTTGTTTCTACTTTTACTTTTGTTTCAATGTTAAGCTACGCGTGCGCTGATTGGTCGTTCAATAGCTAACCGCCAGTTTTCACATTCGATGCTGCCATGTTGTCTGACATCACTGAGATGGTAAAATGAATGAAAATAAAGGAATAAGGCTGTGCACAAGGTAAAATAATGATTGTCAATGGAGTGTTTACTTTTGGAATATCCACGGCTAAACAGAGGACGAATATAAGTGAATGAATTGAGTCTCAACACCCAAGGCCACTGCATGCACCATCTCATGCATGATCAAGAGCACGTTTTTGAAAAAGTAAGTGAAGTCGTTGAATGGCAGTTTAAACAGTTATTGGAATATAAAACGAAAGACTGTGATCTTTTATAATAAGTTTAACAGTTTAAGGCTGTCCCTTTGACAATGCCGGGTGTCGAATCAAGCAAAACGCTCGTTATTGACATCGTTGTGATGCATGAACAAATAATTTAAATTCAAAATTTATTTAAACAATGCCAAATTTAGATAATTATCATTACATAGTGTATAAGTACATTTTATATGACTTACATTTTTATAACTTAAATAAAAGAATTCATGTTCTACTGCCATAGTCAGAGTTAGTAATGCAAATTTGTTGCTATATATAGATTAATAGATATTAAGTTAGTATATGATAGGCTAACTTGTTTTTCTTAGAAACTGCTTAAAATTTGAAAAAAAAATTGTGATTATATGAAATCCATTTATCTTCCCAATAGGTGTCTTCCCTGGTGGCCGGGTTACACAGACCTATAGAAAACCATGCATGAACAACTAACTCACTGATTTTATGATCAAATGATGCAAACAAAAAAGAGTGAAGACAGAATTTGTGTAAGACTAGGTAGAAAAGCATTTAAACAACAGTGCTGAAGTCTGACCATTCCATTGTGGACATCATAGTGATATTCGGCTATTTGTGTGTGAAATGAAATCGAAGAGCACGTACAAGGGACTGTCATAAAAAAGACATCGAGAATGCCTTAAAGATTGCCGTGATTAATTGTAATTTGACCAGTGACCTTGCAGGGCTTAATTGTGAACTATATGGTTTAAACTTCGCTTATTGAAAAAATTTTGTCCAAGTCCATCTGTGCATGCATGTTGTGATCAAACTGCATTCAAGTTTATCAATCTGCAGCAACAAATCATCACCGATTGGTTGAGTACTATTTGTTAAATTTCATTATGGTTTGTTCATTAATTTTGTGTTTATTTTTGAATTAATAAAATGTGCAGAATTTAAAGTTAACAATTTTAACTTGTGTCCTTTATCTCTAATTTTGCTGCAACTCAAGCATAGTACATGTATTAGTAACTCATTATTAAATGATTATAAGTGTTTATTAATTGTTTTTTATGTTGTAATATCTTAAAGTTGTTATGTTTATCTGTAAGCTTGCGGCAAATTTGCCGCAAACAGTTTGCTGGAAGCTAATTTGCATACGAATTCTGAACTTGTTGCAAGTTTGCCGCAAACAGTTTGCCAGAAGCTAATTTGCATACGAATTCTGAACTTGCGGCAAGTTTGCCGCAAACAGTTTGCCAGAAGCTAATTTGCATACGAATTCTGAACTTGCCGCAAATTTGCGGCAACTGTTTGTCGCAAATTTGCCGCAAACTCTCTGCAAATTTGCAGCAACTGTTTGCCATAGGCCTTATATTTTGGTAAGGGAATGTATGTCTGTTTACCTTATAACACTCGCTGATAAAACATACATTTTGAGAGTATTGCATAAGCAATACACTACTACTATCGGTTTGTATTATTCTATAAAAGTTTAAAGCATACATCTATTTCAAAACTATTATAAACGAGATGCTATGCTTTAATCAGGGATAAAAGAACAGAGGAAATTCAAACTTACATTGTTGATATAGAAATTAAATAAAAAATGGGTAAAATAATACTCTTTATTTTATCTCCTGTAATTTCGCCAAGTCCATGAAGTATTTTCCGGTAGAAATTTGTGAAAACAATGCACTGTTATGCAGAACATCGTGTCTTACCGTCTTCTGTACCCCGAATAAACAGACCAACCCAATAACGAACCCGGTTATAATAATACCAAAAAAAACCCTGTCAATTAAATTTACAACACAATACTTGACACTATTTTCGAGCACTTATTTGTTTGTCAGAAACAATTAAAGGAATGGTACAGGTAATGCGCGACTACATACTTTCCTCATTTATTCAATACACACCAAACCCGATAACGAACCCGAACATTAAAAATGGTACAAGTACTACAAGTAATGCACTGACTACACACGTTCCTCGTTTATTCAATACACGTCGAACCCGATAACGAACCCGAACATTAAAAAACCGGAATATGAAAAATTAATATTCTCGAAAATATGTCAACCAGACGCTACAAAAGTGTCATCTTGATCTTGATCTGTAGTTTGACATTTATAAGCTGTTCAGCAATTTTATATTATTCCTCAAACGCATATAGAAAAAAAAAATGTGTAAAACTGAAGTGGGATAGAGAGAAAGACGGGCGGACAGACGGACAGACCAACGGACGCAGAGAAAAGCTATAGTCCCCTCCTGTGAAACCGACAGGAGACTAACAAAATATCAATGTCTGTATTATCATGATTATATCCTAAATGACGCTAATCTATGTCTTGGGTATCTGCATGAAATACCTCGTAGTTCGGCATTGTTTACATGACATTCCGATGGTGTGTCCGATAGTGTGTCTTCCGACATTGATTATATATATTAGTCTGATAAGATATTGGCGCTTCTGATTGTTCGAAAAATGTGTTTGTTATCTGCATCGATAAAGATTTTTGCCGGATTTACTTTTCCCAACTGTTCTGATCTAAGAGTATTTATAGAACGGAAATTTCCAAAATAAACATAGTCAACGAAATGTAAAGTTTTGTCTGTTCTGTAGTGTTAGCTAACAAAATATTACAAAACTGAAAAATAAACAATAGCAATATATAATTCACTAAGTAGAAAATTAGGATCTTCTCACGATTTTGTCTGCCTGAGATCAGCGATCAACATTTACAGCGAGACTGGCTGTTCCCAACACATGAATAACTAAAACCGAGCTCGTTGCACAGCAACGAGTAGGTCTTCCGTTGCAACTTGGTGTCATGTCCCCGGGAGTATGAGTTTTGACTCCAGGGCAGCGCCAAATGGATGTATAGGCGTTATTGCATAAAATGTTTAAAAATTATCTTCTTTACTCCCACACACCTGAAAGGAAAACTGAATTCATGATCTTGTAGACCAGATCTTTAAGATTTTCGTCAAAATTATAGGTTTCAAATTTCTTTTTGAAAGATTTCAGGCAAGGAGGTGGTCGTCATTACAGATTTATATTTTTTCTACCCCAGAATGAAACCGAATTAAATGAATATATGAGACTCTTCGACAAGTTTTTGTATGGGTTATATGCTACTCATGTGACCGTCAAGGCCTATTGGCCTCTTGTCAAGATTTGTGACTTTGTAACACATGCTTTTGGCGGTTGTTTCAGAACCTTTGCGTGCACATGTATGCATATATCTTTTAAAAAGGGGAATAACTCCGTACCGGAAGTGTTGATTTCAATGATTTTCATTTGGTGTTCAGAAATTGTAATTTGCAATATATCCTCAATATTTGAATGTAACAATGTAATGGACAACAAACACGCGTGATATTTGAGTTTAAAAAAAAATCTAGACGAAAAAAAAGAAAGAAAAACTATCAACAACATCAGTACAAGGTATCTCGTTGAAAACAGCAGACCTTGATAATGATGAATATTAAGGCCTATCAGGGTATCAGGGTAGCACTGCTGTTCAAATTTGGTAACGGTGGGTTTTAAATTAACACACGTACTTGATCGGTCATCAGATTAAGCATCGTAAAGGAAAGCAATGAGTAGTGAATCAACTAATTCGGCATATTCGAGGGGGAGATATACCATTTGAGTACATCACTGGCTATCTAGTAACCACATCATTTACAAAATTGCACATAAATACTTTTGTGAACTACTGTCGACATATCAACTATTTCGTCCACGATCGCGTCTCCTTGCATGACTATGCACAGTTGCATATTCCAGCAATCTTATTCACATTAAAACCAATTTTAACGAATCTTGTTGCACAGTGGTTATAGGGCTGCGCAGTAATACCGATGTTCCGGTGTAAGGCAGTACTTGAACAAAAATATGGTATCGCGAATCATTTTTGCTCACCTGAGCTGAAAGCTCAAGTAAGCTATTCTGATCACATTTTGTCTGTCGTCCGTCTGTCCGTCAACTTTTCACATTTTAAACATCTTCTCTAGAACCGCTTGACCAAAACATCCTTAAGTTAAGGGAATGCAAGGGGAGATGATTAGGAGTTATTGAAGATTTTCAAGAAATTTTCAAAAACCTTCTTCTCACAAACCATGAAGCCAGGAAAGCTAAATAATTTGGTGGAAGCATCCTCAGGTAGTGTAGATTCAAATTTGTGAAGATCATGATCCTAGGAGGTAGGTTGGGGTCACATTAGAGATGCATTTTTACACAGGAATATAAAGAGTAAATTTTAACAAGCGAAAAGCTGTCAATATGACAGCAAACCGGGTTTTCTTTTATGTGAACTGTATCCATAATACATGTCAACCAGCTGTATCCAGTGAAATGGAATACCCTATATGCAATATTTTGCTAACAAAATGACTGAGTTCAAAAGCTGGTATTTTTTTCATAAAAAAAAATCAAAAATCAAAATCCTAGCAATATACACACCTCTGATATATGTACAATAAATCTGCAAAAGAACAACTTCTTATCTTGAAAACTGGCCAGATATTTTATATTATGACTCCATGTAGCTGATTTTATCATGCCTATTGTTGGTTAGGTGAGCTATGTTGCCCATGGGCATCTTGTTTTCAATATCGGTATACCGGGTTAATTGATCGGGCTAGGAAATTCATAAAGGGCTCGGGATTCTCAAGTTTGAAATTGGCTGATGCATTTGTAATCGTTGAAAACACGAAAGGAAAGTCGGAGGTTTTGATATTTTGATTGCTCAAAGAGCTAGCTTTTCTAAAGCCAAAACATGTTTACATGCTGATGTTTTAATAAAGAATTTGAAGTAGGTCCTGTTGCAGCTGTAATTAGACCTAAAAAAAAATTGTGTGTTTAGGGTAACACTGATAAAAAAATTAGGTTAAGCCCCTTTCACAATTGGCGCACGACCACTTTACACCACTTTGCGATCAAAATGTTTTAAGCTTCGCACGAGCTCTCGCATACGTTGCACGAGCCCTCGCATTCGTTGCATACGTTTTACTGGTCGCATCAAGTCTCCTCTGAATAGTGGATATGTACACTATTCAGACGCGACCCAACGCGATCCAAATTATCGCAGTGCAACGCACGAACATTAGTAGGAACGTTTTACAACGTTTTGTATACTCGCAAGAGTGATGACCGATTTTTAAAGGTCCTTAGATGAATTGCTGCTGTATATGTGTGTGTTTTGCGACCTTGAGACTGTTGCTCAACATGTCTCATGTAATCTTGCAACGTTTTACAATCATTGCACGACTTATCAACCTCAATATGCCTCTAGTATATATATACCCTGTATAAGCACCTCTGTTTCAGACCACAATTGACAATATACATTCATTGCATGATGATGGGGGAAATATGAAGATTTATTACTCCAAGAAAAATCCTATTTACCGAGGGCTTCGCCATATGAACATTAATGCAACAAACGTTTATTATATCGAACAATATATGATTATTAGTAAACAAAATACGTTGATTTCTAGAAATTGTCTGACTTTTCAATAGCAATAACGTCGTGATTGTTTGATTTCCTATTTTACTGTCTCACTTTTCTTTCATAATTTCGAATCATAGTTAAGTTGGTTTTGTGATATAAAGAGAATCATAATGACTAAATATTTTTGATTTAATCATTTTTGTCTGCATCGTATGCTCATGTCGGCTTTTTCATTCCTATGCAATCGCCCTGTCACGTGACTTTTTAGACCAATCAGATATAATAGAATAATCATTTTGAGGTATAATAATAAATGATGCTGCATCACTGTTTCTTCATGGGCGGCATGATCTGTCGCTTTCAACTATGTCTACTGAAGAGCGTTGGAAATGGGCGGTATATACAGTAAAACACGCTTATAACGAAGTCCCAGGGATGGGCAATTGTACTTCGTTATAAGCGTAATTCGTTATATCCGTCAAGTTTACAACATGAAATAAAGTCACGGGGAATGAAAATCACTTCGCTGTAAGCGTCAATTCATTATAAGCGTGTTCGCTATAACCGTGTTTTACTGTACTCCCTCTGACTCGCACGAGCATTCGTACCATGGAATGCATGATCGCACGTCCAATCGCATTGGCGCACGTTCAATCGTCCGATCACCTGGTCTCTCGCGCGATCCTATCGCATTATCTTTCAACAGTCGCTTTCATTGCACATATGGAAGCAAGATATGTCGCAAGGTTTATTGCATTTACATCGCACAACGCTCGCTTAGATCGTGCAAATTTCGTACGAATACTTTTTCAAATGCGATTATTTCGGCAACAGTTTACGATTCATATCTATTTTTTTCGGTTGCACAAATATTTTGTCGCCTCTGATCGTGCGCCAATTGTGAAAGGGGCTTTAGGTAGGTAGGGATTTTTTTTTATTTTATCATATTTTTTTTGTATGAATCCTAAGAATGTTTGTTTCATATTTAAAAACGTATTTTTTATTGGAAATAAGATAAAATTCACAATCGGATAAAATCAGACATCTAACAGTGTTTTCCCCAGAAAATTTTTGAAGCATGGGGGAAGTTTGTCAGAGTAAGTGCGCGGTGCGGCATTAAAGCGCCTAAGCCGGCGAAATCACTGTGCGTAATAATATAACCATTTGATGATACGTACTACATGATATGTACTATAATTGATGTATTTTCTTGAAATCTACATCAACAAGTATCATTTCAATTCATAATTATATTTTAATATCTGTGTATATTTAATATACAATTTTTCTTTTTTTTCTGGCAAAACTAATAACATTTTTTTTTAAATCAGTTTTTTAAACCAATAAGAGGTTGGTCCTCACAAGTTTTCACAAAACACAAGAAATATAGATTCACAGGGCAGTTCAACATTAGCTTCTGTCCTACTCCTTCTTCTACATATTGTATAGAAGAGATTTTTAAGGGGGGGGGGGTGTGTTGACCAAGAAAAAGGCAGAACAAGGCCATACAATTACAGCAAACTAGATTCAACTTATTTTGGGCAGTTAATATTTCTTGTTTAAATTGGGGATCCATATGAAAGTTTCTGTGATATCTTGACACCAGTCCCCTTCCCCGTTTACATGTATGTACACAGTCAATCATTTTCATCGGCATACAATATACGATGTTTCTAGTCATGTGATATCTCTTCCGTGCATTTCTGCAAATAACTGTACTTTTTTTTTCTTTATTGTGTACATTTTTTTCAAGTTTCCAATATCCATGCGGCAAATAAAGAGTTCAAGCATATCGAATCCAAGCTAAGACCATCGAGTGAACACTGTGCTATTTTTAGATCTTGGAAATCCACAACATTATATTAAAACAAAAAGTAATCACGTCTCTATCTATGCATTAATCACCAATTAATAAACTCTGTTTTAATATATCTTAATCATAAGCTAAGTCCTTAAACCGTAAACCACGTGTGCCCCCTTGCTGAGATCGATGTCGAAATTAACTGCGCTCACTGCGGGTTTTTATGATATTTTAATGACTTTACTAGACTTTGACCCGTGCGAGCACTGGTTGACATAATACATGATATCGGGCATTCACGAAATAGATACTTGTTGACATTTACATAACCTAGGTTTAAGCAGCTGTTAAGCCTACAATAGTGCTACTTTACTCTGCTTAGTTAGAATAATCTTTATGTGTCTGCATTCATATACCCGTAATGTAGCTGAAATTTGCAAAACAAGACAGTCAAATTATTCATAACAAACTATATTGAGACTGTAAATAGCTTTTATCTAAAACATTAATTCATATTAATGAAGAATTCTGAATCAACACTTTTTCACCAACATTTTTACTCGCTTCAAATTTACACACCATGTTGACATTCGGGACTCTCTGGAATTTTTATATCAAATGCGCTGAGTTAGAGTTATATCTCGTATTTTCTTTGATGAACAGAGATTATAGCAAATTTTCAATAAAAATTAACACGTATTTGTATTATCGTTTCTGAGTTTATCCATGCAAATGTGATATTGTAGAACTATAAACTGATGAGCCTCCCGTGATTTATCGTGCATGTTTATCGGTAAGTCCAGAAATTTCCGATGGTTTCCGGATTTTGAAAGGAATTTTCGATGATTATTAATTAGCAAAGCTTGATTGAGAAAAAAAAACCAAATTGGTAATCTTCAAGTATCAATGATGTTTAAAATATAGAAAACAAAAGACAGTACTCTTACAATTTATCGGTATTAAAGCCCAAAAATCGAGTCTATTATTTTAGTATAGTAGTATAGATTCCTCAAAACCTGTTGGATTATTTCATTTGGTAAATAACTGTTAAGCACACATTTCAGTCTTAAGGTGGTACACGACACCTGCATATTGTGATGATCTCCCTATTGAAATAAACAATAAAGTATAAATATGATATTTTCCCCCAAAATAATGCTACCTAACAGTGAAGTGCAATAATTTAGAGCGCTAACCACGTGTCCGTAAGTAGAGACTTCAAATCCTCCTGGGGCTACTCTATTTTTTATCTAAGTTTCCAAAAAATTAAAAACTAATATTCGTTTTGACTAAATACATGTATTGTAAAATCTTAGAATTATAAAATATCATAATGAAAGAAATTTAATTGATTATAACGCACTTTTTTCCATATAATTATTGTGTCTTATACCACCTTAAGGAAGGAGTCTTTTCTGGTTTTCGACTTGTCAAACGTAAATTTGATTAATTATTCATTAAATCAAGATGAAAGGAAATTAAAATAGTATATTTTTCTTTCTTTTTTACTATAATACAACTTGGCATAGAAAAATGTAATCAATGTTTAGAATGGAACAAGAACTATATTTTTGGCGTAATATTGGCGTAGGAAAATATCACATGTTGCGCAATTCAGAATTGCTGCAGATTATATATATATATAATGAGTCTGTTTTAGCATTTTAAAAACAATAACAATAATGTTGGATTTTTTTTTACTAATGTGAACTAATAATATGATACTTGGGTTTCAGAATATGTTTTTAAAATATTATTTGCCTATCAAATAACATTTTTATAAGCTTTTTAAAGCGCCCATTCTATATCTTGATTTTTGTGAAAAAAATCCCTAAAATCAGTTTTTCTATCTTATGAAACGGTCAATATATTAGCTTTTCTGTCATTTTATATCTTTATATAAAGTCTTCATAATACATAAAAATTAGAAATATTTTATTATTGGAAGCATAAAAAAATAATCAAAATTTCTTCAAAATTTAAGAAAATTAGAGGAAATGCGGGCTAAGCAATATCAATTTTATTATAAATATTTATTCCAATTTAGTAGTATAAGCTGATAAACACTCTCATGGTCTATGATTTCATTGAAGATTTGAATCTTCAAATCTTAAACAAATGTCTACAGAACTATAAAGAGCCACACTTATTTTTATCACTCTTTACGTTGAGGGAAAAGGTAGTGACCTTGACCTGACCTTTATCCGAAAACAAAAAGGTCAAATTTAATTAAACTGATAGAATCATTAAGTAATATGATCCGTTTGACTGTTTCAAAATTTCATACATTTCTTATTATAAGAAGTATGTTTGATAATGAAAAGACTCCTTCCTTAAATCATTAATTATATCTTCTGTCCTGGCAGTTCTGCATAGAAAACCATTGCGTAATATAATTACATGTATGTCATATATTTTGCACTCATAACAATTTTCTTTGTTGCAACTATATGTACAGGCTTTCGCTGTTATCAAAATATTCGGATGTATATTTATTTATCCATGAGGAGGGGGGAGGGGGTTCAGGGTAAATTCATGTAATTGTGTTTGCAGGGGGGTTGGGGGGGGGGTTGGACTCCGAGTTGTATTTTTTGTAATTTTACTATTACGGTAATATAAAGGAATTTTCAAAGGGTGGGAGGGTCTTGACCCCTCACTCCCACCCCTTCTCTTAATCCATGCACACAATGATGTTGGCACACAGAAGCAAATCTAAAGCCGTCAACCGCCAAGGGGAGGGGCATAAATTTATTTTTTTGTAATAATTACATAGACCATGCTTTCTATGACATGAAATGTTAAGATTATGGATTAACTTTAAAAAAAATAATTTACATGCAAACAGTTCAACCCAAAATCGTACATAAAAGGCTTTTCATGTGTATTATGGGATGGGATCTCATTTTCTATGAAAATTATAATTTTAAAAATTACTGGAAATTGAATGTAGCCTTCGTTTTTACTAAAACTGGTTCTATAACAAAACAGTGTTATTAAGTGGCAAACACTTTGTGCAGATATTACTGTCTAATGACAGCATCGAGATTGTTTTATTTTCATGTAGTTAAAGGTTTCTGTCATCGTGTTAATAGAGGCTGTCTGTAATCATCGAGAAATTTGGAAAGTGCACAATTTTTTTTTTTAAATTCCATGATTACATATAGCATTATTGATAGATTCAAAATAAACAAAAGTGTGAGACATTTAAATGCGTTCCTTACAATTTTATGTATCGTTTTGTTGTTACCATGGTAACGGCTCCAGACTCTTTGGAAAAAAACCCGTCAAATGTGCCACATTAAATGCCAAATTATTTTATAGTTCAAATTGTAAAATCCATTTCTATAAGTTTAAGATAAATTACAAAGCTCATTACAAATTTTTAATAAAAAATAATTTGAATATTTTTCCAAACTTGGCTTCCATGGAAACCAAAATAATACATTTTTTACAACTGAAAATTCAATAAAACAACCAATTTTTAAGTTAAGATATTTCAGTGGCACAACTTGATATGGTGCAATCTTTCATAAAGGAAAAACACATTTTAGACTTTTATTTCATAAAATGAAATCAGTTAAACAACTTTACTTTTTTTTCCTGGCCTGACAAAACGATCCCATTTTTCACAATATTCAGCTATATTTTCATATTAAAAAGAGAAGGTTTCATGGCTTTAATCACTTTATGAAAAGTAAAATCAAATGATTTCTTTTGAGAACAGACTTCAACATAGTTAATTTACTTCAACAATAACAAGAAAGTACAAAAACAGTTTCAAATTTTTTTCAAAACTGCCACTGTAGTTGATTAATGATCAGTTTAGGTACACATGAAGCTTAGCTTATAAAATAACAATACTAAAGGTGCATCTGTCATAATGGATAGGGACGTTATAAAATCAAGGAAATGTTGTTGTTTATTTGAAACTTCTTCTCGCAGTTGTTTATTTTATCAGGGATAGGATTTGCAACAGCCTGTTTATGTACAGCAGAATACTTATAACGAGTCAACTCAGGGATATATATTTTCAAACCACTGTAGCTTTAGTCTTGCACTAACAAACTGAGAATCTGTCTCTGAACTCCCCAACTTGCAATACTACTGTTTGCAGTAGTATCTAACATCTTCTCTGTTAGCTTATCACCGGTGCGACCCGAGTTCGATCCCCGTGATCGACAGTGGTTGTATGTGATAGGGTATGGTGGTCGCCCACTTGGACATGTGGGTTTTCTCCGGGCACTCCGGCTTCATCCCACATCCATGATTCCCTCGCGCTAACATCCGTGCCGACGAGAGATATTAATGTAAGTTGTAGAACTTATGTATCAATCGTTGTAACATAAATAAAGTTCACTTTTCAATCTTTTCTGTATTTGTCTATGAATACAAGGCATTTCTCTTTTCCCTTCCTGTTCAAGATCGGAATTTCTAAAAAAAAATTGTGCATGACTTCCTTTGCTTTTTTGATGTAATCATTCTTCTGAGACACTTGCCCCTCAGACAATTGTGCAAAGTCTGAAACTGTTTCCAGCATGTGATAATCCATCCTGATCTTGACTATTCATATGCACTTGTTCCTGAAAAAAAGGGATAAAAAAATCCTTAAAGTTATCAAATTTGATGCCCATAGACAAACACTTCTCAAAATATTGCCAATGCAGTGCATGCGGTGTCATTTACACCTATATGAATCCATCAAATGTAAAACTCATGCATATTTACGCAAATACATTTTGAACAACTTGAATCTGTATTGATTTCCTGCTAGCTTATGACTAATGATGGCCCAGTAAGTTTTGAGAATAATTTGTCTTATGAGTATAAAAACTTGCTTAAAACCTGTTAAACTTTCCAAATGTGGTATTTTAACTAAATGAATTTATAAAAGATTCAATTCATATTTGAAACAAAGTAAGAGGTATAAAAATATGAGTCAGTATGCTATATACATGTATATATATATATATATATATATATATATATATATATATATATATATATATATATATATATATATATATATATATATATATATATATATATAAGATACAAGGCAATAAAAATATGACAGGAAACAAATATTTTGGGATTTTTCATTGACAATGAATAAAAAAAATCTCTTTCTAAAATCTCTCGATCTTGAATTAAACTTTTCTTAATATCTTTTAAAACACTGTTAAAACTACAAAGAATCACAAAGTGAATAGACTATAAAGGGTTAGTGGGTAGAAACTTTATGCATAATTTGATGGATAAAAACAGAGGTGTTCCCTTAAAATTTTTGAAACCTCAGCTTAATTAGCAGAATAATCCGTAAGAATGTGCCAATATTAAAGTTTTACATAGGGTATTAGTCTAATACTTCGATCCACTTTATACCGTTATGTAAACAAATGGTAAAGGATCTGTTTAATTCTGAAGATAATTAAACAGGTTTTATGAAAATTATAGCATTTATCGTAGAGTTATTAAGTAATAATGTTATCAACTAACTGTAATATCAGTATTAAAAGTAATAATAAACACCGTTTCCGTCATTTCCAATGCACAGATATGTTGTTGCATTGCCCGTGTTTATAACCTCTGAACAGAGACATAAATAACAGGGATTGGCAACTCCGCCATTAGCGTGTTTTGTTGTTGAAAAATGGTACGGGACCAACCTTACTTTGAGAACTACATTTTAGTAAAACGAGATAATGATCTTAAACCAAAAGCATATTGTTTTAATAAAAAGTGTGCATATGTTTTAGGCATTTTTGAAACAAAAAATAATAAAAATAAGATTAATATATAGAAAATATATTGGCCAGCTATAAAACATCGACGAATCGAAATCTCGGACGACGGGTAGCCAACTGCCTCCTAAAACTCCTCTTTTAATATTGTTTATGTGACATACACTCATGAAAATATAATATTTTGATGTTTTGGTCATAGGTTTTAGCTGTTCGTTTATCGATATAATTGTTTATTAGAAAGATATACTGATTTAAACTGGGAACACTTTACAAAAGGTACCGCGGGATTTCGCGAGATTTCGATCAGTTGCCAATTTCTGTTATTTATTTATGTCTCTGCTCTGAACATGCTGAAGATAAGATAGTTGCGAGTTGTAAATCAATACAGTGTTAATTCATGCAGTGAAAATGTCTTTCAAATTAGTTTACTATCATTTTATTTTGCTAATAAGGATAATTTATAGGATTGTTAACTTAGAAAGCAGTGACTTCCACTTGTCCGAGGAATTTCTAGCAATTACCGATCATATAAAAAATCTATTAGGGTCAGAGGGTAAAATGTAGGGTCAGTCGAGCGAGAGGAAACAGGATTATATTAAAAAAAATTGTTTGCCTTACCTTTGGTGTCACCCTGATTTCGATGTTCGTTTGATACTGGTAAATCATTGATCCATTCCATCATCAATGGTAATCAATCTGCTTCTAATTTTAGAGTTCATTCATTTATTCCTTCAATTCTTGAGAGTTCGCATCAAGGGGGTACCCTTTATGTGAAATGCGAGGAACATGTGTATAGTGTTTCGGGATTTACAGAAAACTAGTAAATTGTTTAACTTTTTTAATTCACTATATCGGTAGCATACATTTTTGTATGCAGAAGCGACCAAATATTCGTGCGACCGAAAAAATTAGATATGAATCGTTAATTGTAGCCGAGATAATCGCATATGAAAAAAGTATTCGTACGAATTTCGCACGATCTAAGCAAGCATTGTGCAATGTAAACGCATTGAATCTTGCGATATATCTTGTGTATGTATGCGACTGTTGTACAATGAAAGCAACTGTTGAAAGATAATAAGATAGGAACGCGCAAGAGACTAGTTGATCGGACGATTGAACGTGCACCAATGTGATTGGACGTGCGATTATGCATTCAATGGTACAAATGATCGTGCGAGTCAGAGGGGGTATAAAAACGTCCTATATTCAGTAGACATAGTTGAAAGCGAGAAATATACAGATCTGCAGCACATTTATTATTAAACATTATACCTCAATATGATTATTCTATTATATCTAATTGGGTTAGAAAGTCACATGACAGGGCGATGTCATGAGAATGAAAAAGCCGAATGAGCATTCTATATAGACAAATATGATTAAATCAAAAATAATTAATTATCATGATTCCCTTTATATCACAGAACGAACTTAACTATGATTTATAAAAGAAAAGGAAGACAGTTACATGGAAAATCAAACAATCACGACGTTAATGTTGCGATTGTTAAAAAGTCAAACATCATCAGAAATCAACGTATTTTGTGTAATCATATGTTGCTTGGTATTATTAAATGTTTATTGCATTAATGCTCACAGAATATGAAGATTTTTTCCCCAGAAAAAACCAATTTTTTTTTTCGTACTAAGCCCTCGGGAAATGTGATTTTTCTTAAAGAAATAAATCTTTATACATGTATTTCCTTCACCATTATGCATTAAATGTACATTGTAAATTTTGTTCTTAAACAGAGAATATATGAAACAGGGTATATATACTAGTAGCAAAGCATGGCATATTAAGGCTGATAATTCGTGCAATGATAGTAAAATGTTGCAAGATTACATGAGACACGTTGAGCAACAGTCTCAAGGTCGCAAAACAGACGCATAAACACCAGCAATTTATCTTACGATCTTATTTAATCGTGTATGACTCTTACGAGTACACAAAACGTTGTAAAACGTTCGTACTAATGTTCGTATGTTGCACTGCGATAATTTGGATCGCGTTTGGTCGCGTCTGAATAGTGTGCATGTCAACTATTCAGAGGAGACTTGATGCGACCAGTAAAACGTATGCAACGAATGCGAGAGCTCGTGCAACGTAAACGAGGGCTCGTGCAACATATGCGAGAGCTCGTGCGAAGCCCAAAAAGTTCGATCGCAAAGTGGTGTAAAGTGGTCCTACGGCAATTGTGAAAGGGGCTTAAAAACGGCATATAGAATAAATGTCAATCCTGTTGCACCTCAGAAAAAATAGCGTCTGGAAAGAAGTCCATTTTGCTCACTTTTATATATTTTAATGAAATAGTTTTTATGAATAAGGAGAGAACTATGTATTTTTTAAAGATAAATAAAAAAAACCTGATTGTTTTCCTTAATTTTATCACTCTAAGGATTGTTAAGATTTTGTATACCCATATATATTTGTGAAAAAGTTGCAAAACAACATTTCATGAATTTTATGGTAACACGGTGTGTTGCCATAGAAACAATAGCGCAGTTTTTGTAAATTTTCACTTTATTTTATAATTTATTATCACTGTATACAAAAGTGTGAAGATTTCGTTCTAATTCGTGATTCTTGCACTTTCCACTTGTTAAAAGAAAATTATCAATGGTTACTGACAGCCTCTCTTAGCAATGTCAATACATTATTTTGTGGAGGAAATCTCCGTTTAATTGGTTTATTTTTTAATTGTCATGCCCCAGAGCTTTCAAAAAGCCACGTATGTTTTATTGTAAATAGAAATAACATACTAGTAGTGTTGCTGTCTAGGCGTAGCCAAGCTAAACCAGATCAGACACAGTTAAAAAAAAACACCAGGGTTCTGGCGGATCAGTTTATTTATTGTTTCTTATGCAAATAGTAAAAAGCTGAAATAAACATAATCAAAGTATTGAAGAACTGACGGGAGTTGATTTTATCGATAGTTATTTATTTTAAAATCAATGATGTGTTATATTGCATGACAAATACAGGTAGTTTCAAATCTGTATTTGAATTAAGCACATTTTTATAATATGAATTTTCGGACTTTATCGACACAAGAATGTTGATAAAACCCCATATGAATTATGTTAAGTAATATTTAAAGATAGAAATAATTTCAATCAAGCTATGTATCGGTGATAGATATATTTCCGGAAAATTAATGGATCCAAGCAATATTGAACTCTCGTCTCGTTCAACCAAACGCTCGACTATCGCAGTTAATCTCCGACAAGCAAGAAAGACTCTCTTGTCGGAGATTTACGAAGACAGCTGAGCGTCGAGTTGAACGAGACTATATTGAACGTTGACGTGTGAATACATACAACAACAAAACATATCTAAATTGTTTGTACCATTTAAAATCTAACTATTTTCAAGGTATTTATAAATATGTTTCATGAGAAACAATGCTTTAGCATACATTATTTCGGATTTATCAGTTATTCTCAAGAACTAATTCTTGTCAGCGGCGATTATTTGTGCTTTGATCCAAACACTGTTTGTGCTTTGATCCAAACACTGTTTCACTTTCGGTTTGTCAGAGTAACTGCATAGGAGAGTTGATTAAAATCAACTCCCAAAAACAGGAACTACACAGGTGACACAAAATCAACATAAGAGTTTAAACACGCATGTAAAATGTGTGTGAAGGAAGCTGTGTATAAAATTAACATCGAATTCCTATGCTTGTGACTAGAATATATGACAGAAGTCAGTAAAATAAGAAGCAATATTTTGTCATATTCATTCAATTATGTCATTGACAAACGATTAATAAAACATGGTTTTATGAAAGGTGCAGTGACACTAACATTTGGTGCAAAAATAAAGAAGTAAAAAAAGAAAAAAAAGAGTAAACAATTTTCCTACACATTGCATCAAAAATATCAAAATACATTCCGTATTTTCCCTTCGTAATTGATTAGCATATTTTACGTATGCAAATACTCATATGTGTACAATCATATGCACTAAATAAAGGGTTAAAACTTACATCGTGGAACCAATACATCTACCAATCACAAGCGACCGGAAACGTGCTAATGACAAATACGGGGCACACTAATTACTTAAAATGACCCAAAGAGAGGTACCCATTAAATTCCACGAGAATTGAGCCACCACGATTTTTAATGATTTCACAGTACCCAAGAAGTGATGTGAATC
The DNA here is from genome assembly GCF_963853765.1 of Magallana gigas. Lineage (NCBI taxonomy): Eukaryota > Metazoa > Mollusca > Bivalvia > Ostreida > Ostreidae > Magallana > Magallana gigas. Next base: position 22,105,167 of record NC_088853.1, on the reverse strand, counting down.
AGATATGGATACTTAAAAGCCCTAAAGAATAATAAGAAACGTGATGAAATCTTACCAAACTCATCAAAATGATTTGTCAACGTTTTATACAACCATTCCCCATTATAAATTAACGTTTAGGCGTTTTGATATCATCGACAGTTGTCTTTTTTTTTTAAAATGGAACCCGTAGTTTTTCTTACCTTGTCATTGGAAATCTACAAAATTATTATATAACTCCATGCTTTGTTGCAACCACTATTGAAATAAAACCACTATTAAAATAAATTATTTCAATAGTGGTTGGGAATGTATTTCATTAGAAAAACCACTTTGCAACCACTTTTGAAATACAACCACTATTGAATTAATGATTTAATAAAGATTGTGGATGTATTTCATGATAAGAACTACTTTACAGACACCATTTAAGTTCAACTACTATAATTTTTTTTTTATTATGGTACAATTTGCACTGCTGTGTAGAAGTAAATAACCAATTCTCGCAGATAAACATGCATATACATTTGGTTTTATTTAACAAACAATTCAAATACACAATTAAGGTACTAAAGACTTGCATATTTTATGGTAATAGTAATCAAGACTACGATGTAAATGTACTTATTTTAGGATTTTCACTGTTGTGCAGAGATAACCAATCTTCGCAGATTAACACATAGAATTGTTTTCATATTTTTTCTTTACCTTTCTCTTTCTATAGATATATCATGTTTTATGGAAATTGTAAATTATTTGTACTAGAAGACAACGTTTTAATTGCCAGAACTTCTATTCAAAACCCTTGCATATTGAAAAATAATTTATAGCTTATATATCATTATAGATTTATGTAATAATGAATATCACTATTAAGATAAATAATTTCAATGATGGTTTGGGATGTACTTCATAAAGACCAATATTGAATGAAATAAATTATTTCAAAAGTGGTTGGGTATGCGTTTCGTTATAACCACTATTGAAATAAATTATTTCAATAGTGGTTAGGTATGCATTTTATTACAAACACTATTAAAATAATTTATTTCAATTGTGGATAAGGATGCAGTTCATTACAACCATTATTGAAATAAAATATTTTGATAGTGGTAGGATGTTATTTTAATGCCTATTATTCCGACTGTGCATAACACTTTCGGTTCCAGATGACAGTTCGTATGGGAAACATGACCATATAGAGATAAATCAAAGAACAGCATAATCAAAAAGTAATTCATCATCTCATAAGACATACTTTTTTTCTTAGGAAACTCCCCTTGCAGAAAGGAAAGTGATACAAACAGACATAATAATAGACATAAAACTGAAATGCATCATCAATCACTATTGAATTACTTTATTTCAATAGTGGTTGAAATGAAAGGTATCCCCAACCACTATTGAAATAAATTATTTCAATAGTGGTTGAAATGAATCGCATCCTTAACCACTATTGAAATAATATATTTAAAAAAAAATGTAAATTTTCAAAGAAAAATTAATGAAGAAATTCATTCTAAGCTACGATTAAAAGAATAATTTTAATTGTAGTTGTACTTCAACAGTGTCTGTTAATTAATTTCAAAATGGAATACATCCCGGAATACTATTTAAATATTTTATTTTAGTAGTGGTTGTATTTCATTAGTGGTTGTAAATTGATTCTTCAGATGAAATACATTCCAAACCAGTATTAAAATAATTCATTTCAATAGTGGTTTTATTTCAATAGTGGTTGCAAAGTGATTTTTCTAATGAAATGCATTCCCAACCACTATTAAAATAATTTATTTCAATAGTGGTTGCAACATTTCACATAAGTACTATGAAGTTGATATACTTTGAATTTCTGTTAGACAATGTCTATGTAGTTTTTGGAGAACGGGTCTTTTAACAATTAGTCAGAGTTCCCATGGACACAAATTGTGCTCCTCTATTGGCTGTCTTTTATTTATATTCTTATGACGCATAATTCAGTCAAATGCTAGTGCAAGAAAGAATAAAACACTTACTGTGCTTGAACTCGACATTTAGAAATAATGATGATGCTTATCAATTAACAGCTGTTATTTTCACTTTTATGTTGCATTTAACTCAATTTATCTCAATGAGCTTGAAAGAAAAGATACCACAGATTCTGAAAAATGTTACATATTTGGATATTTTACTAGAAAAAGACGTTAATGGTAAAACTATATGATTAACAATTACCAAACAACGCAAGCTACTTCAAAACAAGTTGTTGGAACAACAATATCAAGAACCTCGATTAGAATTATCTTTATAGAAGTTCAATGGTCGATACAATGGCCTTGTCCGTAAGTACAGTGTTTCATTAAGACTCATGCTGACTGACGTTTTTCATACTTGTAATCCCATTATTTCTACATTGGACTGATTTCTGTTCCTTCCGTTTTTCATGATCATGACAATAAGTATACAGCGGGTGCGACCGTTCGAGAGGTGATGCTTTTTCCTCTTAGGCACCTGATCCCACCTCCATCTTTTCAGAGGTCCTTGTTGTTCTGCGTTGAATCTGTATCTCAATTTATTGTTTTGGAGATAGCTTATAGTTTGTTATTGTCATTTTCTAAAAGCTTTTGTCCATTGCCTTAATTGTATTGCGTACCTATTTTTATTCATTTGATTTTTTAAATTATTTTAAGGTAAAGAAAGAGGACAACTTCAAGATAAGAGAATTTGAATCAGATGACGACATGCTTGATCCATTTATCAAACGGAAAGTTCCAGAAAATATTTTAGGTCAACTTGCGGGAGAACTACTATTAGAGAAAGAGAAATCATTTTTTACATCAGGCGTGGTTGGAGTACTATGCATTGGAACCAAAGTTAGTTTATTTCAATACATAATTTACTTGGTTATTATGGAAGTTAGTCTCACAAATGTTTTACCTTAAGATTTTGAAATAACTTAAAAATATATGTTCCGCGTTTCAATTTGTTGTATTTATTTTTTTCTTACACTCACTAAAATTACAGGAGAATTATTTATAGCATGAATACGTTTTAAAATCAATTGCATGTCATTGTTGAAAAATCGGACATTCGTAAATGCATTAAAACATTGTTTGTGAATAGATAACTTGTAGTGTAGGTTTTGGTTTCAACAACTGCTAATTTTTTTTAATCATGACGTTCTTTTTGGGAGTCATCTATCAGGAAATTCAATGATATTTAAAAACTAATTTGAATCCATATTATTTTATCAAATTATATTTTCTAATAAAATTTGGCAATTGTACACTAACAATGATTCATTTAGAAATTTCTTTGTTTATAAAATCAGTTGTTTTAAAAGTTAGATTAAGAAAAAATTCGCCGTTAGGTACACTGAACAAAATATAAGTAAGAAATGAGGTTGTACAACGTTGCAATATGGAACACTTATCTGTTCTTTTATATAAATCATACATTCAATAAATAAAGCTATCTATATAAGAATTTTAAAACTTAAAATATGATAACTCTCTCTCTCTATCTATCTCTCTCTCTCTCTCTCTCTCTCTCTCTCTTTCTCAAATTCGTTGATGTTAGTTGATAACCAATTAACACTTAGTTGACAATGATGCAATGTATGTGTAATTCTTGCTGTGCTCGCCACAACGGTAGCTCCGTAAAACATATTATCTTAAAAGTTAATTCGATACGTTTGTGCATTATGATTTGTATATTTTTTATGAAACATGGATCGCTACCGTCTTCACGATTGAATGTTGTACTTTAAGTCATCGATATTCTAAGACTTTCTAAGACGGCATATAAAAGCACTTGGTCCCTAGCTTCTGTATAACTGAATTGTTTAAAGTTTACTGCAAGTCGAAAGACTAGACAAACAAACACCAAAGAGCCATGGAATTTAAACGACTAAGAGAACATATTCAAATGTAATGAAACCATAATGAAAATAAATTATAAACATGATTTTGAACCTTTTGTACCTTTTTAGGTTTTTATTACGTTCTTAGAAATTGATGCTGATCACTATTCTCACATTCTGGAAACGGGTAAAGCCAATGAAGACGATGAAGCAACAATACACTACACCAAACCTTTTGATTATATGAAAGCTGATGAACGAGATCAGCTTTTAGAAGTATTGTTTTGGTTTGCGGAATTACAACAGAGTATCCGAGAACCAGAAAATTCTACCAGTGATTCGGACTAATGACTTTGCATGTTCTGCCAGTCCCGAGCAAATTTTATCAGACAGAATATAACAGTTATTAGTGTTACAGTAATTGTTCGGTGTTATGTAATTACTAAACAAAATATAAAGAGCTTTCAATTATTGCAAAAAAAAAAAAACAACTTCAAAATATATTTAGATGTAGAATTAATTTCCGTTCAGTTTCTGAAATAAATGACTTCAAAATATGTAATCTTTAATTCATTTCTTTTTTGTGTCTACTGATGACTCCTTTACAATTTCTGTTATTCTCTCCTAGTTTTTATTCTGCTCCATGTTAGATATATATGAGAAGTGTATGTGCCAGAAATTCACGATTTTATCCGCTGTACTGGACTGGATATTTCTCATTCAACCTAAACAAATTAACATATGATCTTTCATGATTATATACAAATCGAATATTAATGGAATCAATATTTAATGAAACGGCCATGATTGACCCTTCTGAATTTTCCGGAACAAGTCATGCCATTAATCTCGCTAAACTTTAACCATCCCTAGCCTTTCTGGTAATTTAAAATGTCTACAAACAAAATCACGGATCACGGAATGTTGCTAGATCAGTGTAAGATAAGCGCTAAGAATAAACTGAAATTAAACACTCCCTAAATCGTTTTAGAGATTACGAGTTAATGACAAAAACGGTGATTGTGAAAGTGGAACTTACCGGTCACACGGACCGGTAATAGTAATATATCGAATGTTATTGGAAACTACGATTTTCTATCGGTTTTGCAGGTAGGACCGATAGTTTTCGGAAACTCTGTCACAATCTTTGCACAGCCCTGAAAACTTATTGCGTTGTATATTGTACATTTTGAAGACTCTTTTATTTTAGAGAGAAACTAGACTTTGACCCGTGCGTGCACGGGTTGACATTGCATATCGGACATTTCCGAAATAGGTGCATCGACACCTTATTATGTACATTTACATACATGTAACACGGCTATTAGCCTACAATAATGCTATTAATTTCACTACACTTTCCTTAGTTTGAAAAATCTACATGTAACTGTGTCTCGGGAAAGGCCCTCACCACAGTTAGAATGCCTCCCTCATACCTGTAATTAATGTAGCAGAAAATTGCACATTTTGGAGAAAGTTAATGAAGTTGCCTTGAAATAACAGTCAAATTCATCACTACAAACCTTTTTGAAACTGCAAAATACATTTCAACTAAAAATTTTAATTGATAGAATGGAAGAATTCAACACATTTTCACCAACGTACACGTATTTTCTTTGTAAAACTGAGTCTGTAGGACGTTATTCATTTTTACGATAAACATATTCTATCTTCACTCTCCTAACAAATATAATGTAACTTTTTTTGCACGTAATCAAATATTTTTTGTCATCACGAAGACAAAAGTAAGTACTTAGTTGAAATGTATATTTGTTATTTTATACTTTCTCTCATAAGAAGTCATTAATATATATAAACAGGATAAATAGCAAAAGTCCTATGAAAATTTACCCGTATTTGTATTATCATTTCTGAGTTTATTCATGCAGATGTGATATTGTGAAAACATAAACTAAAGATCCCGTTAGCGTGAATGTATTGCGCAAGTGCAAGATTGTAAAATCCAAAATATCCAGGTGATTTCCGGGATTTTTGGAGGAATTTTCGTTGATTATTAATTAGCGAAGCTTAACTGAGAAAAAATAAAAACAAATTGGTAATCTTCAAGTACCATTGATGTTTAAAATATATAAAACAAAAGACAGTATTCTTCCGATTTCTCGGTATTAAAGACCAAAAATTCGAGTCTATTATTTTAATATAGTAGTATAGATGAATAACTTGTCCATGAAATGATAATGAATAGCTAGTTCCTATATTTGTTTTTTTTTAAATTAGTTTTGTTTCAATATTGGCTTATTAGCAAATTATGATATATATATTATCGATACAGCATTTAAAAGCTATTTAAAGATGGATAATTTTATAGAATCTAATCTTTGAAATATACTTGTTAACAATAGTAGTGTTTTGTGTAACATTATAGTGTATAAAATGTGTTGATATGATAATAATTAATGTGTCAAACTTTTTTAAAACTTCATATTGTTTGTGGCACCTTGTAAATATAAAGAAGAAAACAAATTAACAAACATATATCTTTGCCACATTATTCTTGATTTTCTTTTAAGTCTTATATTTTTCTTTTGTTCTCTAAAATTTTTTTAAAATACATTTTTAAAATAAGAATTTGAACTAGATCTCGTTACGAGTAACGATTAGGTCTTCCGCCCGATTTTATTTTCATATGATACGATGAAATATCGATATTCTCTGCCAAATCTGCGATCTTGGTGAATCTAGGTTTTTTGTCTCGAGACCGAAAACGGACGAACAAAAGAGGTTTATGAAAATAAAAGCTAGGTTTTTTTATACATTTGTTTAGTGTACACCACTGTTAATCATGGAAGATGAAACGCCAAAGATAATCAGTTAAACTTGTGAAAAAAATAAATTGTTTGAACTCTTCTGGTGAGTACCGGAAGTGACGGTTGACAAAAGAAAACCCGTTAAATATATCTTCAATCGATTGTCTATCATTCATAAAAGTTTGTGTCTCAATCACTTACAGTGACTAAAATCTCGCTGGTATCAATTTTGTAAAAAGGCTAGGTACCAAAGATATTTGAAATCTTGATTGTTTTCAAGTTATCTGTAATACAGTTTATGAGTGTCTTGGCCCCTCATTTAAGGGGCCAGTCCCTTTTTCTTGAGTTCAATCGAAAGGTCTCACGAATACTAACATTTTTTGTTCTTACACCCATCTAAAATTGTTGTTCATTTTTGAGATACAAATGATTGAATATTTTAGGGGCCAGCCCTCTAGATCCTTAATGGGGGCAGACTTTAGAGTTTTGATTAGTGGAATCGATTAGAATCATCAATGTAAACATTTTCTTTTCTACATCGCCTAACAAAATATGTCTCCTTCTCAAGATATATTGCATCAAAGTTTAAGTACTTTGGCCCCTTAAAATCCCTAATTACGTCATAAATGGGTGTGAAAATGATTTTACCTGATAAATATTGCTACAATCAACAACTTTGCTTCTATCTTGCATTACAAAATTTTGATCGTTTTTAAGTTATTTGTAATAGAGTTTACGAGTGTCTTGGCCCCTAATTTAAGGGGACAGCCCCTTTTTCTTGATTTTGTTGGAAAGAACGTTTAATTATCTACCACTTTTGTTATATATGTCTTAACAAAATACCAACTGATAAAAAGATACAGATGAAAACGTATGAAAATTTTGAATGAAAATTCGTACTCAATTTTCGAGCCCAGGCGAGCTCCAAGAAATGGCGCCACTGGCGTAAAACAACATAATAGTGCACAACTTCAAACTATAGACTACCTATCCTGAAAATTTCATAGTCATATCTCTGATAGTTTCTGAGATCAGCTCTGCACAAAATAGGTCATGAAAATGTGCAAAATAGCCGATAAATCGGTACCGGAAGTGATGACAGAAAAAAGCTCAAAAATGTATGAAATATACATCAAGTCCCATCTTCTGTGAAAAAATGATTGAAAACGGTCGAATAGTTTTCGAGAAATCGCGTGCACAAAATTTGTGGAAAAAAATAATAAGAAGAAGAAATCGTACGAAAACTATAAGGTCTTCCGTTGGAAACGGAAGACCTTAATTTAGAAAAGTTATTATTACTAAGTAATAGAATTCGTCAGAATAGCAAGTAAAAGGCATATTTAGTAATTGGAATCGTAATTAGTAAATACCACTAATTCAATTACTTATAAATTATTTTACCAATCATTTCTGGAATTACTAAACTATACACATACTGGTTACTTATTTACTTAATGTAATGCTTATTTCTAGTAATCTAAATCAATTTTTAAAAAAAGTTATTACAATACTTATCTAATATGGTTTTTTATAAGTAATTTAATTATTTGTAGCAGACAAATTTATAACACGCTATTCACTTTTTTTTACAATTACTAAAATGTTCATAAAATACTTGTTATTTATTTGCTCAATAGAATTCTCATTTCCAGTAATCAAATTCATTTATCTTAAAATATTCTATAAACAAGTAAAAACAATACATATTGTAGCAGACAAATTTATTACTAGCTATATACTTCTTTTTCATAGTTACTAAACTGTATATAAATACTTGCGGTATACTTTATCAATATATTCTCATTCCAAGCAATCAAATTCATTTATTTTAAAATATTTTATAGATAAGTAAAAACAATACTTTTAAATCTATATAATTTACTTTTATCAAACCAATATGGTTTACCCATTAGTTTTACTTGTTGTAGATATATTATTCTCTAAATATTATATCATATTGTTTTTAAAAGTTAAACGTCTAAAAGTATGTTTCCTTGCACTCGCTGATAACTGTGGACTAAGAAAATCTTTGGGAAGAAACAACACCAGACAACTGTTTAAATAAAAAAAAATGTATTACCTAAACACATATGCATAAACTGGCTAACAAAATGGTATGTTTACAAGGTTCTAATTTGACTAGCTTGGACTTACAACAAATGTGCACTTGAGAGAAAACAGTAATCACTTCAAACAATCATAAGCTTTGCAATTCATTTCCAACATAAGAATTTAAAAAAAAAAAAAAAGCTGTATAGAAAATATGTTCGTAATATTTGAAATTTAATGCTTTACTGAAAAAATAAATATGGATAAAAAATTTTATTCCACAATTTTATATACACTCGAAAGGAAATTCTCTGGTTTCCTTTACAACAACCAAAATATTAGTTGTAAAACATACCTCAACATTGCATTTTTAAAACTTGTGGAGGATATGCATGGCAAAATACAAAATAAGGAAAAAAAGATATACCTAGGAAGAAATTAAATTAATTCCAGATAATTTTGTATTTCACAACTAAAATCAGCAAATAAGGCCAATTAATCAATGAAATGACCTTAATTTGTACAAAATTTAATACAACGTCAAGCATAAAAGTATAATCATAAAAAGTGAATATATAAGAAATGAAAAAATAAAATAGAAGTAAACATACTTAAATGGGCAAAACAACATGTATATATGCAAATAGACTACCAGTATGTGAGTTCAAAAGAGAAAAAAGAAAATATGCAAAAAAAGTTTAAAGGTTACAAAAATATTCAAACGAAACATTGCTGACAAAGAAAATTCTTCAGATTAAAGTACACTCTTAACCAAAAGTATACAAAAAAAAAACTGTCCAGCGACTCATCATTCTTCTTTGACTTGTATGCTTCAGATTCTTCTTTAGCGTTATTGTCTGCGTTGTGTATTCTGTCCTCAAGAACCAAGTCTTGTAGTAACCTGACTTGGGTAGGGTAAAATCCGGAGGTACTAACACCCCATCATTTACAAACTGGCTTCCTCTGGCCCTGTGCATTTAAAAAGAACATTGTCTCTTTCCATCAACAATGGCGATGTTTATTCGCCGATCATATTGTGGAGAATACATACACCTTATGTTGTTTTGCGTGCCTGTGCAACGTCAGTCCATGTTTCTGAACTTAAAATGTGATTAGGAATAACTTTAAAGAACTATATATGATAGAAGTGCATGTTAGCCCCCTGTTTTCAGAAAAATTTTATTGCAATAAATATATTTTCATTTTACTGGCATTACAAAGACTTTGACTTGATGCTTTACAAGAGTCAATTTTTTAAAAGTTTGATGACATTTTATTGCCTAAAAACTGATGTCAAAATGATCATGTTTTTCAAATCAAGCAAATTTTCTGCCACTTTTTCGACTTCACACAGAGAATTAAGTATGAGCACAGCTTTGAACAAGAATGCTAATTTAACATGATGAATACAATTTTATTTTACATTCATGGACGAAAGAAAAATCTTGTTCAAAGCTGCGCTCATGTTGAATTAATTAAATACACGTTGTTAAAACTATATCGGATAACCTCGTTGCTATGGCGATTCTACTTCCGGTTCCGATGATGTTGACGTCTGCGTAGCCAAATAGACAGACAACGCTGACTTTTTTTTTTATTTCGGTACGTTTAAGACTTGTTCTACAACTTTGAAAGTCGGAAAATACATGTACCATGTTCTAAAAATAGATCATTCAGAGGTAAGTTAGTTCCATTGATTGCATTTATTTTATATCGAATAAGTCAATCTGCAGATTACAGATTACAGTGCGAGGCGTATGGATTTTTATTTGTAAAATTGTCCACCTGTGCACATAATTGCTTAAATAATAAATAATATACTAGTAAGTGAAACAGCTTTACAGTCAAGCATATACATTGTACGCGTTTAGATGCCGTTCGGGACCCCCGATAAATACATTTTTTTTTGTACCTTGTAAACGATCGATTACTAATCATTTAACGTTACACATTTAAAAATTACATCACAGAGTCCGTATTTAAAATTATCCATTATAATTATCCCTCATGTCCTGAAATATCTGTTTACATGTTTTGCTCCGCTATCGTAACTTCTCGGGACAGTTTCCATTCGCAACATTAACTTTATGTACAACGTTGAACCATATTTATGAAACGAGGCGACTGTAGTGTCGTGGTATGTCTCTCGCTTGCAATGTGCGGGGTATAGAGTTCGAGACTCCTATGCCGCAATTATTTTTTTTTTATATGAAGAAGGAATTTTTTTTATCAGTTCATGTTCTCACATTATGAAACACATGTATTCATTAAATAAATGCACATCAATTACTACTCTGGGTTATTTCATACCAATAATTTTGGTATTAATAAGTATAGCTATTATTGGATATTTCTTGCATGCATGTTTAAACTAGATATAGAACATCAGATTTCAGAATTAAAATTCTTAATAAAATTTTTATATCATTAAATAATACATTTTTGATGTACTTAATAATTAAATTTAAATTTTAAATTAGTTTCAATTAGTAGGCCAATGACTATTTATAAAAAATATACATTATTAGTTAAAAGGATTTATGAAAAAAAAAATACATGTACCAGTACATGTATTTTTAGTAGCTAGGCTATGAATGCTGAATGAACTCCTTATATATATATCCATTTTCATCGAAATCAAACACATTCACAAATCTTTGTCTTTGCACCGAATCTCCTGGATTTAATTCCATGGTAACAAATTTTAAATTTCAAACACAACAATTCACAATTAAAGTCCACAAATAAAATCCGTAGAAATTATCACAATCCCACCGCCGCCACCAGTTGTAGCGCCGTCGAGCGGTTACGGCATAATTAATTAATATAACTGTGATAAATCCTTCCTTTGAGTATAATTCCTGAGTGAAAAAGTCCAAGTTGTGTTTTACAATTTATTTACATTATCTCCAAATTTAATATCGTCACAAAATAAATCCAAGAAGAAGCACTGACTATATCGACGACAACAATAACAACTCTACTCTAACTCTCACTATACTAACTGTCTCTGTGACCCTCGCACCCTTATATACACATAGGGTTGCTCATTAGGAGCAGCCGCTTTAATGAGGTCACCTTATATAATAACGGTACATCGGTTGCTTTTCGGGAGCAACGGGTATACAAATAAACATATGAAATGAAATGATGATATATGAAAATAATTAAACTGAATATAATTTATGGCGTTACAACTTCCCCCCTCTTAACTTTTGGTTCCATACAAAAGGTATTTATAAGCATGAAGTATAAATAAAAGAAATATCTATCGTCAGTGCTCTTCTTAAATAACATATAAACGAATAAATAAGACATATAACAACAAAATATACAAGTTCAAAAATACAAATAATTATTTACAAACAGTTCATATTTACAATGTCAATATTTACACGGAAAAGTCTCCTCTCATTTCCCGGACGTTCCCTTTACGCAAGCATTCGGCAGCGTCTTCCGCAATTTCACTAACCACGCTTCGGAAGTCCACATCTTCGGGATTTACGTCCTCGGAATAGATGATTTGTGAGGTTCGACTTACTTCAGTTCGTCCATCTAAGTGCGTTGTAGTAACTTTATTTATGAGGAAACACACTGAAGATTTCGTTACAGTAACGTCTCTGTCAGTGTCCATTTCACTGTCACTAGCGGAAGAGTCGAGTAAACGGTCTTCAGTTTCTGGTGTGTGCTCATCAACAGCGTTTTCTTCTGTATTTTCTAGAAGTTCGTTCACAAAGCTGTCCGACGGAATCTCGAGGGAGCTTACCGACACATCGTCCAGGAAGTTCCATTCATTACTATGGGCATGATCAGACGCTATAGGAGATTCCTGTCTTCGTGGCGAACGTGGTCTCATCCTCATCCGATGATATGTTCTCGTACTGTTCACTAAGCACATACACAGGTTTACGCGCCTCTTCGTAGCTCTGGCGGTTGACCGTAAACTTCTTATATTCCATGGCACATTTCAGGTCTTTTCCCTCTAGTTTGTGGATAACTCTGTAATGTCTCTTCAAATTGAAACTTCGCACAAATGTTCTCTGGCAAAAACTACACTTCAAACAGTCTATTTCATCCTTATGCTGCTCCTTAATATGCAAGTTCAAATTACTAATTCTGGAGAAAGTATGGTCACAAATTTCACATCTCATAGTCTCTAATTTTCTCTATATCGCAATGGTTTTCGTATAGTCCGTCCGTGTCTCGTCTGAACAATCTTCTGGGTCGGGGTATTCTGGGGTGTCTCGTCTTTGGGTCCTCCCTCTGATTCGGAATCTAATTGGCTGGCGGCTGTTGACGTGGCCCCGGTTGGAAAGTTAAGCGGCATCTTCAAACGGGTTTGTCTCCGTCCACTGGCTGTTGCGCGGCAATGCGTGACGGGTACCCTCTGCAGCTGGGCGCTTGTATATTCTGTATCGCTTCTCGCCGGGTATTGTTTATTCCCTCTATACGGTTTGATATTGTCGGAATACACGTCCACGGGCTTTGAATTTTGGGAGTGTCTTATTTGAAACAATACATCACTTAGTCTCTTTACAATTAGCCAGGGTCCTGTCCATTTTCGTGCTAACTTTGTTTTACATCCAACAGTAACTTGGCTGGCTCCGCCGAACTAGATCACGAATTTCATAATTAATAGAACGCACGTTTCGATCGTAAACATGTTTTTGTCTCAAAGCACTTTGTTTAGTTTCACTTCTCACAATTTCATACATTTCACACAAACATTTTTCTAAATGACGCACATATTCCGCTTCATTTTTGTACACAGTTATATCATCACTATCCAAATTTTCTGTTATAAGATTCACAGGTAAAATCATTTCTTCACCAAATACCATTTTATACGGCGTCATTCCTGTGGACTCGTGTATTGTGCTGTTGTACGCAAACACAATTCCGTCAATGAATTTATCCCAGTCTGTTTGATTCACTGAAATGTACTTGGATAAGATGTCCTTGATAGTTCTGTTCAATATGTCAATCATTCCGTCGGATTGAGGGTGATACGACGTTGTACGCGTTTTGTTTATTTGCAAAACTTTGCACATCTCTCGGAATAATTGACTTTCGAACTGAGCACCTTGATCCGAATGTATTTCTTGGGGACATCCGTAGCGTTTAATCCATCCTTTAAACAAAGTTTCTGCCACTGTTTCAGCGTCAATGTTTCTCAAGGGAAATATTTCCGTGAATTTGGTGAAATAATCTGAGATCACTATAATATACAGACCCTGAAACGTACTACTACACCACACGCTCGCTACACGCTCGCTAAACGGTTCACACGAAACGCTGAACGGTTTACACGAAACGCTGCACGCTTTCCCCGAAACGCTAAACGATTTACACGAAACGCTGAACGGTTTACACGAAACGATTCTCGCACGAAACGATTTGCTCGCTTTTCACACGCTTTGGACACGCTTTTATCCTGAACGATTCGGGTGCTCTCGGAATCTAACCCTCAATTTGTTTGTAAGAATTAATTTTAAGAAAACACGAAATAATAGAAATACTGATATTAGAAACGTATATGTACATTAGTATTCAATTGATTAATGAAATTATCTTATATTTGGAGAAAAAAATTATTTAATCACAGAATTAGCCAAAAATACTACTTCTATAAATATATTTATTGTTCAAAAGAAATATCCATAATTCTTATTAGTGCCGTAAATAATAAAAAATTACAGAGAAAAAAGTTACCGTAACACAATATTCAATACATGAAGATGTATTCAGTACCAAAAATAAAATTCGTATGATTACATGTACAAACTGAAATCGGTTTTTCAGTATTCGTCCGGATTTGTTTCTTCTCACATTAGTATTTTTTTGGTTTCAGAGAATACGATGTAAAAATACTAACAGTAAATAAACCTGTAATTATTTACATTGATAATTTTGAAAGTTATGTAGAATAAAATTAGTCACATAAGTTAGAAAATGCTATAAAACAACAGATTATTTTTTTTTTATGTCGTATCATTCGCGTTAATAAATGTTCCGTACGTAAAATCACAGAAGAAAATCAATCGATTAAACAATAAAGAAAGTTGTTATTACAACATGTATTTCGGATTTCGGAAAGAACAAAAATATGATTCTAATTTTTGTCTCAATATTCGTATACAAAACCGGCGCCCCAAATAACAGCGTACAATGAATATCTCATAATCTATTTGAATTAAGTACCATGCATATAGATTCCCATAATAATAAATTGCATGTGTACATTTTAGGAAAATTTCAGTCTGTTAATTACTTTTTGTTTTCTGTTATCAATGTTTAAATAATTAAAATAATAACTTGTAGATATATTTTTAATCGGGATTCAGAAGAGTTTACTTCCCGCATTTCATAGAAATGAACAGTATATTTTCTTTCAATGTTTACATTTAATTTTGTTCAAATTAATGTTAAATAATCCATCATTTAAATTGTGTGCATCATCAAATACTGATTTTGACTACCTTGAAGTCATTAAATCTCTATTGGCTATTGACAAAAGAAGAGACGCGTGACCATCCAATGAAAACGAATACACAGAGTTTGATTGACAGGTTCAGGTCTTACCCGATGTCCGAGGTTATGTGTGCTGCTTGTACACAGCCAAATAGTCTAAGTAACTAGACACTTGTCGCAAAAGCAACAAAAAGGTCTTCCGTTTTGATATACATGTATCAATTTAACTGTAAGACATTGCTTCTCTCACATAAAAATAAAAGTGGATATGATAATTATTGTGAATGATATATCCAGACGTTACTTACATGTAAAACAACGAAAATAAAAAAGAAATCAATTTTTGAAGTACTTTCTCTGACGACCGGAAGCAACGCCGATCTAAACAAAAATGTTAACCATTTGTACTATCATAAGTCAATCCTTCCTCAAAGTTTGGTTGTTTACGTCTCTGCCAAATCTAAGATCTCTTTGAAACAATAGTTTTTTGTCTCGGGACCGGAAACGGACAAACGGAAGTGATTAATAAAAACAAGATCTGGCATTTCTCGTACATTCACTGTTTATTAGGCTAGATGAAACACCCAAGAAAGTCAATTAAACTTGTTAAAACATGATTTGTTTGAACCCTTCCAGTAAAAACCCGAAGTGACAATTGACAAAATTAAACCCGTTAAACACATTCCCAATCAAATTTCTATCAATCATGAAAGCTTCGTGTCTCAATCACTTACAATGACAAAAATCTCGAGGATATAAAATTTGTAAAAAGGAAAGCTACATAGAGATATTTGAGATATCTCACCGGAAGTAAACTTTATTTGCTAATTTAACATTATATAGATGACATATGTAATATTTGATACTGATATTTTCATTTAAAGTAAAATGAATAAAATATGAAAAAAAAAAAATTTTGAAGTGCTTCCGGTGACGACCGGAAGTTACGCCGAACAAAACAAAATAGTATAAACACATGTACATACATAGGTCTATCATCCCACAAAGTTTGATTGTTCAAGTCGTCACCGTTTTTGAGATCTCTAGGAATCAAGGTTTTTTGTCTCGGGACAGGAAACGGACAAACGGAAGTGTTCGATGAAAATGAAAGTTAGTATTTCTTAACCATTAGACAACAGGACTTTATTGACTATCAATTTGTCTTACATTGTCAAACAAAACCAGTAAATCTCTTAAACACCATGGATTGTTTGACCTCTTCCGGTGTGGACCGGAAGTGACGGTTGACAAAATAAAAACGGTTAAACACATCTTCTATCAAATGTCTATCATCCGTTGAAGTTTCGTGTCTTGGTCACTAACAGTTTATGAGATCTCGCTGTCATAATATTTGTTTTAAAAAGACTACCTGAGATATTTGAGATATCTCACCGGAAGTATTTTTTTTTTTTGTTTATTAATCATCGGATAGATGACATATGAAAGCGTTTATACTTATATATCAATTCTGTGTTAAACAAATAAAATGCGTTAAAACCTAATTTTAGAAGTGTTTCCGGTGACGACCGGAAGTTATGACAAACAAAACAAAATAGTTTAAACACATCTACAGCTATAGGTCTATCATCCCTCAAAGTTTGGAGGTTCAAGTCTTTATGGTTTCTGAGATCTCATTGTCCATAGCTTTTTGTCGCGGGACAGGAAACGGGCGACAGGAAGTGAATTTTGACAAATTGAAAAAAACGCCTAGAGATATTATAATTCTCTATCAGTCCTGAAAATTTCAAGAAAATCTATCTATCCATCTCTGAGAAATCTTGTGGACAAAAAAAAGGGGAAAAAAATAATAATAATAACTAGACTCTTGTTGCAAAAGCAACAAAAAGGTCTTCCGTTTTGATATACATGTATCAATTTAACTGTAAGACATTGCTTCTCTCAGTATTTCATAACCATTAGACAACAGGACTTAATTGACTATCAATTTGTCTTACTTTGTCAAACAGAAGCAGTAAATCTTTTAAACAACATGAATTGTTTGAACTCTTCCGGTGTGGACCGGAAGTGACGGTTGACAAAATAAAACCGGTTAAACACATCTTCTATCAAATGTCTATCATCCGTGTAAGTTTTGTGTCTTGGTCACTTACAGTTTATGAGACTTCGCTGTCATAATATTTGTTTTAAAAAGACTACCTGAGATATTTGAGATATCTCACCGGAAGTAATTTTTTTTGTTTATTAATCATCATATAGATGACATATGAAAGCGTTTATACCTTTATATCATTTCAGTGTTAAACAAATAAAATGCGTAAAAACATAATTTTTGAAGTGCTTCCGGTGACGACCGGAAGTTACGACGAACAAAACAAAATAGTTTAAACACATCTACAACTATAGGTCTATCATCCCTCAAAGTTTGGATGTTCAAGTCTTTATCGTTTCTGAGATCTCATTGTCCATAGCTTTTTACCGCGGGACAGGAAACGGACGACAGGAAGGGAATTTTAAAAAAAATGAAAAAATGCCTAGAGATATTTTCGTTCTCTATCAGTCCTTTAAATTTCAAGAAAATCCATCCATGCATCTCTGAAAAATCGAGTTAAACTTTTAAAAAACTTGATTTGTTTGAACTCTTCCTGTGTAGACCGGAAGTGACGGTCGACCAAATAAAAACGGTTAAACACATCTTCTATCAAATGTCTATCATCCCTGTAAGTTTCGTGTTTTGATCACTTACAGTTTCTGAGATCTCGGGGTTCAAACATTTACTTTAAAAAAGGCTTCATGAGATATTTGAGATATCTCAACGGAAGTAGAATTTTTATGTTTATTAATCATCGGATAGATGACATATGTAAGCATTTATACTTATATTTCAATTCTCCGAGAAATATATTAAATGCGTAAAAGCATAATTTTTGAAGAGCTTCCGGTGACGACCGGAAGTTACGACGAACAAAACAAAATAGTTTAAACACATCTACAACTATAGGTCTATCATCCCTCTAAGTTTGGATGTTCAAGTCTTTATCGTTTCTGAGATCTCATTGTCCATAGCTTTTTGTCGCGGGACAGGAAACGGACGACAGGAAGTGAATTTTGAAAAAATGAAAAAAATGCCTAGAGATATTTTCGTTCTCTATCAGTCCTTTAAATTTCAAGAAAATCCATCCATGCATCTCTGAAAAATCGAGTTAAACTTTTAAAAAACTTGATTTGTTTGAACTCTTCCTGTGTGGACCGGAAGTGACGGTCGACCAAATAAAAACGGTTAAACACATCTTCTATCAAATGTCTATCATCCCTGTAAGTTTCGTGTTTTGATCACTTACAGTTTCTGAGATCTCGGGGTTCAAACATTTACTTTAAAAAAGGCTTCATGAGATATTTGAGATATCTCACCGGAAGTAGAATTTTTATGTTTATTAATCATCGGATAGATGACATATGTAAGCATTTATACTTATATTTCAATTCTCCGAGAAATATATTAAATGCGTAAAAGCATAATTTTTGAAGAGCTTCCGGTGACGACCGGAAGTTACGACGAACAAAACAAAATAGTTTAAACACATCTACAACTATAGGTCTATCATCCCTCAAAGTTTGGATGCTCAAGTCTTTATCGTTTCTGAGATCTCATTGTCCATAGCTTTTTGTCGCGGGACAGGAAACGGACGACAGGAAGTGAATTTTGAAAAAATGAAAAAAACGCCTGGAGATATTATAATTTTCTGTCAGTCCTGAAAATTTCAAGAAAATCCATCCAGCCATCTCTTAGAAATCTTGTGGACAAAAAACGGACAAAAAAAAATAATAATAATAATAATAATAAGAAACATTACAATCACTATAAGGTCTTCCGTTGGAAACGGAAGACCTTAATAAAAAACATTACAATCACTATAAGGTCTTCCGTTGTAACGGAAGACCTTAACTAGACTTCTTTCAATACGCGTACCTTTCTTTTGTTTGTTAAAACTTAATTCAATTTTGTAAAAATATAAGTATATCATTTCTAATAGATTTTTTTTTCACGAGAATATCAACAAAGGAGTTTTGCCAATCACAAACAGATAAAAGTAATGTTTAACACGAGCGCTATTTTGAAACAATTAAATGTCAGAGAGTTCCGAATGAAAATGATGAACGTTTCACACGGTTCTCGCACGCTTTGCCCGAAACGCTTTGCACGCTTTGCCCGAAACGCTGCACGCTTTGCCCGAAACGCTAAACGATTTACACGCAACGCTTCACGATTCACACGAAACGCTAAACGGTTTACACGAAACGCTAAACGGTTTACACGAATCGTTTCTCGCACGAAAGTCGCACGCTTTTTTGGTGTAGTAGTACGTTTCAGGGTCTATACGTAAATCCATTCATTGACTTAGGAAATGGTCCAGCTATATCCACTCCAATTCTCTAAAATTTAACACCGCTCAAATAACTTTTTATATAGCTTCTCTTCTTTCTATATGGGTTTTTCCTTTCTTCACAAATATCACAAGAAGCGATGTAATCCTGGACACCTCGTCTTAAATGGGGCCAGTAATAATTACTTCTGTTGAGCTTATCAAAAGTGCGTCGTACACCTAAATGTCCGGCTGTTACAGCGTCATTGAAATTCCACATTACAACATCGCGTAAATTCTGAGGAATAATAATCCGCAATCGTTCACCATTATTTTCCATCCATCTAATGCATAATACCCCTTCATTCACAGTCAACAACTCCCAACGAGTGTATAAATATTTGCTCTCAAAGCCTAAACTTGAGATAGAATCTATAGCTGGCTTTGGAAAGTTCGAATCCTCTTTCCACTTAAGAATGGGTGATATACTTCCGTCGTCTAACTAATGTTCTCTAATACTTGATAAACTCAGTGATTTATCCGGCTGTTCCTTAGGTTTGGCTCGTAACGGACGATTTGGAACACGCTTTGACGTCTTATGTGGTTGTACAGTATCACTTGAATAACAGGCAATAGGTATCTCATCCGGATCTTGGAAAAGTGTTTTAATAGCACATACATAATCACAAGAATGAACATCTTCTCCGTTCGTTGATTTACGCAAATCTTCTATGTGATAGTATTTTTCTTCATCCGTCGCCTCTGTCACATTCAATTTGCACTGTTTACACTTCCCATTTTGAATATTCATCCTAGTCAAACCATCAGCATTTCCGTGTTTTTTTCCTGGTCTATGCTGAATCTGGAAAGTATATGAAGCTAATTGTTAAAGCCATCAAACAATCTGTCCATCCGGTTCTTTAAACTTATGTAACCACACTAGCGATCCATGATCCGTCCTCAGGATAAATTCTCGTCCAATCAAGTAATGTTTAAAATGTTTGATGAAATAAACGAGTGCTAACATCTCTCGTCGCGTGATACAATAATTCCTTTCAGATTTTGTTAGTGTACGACTCCCGTACGCTATCACTTTTTCTTTTCCGTCCTGATTCTGTGACAATACTGCTCCTATCGCATCATTGCTAGCATCAGTATCCAGAATAAAGAATCCTCCATTCACATCTGGATAACTAAGAATTGGTGCACTCACTAATGTTGATTTAAGGTGATTAAATGCTTCATCACATTCGGCTGTCCAGTTCCAGGGAGTGTTCTTGCTAGTAAGTCCGTAAAGACACTTTGCAATTTTAGCAAAGTCTTTAATGAATCGTCTATAATAAGACACTAATCCTAGAAAACTACGCAACTCTCTTTCACTCTGAGGAATTTTCCAATCCATAACAGCTCTGGTCTTACTAGGGTCTGTTTTATCTCCGTCTCTAGAAACAATGTGTCCTAAGAAAGTCACTTCCTGCTTAAAGAAACTACATTTCTTGGCTTTCAGTTTCAAGTTAGCATTTTCAAGTCGATCAAATACTAAACTCAAGTTTCTTAAATGTTCCTCAAGATGTTTGCTATACACTATTATGTCATCTAAATACAGGACTGCGACATGCCACTACAATCCTCGTAAGGTATGTTCTATCGCTCTCTGGAAAGTAGCGGGGGCATTGAATAGTCTAAACGGCATGACTGTATACTGATACAATCCTCCACGAGGGGTTCCGAATGCTGTTTTCTCCTTGTCACTGTCTCGCATAGGAATTTGATGATAAGCCATATTAAGATCCAGCGATGTAAACCAAGTAGATCCAGATAATGCGTCTAAATCTTCAGCAATTCTCGGAATAGGGTAAGCATCCTTTATTGTTTGAGCATTCAAGCGATAATCCACGCATAATCTCCAGGTTTTGTCTTTCTTTTGCACAAGTACAAGGGGAGATGACCAAGGACTTACTGATTCTTCAATCAAACCTTCAGTTCTTAATTTATTTATTTCCGCATCCAATATGTCTCGTTTGAATATAGGTACTCTTCTTACAGGTTCTTTAAATGGTTTCTCATCATTCAAATTGATTTGATGTTCTTCAACATTTGACTGCTGTAAAGGCATCTCGGGGTCGGCAAACGCAGATTTACGACTTAGTAAAAACTGCTTAAATTTTTCTGCTTGCTCTGGTGTAAGATTTATACATCCTTCAAAATACATCTCTTTCAAAAATTCAGGAATATCTTTAGACTTATTCCCAGTTTCCACGTTGCACATCATTGAATTCGGAAACTCGTCACTGACAAAATCAACGCATGTCACTAATGCGATTTCTGTGTTTTCTTTGACAAAAACTTCTTTGTCCCCCGGGTTAAAAACACGCACATAAATCTCACTATTTTCTGTATTAACTAATACTTGTCCAACCACAAGTCCATGTGTGTTGACAAATTTCATCAGTGGTACTAATATAGCCTCCTTCATATTAGTACTAGGAATCACCTCAGATTTGATCACAGCTTCATGTCTCGACGGAATTACAATACTATCCACTGAGCGAACACGACAGCTTGTCTCTTTATCCTCACTCGTGTGCACACATTTTAACCTCAGATTGTGATTCCTGTAGTCCCAGTGACATTCATATTTCATCATAAAGTCTTTTCCAAGCAGGTTACATTTCACGCCGCCCACAAAAACTCGGGAAAAAATATCTTTCTTTCCAAACGTTAAAATCATATTAGCTGTCCCAATTACGTTTAATGCTCTTCCATCTGCAGTTTCAAATTGTTTCCGCACTTGCTCCAGTACAGGTCTGTTCTTTGGAAGAATACTTTAATAAACTTCCTCAGAGATGAAAGTATTTCGATTTTCCACTCATCTGCTGTCCCCTCGACTAAACCCTTAACTCTCATATATATCAGAATCTCCAACCACTACTACACAAGATTGAGTTGTGAAGTCGGGTTGCTTTTCTGCATGTTCAAAATCGGTGTGCGTTTCATGAGTTTGCGTTTCTGCAAATGCCATGTGATGTTTCACATGATCATCCTCCGTACCAGGCCTATCTTGTGCGTTGACCGACGCATGGCCTTCTGCCTCGGTCGACTTTGGTTATCTGCTGATCCCCGGTTCCCGAGTAGTTGGCATATCGTTTTCCGTATCTCAAACCATTGTTGGCACTATTATTGTTAGACAGTCTCTTCTTTGGACAATTCCGCAATAGGTGTTGAGACGAGTTACACTTATAACATCTCTTTGTCGCATTGTCAGTGTTAAGAGATGTTCCTTTACCAGCATAGCGTCTGTCATCAATATTGTATACCGGTGGCTGATAATCTTTCCTAACCTGGTATCTCTTATTCTCTGTAGAGCGAATGCACTCTTATATAAATAGTGCCTGTTTGGGAGGGTAACAGTTGAAATTGACACCCCGAGAAAACCATTGTCAACCGACGCGAAGCGGAGGTTGACAATGGTTTTTGAGGGGTGTCAATTTCAACTGTTATCCTCCCAAACAGGCACTATTTATTTTGTTATACTGAATGTCTTTTTTGAAAATTTTAAGAAAATTTTACTGCTTTTATATAGGAATAACGTGAATTCTACAGCGAACTGTACGCGCATAATTTTCGCGCATGTAACATTTTTTAATGTTACCCGTTGCCTAGTGCGTTGCTAACGCTGAGGGTAATAGTAAATATTATTAACTACGTCTTAACCAATCAGATTTCAGTATTTAACATGAAAGTATAACAATCTTGCATAGCAGCGGTCACTGCATCGTCTAAAGTTTTTGGGCGCGTTCGTTTTACTGCAAGCCAGAATTCTTCACTAGCACTACAGTTATCCAGGAATGTCTTCATTGAGCTTTCTAGTACGTATTCTCTGTTGTCCGGATAAGCACGTCGATACAAATCTTGTATAGCTTGGCCAAAATCCCGGAATGTCTCTTTGTCTTGTTTCCTTCGTAACTTTGCCTCGGCGATATAACTTTCCTTAAGCGCTGTATGTCCGAATCTTTGGTTCAGTGCACCTTTTAATAACTGGTAGTTTCCTACAGTATTTTCCGGAAGTCCGTATGCAAACGCTTCAGCTTGATCCCTTTAAGTTGTTAGGAGAATACGCGCCATACGCTGCTCAGTCCATTGATTTAAACTGGCCACATTTTCAAAATATCGAATAAATTCACCCCAGATGATAGTTCCATCTCCTTTGAAAGTGCGTTTGATTTGAATATGAACATCCGAATGTACGGCTGGTGTTCCTCGTGTCACGTTTGTAAAATCCGCGGGCGAAACTAGGTTAGTACGTGTCCGTCGCCTTGAAGTATTCATTTCTGGCTGCACTGAGTCCTCGTAATTTGCTACTCGCTTACTGCAAGTTTTCCATAACACACTCAAGAAAATAACACTTGTTAAAATAATCACAATTAAAATTTGAAATTCTCGCGTAAATTTAATTACGAGATTTGACGGCCACAGATTGTAAAATCCAGCAATCGCAGATACACATCCGATTATAAAAATAATCCAAAATGTTACAAATTTTCTCCATCTTTTGTCATTATCGTTTTCGTAAACACTTAAATCCATTTCAGGAGATATCGGCGATGGAAATTCTGGCGTCTGACACACTGGCGGATCCATGTTCTCGAAATCCGTAAATAAATTTCTCCGCGCTGTTGAAGTTCTCGGCGCTCTCGGTGTTTCGGGGGTCCTTAATGTATCCATTTTCACTTTTTTTCGCAATAAATCCAAACATCACATATGCAATTTGTTAGTTAATAATTTACAATTTTCTCCGGAATTGCTTTTACCCTGCATTTACAACATGGGCATTTGTAAAAGCAAATATCACCTTTATCTACTCGTTTGATACAATTAAAGTTCTCTTTTCGGTTGAACATCAAGTAACAGCTCGGGCACTCTTTGTGGGCAAATAGATCCATCCGTCCAACAATCATACGATGTCCATTTTCATCGAAATCAAACACATTCACAAATCTTTGTCTTTGCACCGAATCTCCTGGATTTAATTCCATGGTAACAAATTTTAAATTTCAAACACAACAATTCACAATTAAAGTCCACAAATAAAATCCGTAGAAATTATCACAATCCCACTGCTGCCACCAGTTGTAGCGCCGTCGAGCGGTTACGGCATAATTAATTAATATAACTGTGATAAATCCTTCCTTTGAGTATAATTCCTGAGTGAAAAAGTCCAAGTTGTGTTTTACAATTTATTTACATTATCTCCAAATTTAATATCGTCACAAAATAAATCCAAGAAGAAGCACTGACTATATCGACGACAACAATAACAACTCTACTCTAACTCTAACTATACTAACTGTCTCTGTGACCCTCGCACCCTTATATACACATAGGGTTGCTCATTAGGAGCAGCCGCTTTAATGAGGTCACCTTATATAATAACGGTACATCGGTTGCTTTTCGGGAGCAACGGGTATAAAAATAAACATATGAAATGAAATGATGATATATGAAAATAATTAAACTGAATGTAATTTATGGCGTTACACATGTACCTCAATTGTAAGTTGATAAGCTGCAGCCTTTACCGTGTTTACATGAACCAGACGGTCTCAGGTTTCCTCGTGCCAAAGCTATTTCATATCCATACAAATATATATTTGTTTTGCCTCGGACTGGAATGTCTCGACGCCATTGGACGAATAGCGTCACGTGTTTGCCTTATAATTTCTTTACACGGCGAGCGTCAAAATTTATACGGCAACATGGCGGACGTAACGTACGTTATTTAAGCTGATTTTTTTACACAAATGTTCAACCATTCCTCTGATTTTTAAGCCCAAAAATATTTTGAGTGACCCCCCTTTGCCCGTGACGTAATTGTATGATCCTACAATATGGCATCCAGGTTTGCACAGACGACTGAGCAGAAAGGTAAAAAATTAGAGAATTAAGCTATGAATTTTAATATTATATATTATCTTCTGTTTGTTTACATATCAAACTTTGGGTCCTCGACAAAACAAAACACTTATTAGGTTTGTTACTGACTGTGTAAAGAAATTTGTGGGATCGGTAAAGTCCATAGAAGGCTCGGCTCCGCCTCGCCTTCAATGCACTTTACCGACCCCACAAATTTCTGTACACAGTCAGTAACAAACCTAATAAGTAATTATATCCCGACCAATATAATTTATGTTCAAGTTAAAAATAATGTGAACAAAAATAATTTTTTAATGATATTTATTATAAAAAAAAACAACATGTTAATAATGATTGATTTTATTTACATGTAAATATGATCTGATTTTACTCTTTAATAATGACGACATGACATGCTGGCTCATTAAAACTAGTCAGGAATGGTGCAACGCTGTTTCAAAAATCTCAAATACAAATAAAATGCTAAATATATTTATATCAATGAATAAATTTTAAATAAAGCTTATCACCTGCAGATATATTTTACAGCAAAATTGTTTTGTTTTGAAAAAAGGTTCAAACAAAGAAAAATGGACGAAGAAGTGTAATTGGATGCAACCTCGTTACCTTAAGACAATTTGTGACCTTAAAATGACCTTGAAGGTCATGTTAACATGACAAACTATGCATATATAAACATATTACCATTAAATCTACCTACAGGGAAAAAACATCAATTTTGGCAAGGGGGCCATTTTTGGCCCTTATCATATATAGTTCTTTACATATATATTTAAAGAACTATTTCTATATCCACTCAAGGTATACAATGCGATATATATATATATATATATATATATATATATATATATATATATATATATATATATATATATATATATATATATATCATACGTGTGGTGTATATTACCCGTGTGATAAACCTTTGCTATATCACACGGGTGATGCTATATCAAATACTTCCGGTCGGAACTACTTTTGACACAGCCCCTCGCTTCAACGCTTCAGTGACCTATTTCCGAAGATTTGCTAGTACTTTCAACATTACTATATCTACTACAAAAATTAATATAAAATTGATTTTGTTCTAGATTTAAATTACAAATATGAAGGAAAACACATAACTGCGTAGCACAGGCATCGGAACCGGGGGCTATTGTGAGTGGGGGGGGGGGGGGAGGTTAGCTTTTTTGCAAAGTTATTTATAACCGTAACCACAAGACCCTTTTTTCTTGTTTGTCAAGATTTTTGATAAATTTAGCCCACTTCCAACTTTCAATTTGCTTTATGAAGTTTATAAAACTACAAATTACGTTAACTATCAAGGAGTTCATCCTGACGACGCGATGAAAACAGAGCGCTCTGGTTGTGTTTATATAAGCTACAAGAACTTACCGAAATAATGTTTCATGATACTTTTATTCCACCACCAGTAAGCATCCTTATTCACTATTTTCAATCTTGAATCATAAGGCTAGCCTAGTGTTTGTTTTATTAAACATCATGCATCAACAACTGTTCCTCGTTCGAGTCAATTCAAACTAACGAGCATTCGGAACTTTGTGTATGTCAACGAAACTGATTATTCAAGTCTTCTTTTCGGAATTTCCATTTAAACAAGTGAATAAGCTCTAAGAAAAATTATCGAGAGCTAAAAAATTATTTTAAGGTTTATTTCAGTGAAACTTTACATTACAACAGTGAGATTTATCTCAGGAATGACGTACTAAATTGTATTGCGCAAGGTCACAATAGCTGCATAACACAACGTTGCATCATCGTTTTTAATCTTTGAAAAAAAAAAACCAATTTGGGTCACACAAGGGACCGTCTCAAAAGCTTCATAATATAAATCAAATTGTATGAGATAAATGGAACATCTAGAATTGTGTGATTTTATATTTGCTTAATCCAACTCGTTGAAATGGTTATATTTTCTCGGCAAGCCTCGCGAATATATACAGTACCGTCAATGCGGATCCCGTATTTTCCGCGAACCCCCGCGGTCCAAATTGCAACAAGGTTTAAACACCTGTCTCAGGTAAAAACCGCGTGCCCCCGCGGTTCAATCACCCATAATGACAACACCCCCGCGGTTTGAACGATCGATTACAGGTGTTAAAAAGTATCGAAAAGGAACACGAGTTATCTCCCTCGATTAAAAAAAAATATAACATGCATTAAACATAAATATAAGTTAACAAATGCACAAAGATAATCATGATCCTTTTATAGAAAATCACATATTTTGAAGGTAAATATTTTTTTTTTTATATTTGCTGTTTATTTGGTAATACTGGGGTAAAATATGAATTCTAATCATTTAAAGCTGTTATCTATACAATCCAAGGTAAAATGAGCCATGCCCGCAGGTGGTTGAAAAATCATGCTTTACTAACTTATTGATATATCGATATACGATTAAATTAAATTTTAAAATCTAACCCAAAAAAATGTAAAATTAATAAGACTTATTTACTTAAATTAATTTTTGTTCATTTATAAATATTCAGGTATGTATATTTTTATTTTCAATATCATTTTATCCTATGAAACCGTTAAAAATTCATTCAAAATTTAAAAGTGGCTTAATCACTCATAATACGGAAAATCACGACTTTATAATTGCTGTAGCAAGCGTCATTGTTTTGATAAAAAAATTATAATTTGTTCGGAAAATTGATTTCAACCAGCTCTGTAGACCGACTAGTTGTAGCCTTATAAAAACAATTGCTCACAATTAAATGTTCAAAGAAAAATCAGTTCTCCTAATTAAAACACAAAGGAAAAAGGTACTCATAATTAAAATTGTATGATTCTTCACATCGCACGGGTTTTATTCAGTTTTTAACTAAGTGTTGCCCTGAAAAGATACAGTGTATATACACGTATATTCCGTGATTTTCATAAAACAATGGCTAGGCGTTCTGGTGTGCGTGAAGATAGACATTTCTTTACAAGAAATGGAATGAGGTTGTTACATCACAAAACAATGGGAAGTTGTACATGTTATTAAATGTATACATCTCGAGTTACTTTAAAAAAAATTCAAATACCAACTATTTTTGTACACATTTTCTTCATTGTGTATATTAATAATAAGTCGCGATCATTTCCTGTGTATAGTGATTAACAAACCTAGGGTAGAAAGCCACATGCTCTATTCAAGACAAAAGAAAATCTCCAAATTGCGTACGGCTTCGTCTAACCGTACACCTATCTTACAGAGGAGGCTTCTTGATTGAGTGTCGCCGATCTTGATTTTATCTACGATCTTTATGTGTGAGAGAGAGAGAGACTGAGAGAGAGAGAGAGAGAGAGGGGGGGTAATGCTCTTTAGCCCCCCCCCCCCCCACGACGCCACTGCATTCAATTGAAATATACTAATATAAAAATTTTCAAAGTTTAGTATTCATGAAAGACATTGTGATTGAATCCAATATGCAGTTTCAGTCTGAGTCCACGTGCTTCACCTGTCAATCAAATCAGCCTGCGAGCTGCACCACGTGCTTCTTCCTTGATAAAGAAGAACAGTTTCGTTCTATAAGTCTTCGGGTAAAGGAAAAAAAGAAGTTTGTCTAACAATAAAGTATTTAACACTGTTTATGGTGTTTAATTTAATTCTTGACACTGTTTGTGAAGTTTAGTTCGTATACAACGTTATTTAAAAAGAAAACTAATTCTCTCTCTCTCGTGTTAAACACCTTTTACAGTTTAAGAAGGCAGTAAAATGAAACAATTATTTATTGTTACTGTTAAATAAATTGTTTGATATACGGGTAGAATTCCTGGATGTCACTTGTTGCAAGGAATATCCACCTGCCTCATACCCGTGTATTCTGTGCGTTCAAGCGAAGAGTGATTTCCTGTCAGTGCGATGGTTTCACACCTTTGTGTAAAACAATTGGGACAAATACAGTTAACTTTGACAGTCATTAAACTTTGGAAAGGGGGTACAAAAAACGTTATAATTCGCTACAGATACGACATATGTTTAGTAGCTTCATATTCAACACACATCAAATGATATCAATATTTTTTTATATTTTAAGGGTAAAGTAAAATTTCCATATTTTCCCGTTGATCGTATTGGTATACGTACACCGTGTAGCGTCACGGACTAGGTTAATTGTCTTGAGTATCGACAGCCCCTCTCTCTCTCTCTCTCTCTCTCTCTTTCTCTCTCTCTCTCTTGTTATTACTGTTAGTAAAATTGTTTGAAAAACAAATGAAATTCCTGATGGTCACTCGTTACACGGATTATCCACCTGTCTCATATGTACATGTATCAGTTTATTCTGTGCATTCAAGCGTAGAGTGATTTCCCGTCAATGCGATGGTTTCACACCTTTGTGTTAAACAATTGGGACTAAAGTCAAGTACAATTTACATGTACTTTTACAGTCATTAAAACGTAGAAGAGGTGGAGGGGGCGGTTACGAAAAACGGTATTCGCAGCTGATACTACATGTACATTTGTGTTGTAGCTTTATATTGAACTGACATAAAATTATGTCAATATAATTTAGTATTTTAAGGGTTGAGTAAAATTTTCATATCATGCCGTTGACCGTAGGTATACGTTCTCCGTGTAGCATGTGCCTGCCACGGACTAGATTAATTGTCTTGAGCATCGAGAGAGTGCCGTAAAACGAGCTACAAACTGATATGGATTAAAACATTTTTGTAGTCGGAAATGTTTAAAATCATTAAAAAATCGAAAAATAATGTTTTATAGTTCTAACCCTCTCCGTCATGTAGATAACATTATAAAAATGACTAAATGTTTTTGAAATAATAGGTATATCAACAGTTTCATGAAAATTATTATGGGTGCAGATGATTCTTTAATTAAAATATCTCTAAAATAATCGATAAGGAGTTTTGAAAACGTGCATGTAAAATACGTAATCATTTTAATGTGTGAAATGAAAACAATACATCAGACATGACCAGTATAGAATGACTCTCAGTGTTAGGTGGCCGTCTTAGTGTCTAATAGCACACACCTCACAGCCTACTCAATATTCAGGGTCATGAACCCTGGGGAGCATTCATTATTGTCCCCAAGAGAGACAACTCTTGAAAACGTGCATTAACTATAGTCCGTTTCTTAATCTTATTAAAAAAAATAAATTGAGAAAAGTTTTCAAAGTATTTTAATTATAAAAAATACATATAACAATGAGTAAAAGGCATGAAAAAGGCATGAAAGAAGTACATTTATTTATCAAATATAGGCTGGTACATGTACCTGGTGAATATTAAATGTATATTGCTTGTAGGTACATGCATAAATCTACACAACTACATTCAATTAATACACTGTGTTATGTAAACTGAAAAAAAAATACACAGGTTGTATGAGATCTTTTTTAAAATGAATTTTCTTAAAATGAAAAATAAATTAATGAAATTGCATATATCATTCTAAAAAAAATCATAATACTAATAGACACGAAGTTCAACATAAATAAAGTGATACATTAGATGGATAGGATATAATGTACAGCAATTTAAGATTTAGATGTCATTTTTCATATGAAAGGTAATTAAAACTCCATACCATTCAAACAATGAAAAGGTTGCAGAAGGCCTATTTGTATCTAGTTGAATATAATGAAAATAAATTAATGACCTTGTACATACATCATTTTAAGAAAAAAAAGTAATAAACATGCTGTTAAAGAAACTAAAGTGATATATCATAGGAATCAATACGATATACTGTACAGCAGTTTTAATTATATATTGGATTTGTTTCTAAACATTGGAATAAAGGAAAATAAAATTTTATAACTTATTTAGATTAAATAATATTCTTAAAAAATATTAATATTTGTATTTCATGGCTAAAACTGAATATTTTTCTGTCAATTTCTTCTGTTCATGAACAAGACCTATACTTTTATCAGACACTTTTATATATATTATGTCCATTTCCCATTGTAACTAAGTATTTTTGTTCTGTTTGTATACAAAAGAGTATATAAAAGGGACTTAGACACAATTTGAGCTTAAAATTCAAAATTTTATATTTCCATTTTCAATATTTAGAATGGTTGATATGGGTATTTTTAATGCTTTGTCAAAATTTGAAAGTCAAATACTGAGTTAAAAGAAAGATAAAGAATTAAATATTCTTTGTTTTGTAAACAAAGCGCGAGTCTTGTTATTATTTACATATGTGTTTTATTGGTGTAAGTTTCATTCAAATGTTGCTTTTTTCTATTAATAATATCATTTATGATCACATGGAATCAGTTTACCTTCTTTTCTATGAATCATTTTCTCAAAGAAGTGGTAATTTCATACTTTATATTATTTGTAAACAAACATAAGACTCGAGCTTTGTTTACATAACAATAAATTCTTACCCCTGTATCTCTCTTATAATTTGACTTCTAACATTCAAATTATGGTCAATTATTCAAAATGTGCAAGTAAATCATTTTATGCATAAAGAAATTGAAACAAAATTTTGATCTAAAATCGTGTCCAAGTCCTTTTAAAAAAAACTTGTATAAAATAGTAAGGCTAAATTCCAATTTTAAAAAAGTAGCTGTTTCCAAAAATGTTACATGTAAATGAATATGTTATATAAAAACATATGTTAAATGGATGGGTAGGAAAAATACAAATTAAGTGCACTCGATAAAAACTTTGCTGGTATTCATTATGTGAACACAATTCATCCAGTAACATTTAAAGTTATGCAACATAAATAAGAATGTTATGAATGATGTGTATAGATCAAATTCTTCTGTAGTTGGCTCCATAAATCTTGAAAAGATGGTTGGTAAAAGGGCATAATAAGGTTCCATTCTAATCCTCATGCATTCCATTCAAGAAATATTCATTAATGTCATGGTCTGGAAACTAAAATAGAATAAACATAAAGTGTTAAGAGAATTACATGCAATTTTTGCAAACATTGTGCACTCATCAAATACTTACATGTATATATTCAATGAAGTTATTTATGGAATGTGCAATTACTAACAATGTAATCTTTTCTAATATTGTACATACATGTATTACATCATTTTGCCACTAATTTTAAACCCAGCTGACAGTTTCTTTTTGTTATATATACAGCGTCAAAAGATAGTTGCATCATGTGCATGTACTTTCAGTAATTTCAAAAGCCATAAAAACATTTCAGTACTACAAAATACTTTAAATTTGTCAAATGATTTTACAAATGAAATATGTACTTATATACCAGTAAGTCACAAGTGATATATACCGGGTACTTTTTAAAGCAGTACAATGTATCACTTATATGACAACATCAGGAAACCTGGCTCAATCAATTCTGCACACACATGATAAATGTAATGAATGTGTAACTTCAATGGTGTAACTTCAAAGATATTTAGACATCCAGTGGACAGAAAGATATTAAATATATTGAACAAAGATCAAAGTCATAAACACTTATGTAACTCTTATGTAACATATGATTGTCTGTATGAGTTTCAACTATCAACATTCTATATGTTCACCAAAATATGATTGCTTCAATAACAAAAACTAATCTGAAAAACATATTTCCAGCATAAGAAATTCATGGGATTACTGCAAATCCCATTTTCTCATAGAGTGTAAAACACATCTCTTAAAGTTTGCTTGGCTTTCAATTAGCTTAAACCAAATATATCTACATATGGAAGACAAGTTGTATGTTTATTACATGACAAAGAAGTACCTTCTGGGCTTCAGCAGACATGACTGGGTCATTAGCAATATCAAATTGACAATATTTTCTATATTCCCCATTTTCAGATCATCTGGAAGCCGCAGGTAAATCTGTAGATTAGAAGAAAAAAGATACACTAGCTATCATTACAAAGCTAAATGCTGTCATTATCAAAACAAAAGGGTGTGTCCTAGATTACACTTTATTATGGGCACATGCAGTATTTGAGACATGGTCAAAACATTACCATGATAACAGCTATAACAACTCATTAAGTGGGAAATGACATATAACTATAAAATTTGTTATGGCTTTTCGTACTCTCTCTCTCTCTCTCTCTCTCTCTCTCTATCTCTCTCTCTCTCCATGATCTCTCTCAACATCTTTGTCAGCAATATTTCTAGTGCAATGTGGCATTATTGAAATATATATATATTGTTCATAGAAGCAAGGCAATCAATAACAATTACATGTACACTGTAATTACACACACACTCTCTCTCTCTCTCTCTCTCTCTCTCTCTCTCTCTCTCTCTCTGAGAGTCTCTCTCTCTCTCTGAGTCTCTCTCTCTCTCATACTCTCAATCGTATAATGTTATATTTACATAACAAATACAGACCCTTGATTCATAAACACTCTCATCGTTACTAGATAAATAAGACATAAAGTTAACAGTTTGAATGAGATACAGATATCAACCACATGTACAGTGTACATTGTACATGTACGTGGCGAGGAAATTCTGTATGGAAATTACTGAAAGCATGATTGACACAAACTCAATATTCTAGGAAAAACATACAATATTTTTTTAACGTATGCTACGTAACAATATGTGTAAAAACTGACTATAATACACCTGCATACACATTTCATACTAAAACATGTCTTTCAAGTCACATTTCACAACGACCATTAATTATCGACATTTTTGTAACATGTGTACTAGACTTAATGCATTGTAGGCTTTAAAAAGAGTTTTTGAGTAGTTTAACAATGTAAGTAAGTATGTTCTTACCGACGAATGACTACTCCTTAGATCGTTTTAGATTGTTGACAAAATCGAGGATGGCTGTTCAGACTGTTTCATGCTGAACAAAATTTAACGAGATAAGGCTAATCACCCCAAACTTCGACTTCACATTAAGAAACAATTGTTCTGCAACTTTAAATAATTTAAAAGCTTGCCAATATAAGATACAAAAACGTTTACTTACTTTTTCCATTTAAACTCCTCTCTCGATTTTCACGAGTATTAGACTGGTCTCGTTAAAATCCCGAGATATACGAAGTTTTGACTTTCTTGGGTTTTTTCATTCTTTCGTGAATATAAAAACCAGAAAGGTTCCGATTATGCTAATAAGGTTGTGAGGTGTGTAGCATACAGGTAAAAATCTCCGATCACCTTGTACAACGGTAGGCCACACCGCCGCGGTTTAAACATGGCTGCAGCGAGGACCGCGATGAATTAACCGCGATGGTGTAACGCGGAAAGGATTAAATAACCGCAGGGGGAGCGCGGTCAAATACGGGATCCGCGTTGACGGTACTGTACACCATTTCAACTCGTTGAATAAAGCAAATATAAAATCACACACTATAGATATCCTCTCTCTCTCTCTCTCTCTCTCTCTCTCTCTCTCTCTCTCTCTCTCTATATATATATATCATCTATATCATGGCAACATTCTTAGCTGTGCAAGAGAAGATACATGTAGATGTATGACATGTGGTGATAACGAACAGTGCTAGAATTCAAAAGTTTATAATTTAAAGTATCGTAACAGAGTGAAATATTATTTGAAAACTGTTCGTTATCACCACATTTCATTTTTAATTTAACACTATACTTATTTTGATATCAGCGACTGCTGGGGGATGGGGAGAGATTTATAAATATTTAACATGTTTAATAACCGACTTGATTTAAATAATAAAAAAACGCTTCTATAATGATGAATATAAAGATAACTTAGTTTATTCATACATGTAATATCTTTAAAAATATATATTTCAACTGGATTTAATACTCTAAAGACCACAAATACCCCTATAAGGGAATTACATTATATCTTGAACAAGGTGTCAGACTGACAATTTATAAGGTTGAATATTGCGACATTCACACCTTTTGATTTATTGAAAGTATTTATACTATAAACAGACACTGACTCACGGATCTTCCTGTGAAGTAAAACTGCAATGACTTTTTAAAGTATAGTCCAGTTAGTTATCTTCTCGCACTTAAAAAAAAAATCAGTATGTTGTGCAATATGGTGGATTTTTTTTATTTATAAAATGTAATACATAGTTTTAAATTCTCTGAATTTCAAAACTTTAATGTTACATGTAAACTAATACTTATTTGACAATATTGATAAAATTAAATTCATTGTAAAAAGAACCCCCCCCCCCCAAAAAAAAAAAAAAAAAAAAACCAACTAAATATTTAGTTACTAGAAAATTGATATTGAAATATATATAAATAGTTTCCCCTTTAAATTGCATAAGTTGCTTTATTTTGTATGATAATTGGATTCTGAGTTTTTAATACATGCACAGATCGGAGGATGGGGGGGGGGGAGCAGAGGATAATTCAATTTTTTAAAACTTACATTGTACAACTATCCAAAATATGTCTAAGCTCTCCCAGAAATGGATGATATCCCTGCCCTTTCCCTGGAAAAAAATCCTGATCTAGCATGTAATTATATGTGAACTTAAAGAAATAGAAGCCCATTTTCTCTTTTGTAAGCAATAGGAAAGAATCAAAACAAATCCAGATTTTAGTCTCAAATAAAGTAAATATCCAATTCATTGTTCAAGCATATGAATAACTTATAAAAACATTGGTACAGTGGGTTACAGTGATGTACAGTGTTTGTCAGTACCCTGTACAGTGGTGTATAGTGGGGTACAGTGCTGGTCAGTGCCCCGTACAGTGGTGTACAGTGAGGTACAGGGCTGGTCAGTGGGTAGGTACAGTGCTGTCCAGTGGAGTACAGTGGAGTACAGAGACTCTGTAAAGTGGGGTACTGTAGGATAAAGTGTGGTACATAGCTCTGTACAGTGGGTGTACAGTGGATTTACAGTAGGGTACAGTGAATATACAGTGGATGTTAGACAATGTTTGGGAGTATCAGTGGCTTTTGAATTCAGTAGTGTATGTTTGATTCACCTTTAAAAGTGAAGGACACGAGGAAAAAAACCTCGATGGTAACCGATGAGACAAAAAACAAGGTGTATTATGAGTCCACAGGAAAGGTAAAAAATGTGTGCAGTCATCCAGAACGATCGATGTCGGTAGATTTCAACTGTTTAAGACGTGCTGCATTTTAACAATGCTGTGTACACGAACCAATGAAATTTTGTCTATCTTCGAACAATGACCGATACAAAGTTATCCTAAGGTAACCATCAAGGAATCGGATATATTTGTTTTTCATGAAAACCACCTTTAACTCAGTTGATAATGTTCGTAAGATTTTCATTTGGGTTTTACATGCTCATGGCTCTCAATTTTGAAAGTTTCATGAAGTTTTGGATTAAGATATACTAGTGTTTTAGTGAAGAATATTTTCATCCTACAAGTAAAACATCCATTAACTGTAAGTTGATTGACTTGAAAATTATCATTTATACGTAATACGTGCAAATTCGTACTAATTGTCAAGGAATGCAATGACAATTGTTTAAAAAAAAAAAAGAAATTAAAAGATCATAAAAATAAAAATGTTTTTTTATTATATTATAGTAGAACTAATAACATAGTAAGCATCTGAATTCAAATGATTATTCGTATGTCATATTCGAATGTGACTCAGTGATTATTTCAATAGCACCTTTTATAAATGAAAAATTTGATATAAGATATAAAAAGGAGGTACATGTAGCAAGAAACGTTGATTAAATTAATGTCTTACAGCAGGACATTAACACTGAATACCATGACTGAAAAACCTACAATCTATTTCGCCGGGAGAATCACTGGAGGGAGAAAGTATGCTGATTTATATCAACGAATTGTTGAACAGTTAAAGACATACGGCAAAGTTTTGACAGAACATGTGGCAAACCCAACAGTTGAAGCTGGTAAAATAAAACCTAGAATATTTTTTGCAGTTATTGAGTGTATATAATCGATATGGAGAAAATATGGCAAATGCGGTTTGATTCTTTTTTACTTTCGCAGATGAAGACAACGCGGGACTAACTGACGTTTTTATACATTATAGGGACATGGACTGGCTATATGATTGTGACGGTAATATTTGTAAAAGAGAAAATAAAACTTAATTAATGAGAGGCTATTCTTCTAAAGGTTCTTTAACTTTGGACTTGCTAAAGTTCTTTTTTTCAATAAGTCATATGCATAACAATATTTGAATCATATTTTTGATGCAAAGCAAAAACAAGAGGCAGTTTTACAAAGTGATATATATCGACCGAGTTAAAAAATTTCCATAAATAACCACAAGTATTTGTATATATGCTAGCCACGCCAAACAATTACTTACTTTTTATCATAAATTTGAAAGTACTAGCAAAGGATTATTACAACGTACATTGCATGATTTAATTAATAATTTTTGTTATTATTGATGTTTTTCTATTTGACAAAATGTCATTGCATAGCAAACTATATAAAATCACAAAGCATTGTTTCTTTTCCCATGGTAGTCATTGTTGCCGAAGTAACACAGAAGTCATTAGGAGTGGGATACGAGATTGGAAGAGCGGTTGCTCTCAACAAACTTGTCATTTGTCTTTTCCGTTCTGATTCTGAAGAAAGTAAGATTTTAAGATTCATATTTACCCGCAAAAGACAACATTCCAGGATAGAATGGTGTTTGCTAATTTATCATTCTTAAATTTTCTTTTATGATTTAAGATTTACCTAGAGGAATTGTCTTTATTATACAATATAATAATCTATTCTTCCAATTACTTTGTATTTTTTTTTTTACTATCGAGCGGTTTTGTTCTGCAGGGTTATCACCGATGGTCGCGGGTGCTGTTGGAGAAAAAATCTTCGTATACAACTATAAAGAAGATCAATTGCCTGGAATTTTCGCGTAGTTTTTTTCATCAAGTTAAATACAGAGTTTTAAGTTTTTTTAATGAAGATGTGAAGTTATTCAATGTTTTTTAAAAAATTGGAGTTTACCTTGTGACAAAACATATCTCTCTTTCTTCAATTTCTAACGTTTCGTTATGAACAATTTCCACTTCTCAAAAACCGCTGAGCAAAACATGATATGGTAATCTTTTGTAGTTTTATGAACAAGTTTTGTAAATGTTTTAATAATTCATTGTTTAATTGTAATTGTTTCAAGTGGATGCAATGGATAAAATTGTATAAAAAAGTTTCTTTTTCATAGTTTAATCAGGATGTAAATTATCTTCGAAGATTGAGCCACTCTCAAGTCATATGTTCCACAATTTATAAACTTTGTAGAGACGGAAGGAAACTATTTTTTCACGAATCACTTCAAAATGAATTTTAATTGTCGGCAGACAGCTCATATTGTTACACAATTTATAAACTTTGTAGAGAGGGAAGGAATCTATTTTATTTCACGAATCACTCCGAAATGTAATTATAATTGTTGACAGACAGATTTAGATTTGCATATACATGTAGCAACTAAACAAATAAAGAAAGTACGATTGATTCTATTATTGTACATGTACATATTTACCTAAACGACCTTGGAGTCAATGTATGTGTTGTTTGTATTGTACTACTAGTATTATGTAATTCGTTATTCTTTTTGCTATACTAATGCTTTATACATTTTTTTTGACATCAAATTTAGTGGATTTATCGAAACTTTAAATTGTTGAATGTTACGTTCACTTTAGACAATAGGCCAGTTATCACCCCAACACTTTGAAATTGAAGAAATTGCGATTGTTTTAAACAATTGGTTTCCTTGGACATTTCAACAAAATATACAGATATTGGGATGTTTTACATTTTTTGGAGGAAACCCCGATATATGGAGATTTTTAACAAGTTTTTTATTATGCAAATACAAACATAATAGAATTGGACATGAGGCTATGCCTATTTTAGTTCGCTCCCCAAGGATCAAAGTTACAACTAATATTTCAGTTACATTTGAATTAAATAAGAAAAGAAGTTACAGAATATAATATGTACATAAAATAATATGAAACATGTTATTGAAGCATTTAAGAAGTTGGAATTCATGTAGGATTAAGAACAGAGAAAAAAAATGAGAAACAAAAATACCCCCCCCCCCCTTTCCCCTGAAAAATAATAAAAAAATAAAAAAAATAATAAAAAAAAAATGGGGTTATATAAACAATTAAAAGAAAAATTATAATGATAGTGAATACTTTACATGAAGTATATAATACGAATAAGAAATATACGACATCGAGTGCTTGTATAGATAGGAGGATATGCAAGATTATTAAAACAGGTATTATTTAGAATCTTTTTGTTGACTTGATATATTGTTGAATGCTCGAAAACTTGAGCAGTTGGATTTATAGGAAAGTTTTTCTATCCCCAAAAAGTAAAACATGTAATATTTTCTCATAATTGAGAGTGTTTAGGTTTATTACGGGCCGCCAGAAGGCGGTCCGTTATTTAATATACATTAAGATATTATTAACGGAGTTTCTGTAGGATATTTTTTGTGTAGAATATTATGCCTTTTTTGAGGATTAAAAGTATATTTGCACGTTTGCATGTTTCATGCCTTAAAAAATACATATTTTTTGTTTTACTTGTAAATGTCAGGCACGTAGCATCGGAAGGGGGGCAGGGGGCCTGCCCCCCCCCCTCCCCCACATTTTTGTGCAACAAAGAATTTTTTAAAATTACATACAAAAAATTGAATTAACATGGAGTTGCTCCCCCCCCCCTCCCTCCACTTTTATGGAACCATGTCTATTTGGAAAATTTCAGAGCTTTTCATTCTTTTCAAAACAATGTATCGGGATCGGTATCCGGGACATACGTACTATAAACCTAAAATAATAAAGACATGGATGACAAGATTTTCTATTATTTTCTATAAATGATATGCGTCAATTGAAATGACTTTGTGTGTGTATTTATCATATTTTAATGTGAAAAGTGGTAGAAAAATATCTTGAAATGACATCCTTATCAATAATTTTCGGAAAAATATGAAAGATCTGAAAATTTGAGCTGACCTTTTTTTTTAAATACTTTTGAAACATCAAAATTAAATAATAAAAATTAAATAACCATGATTATTTTATATGATAGTTAAATGTTAAACTTAAAACGTGCTGCTGAAAATATATATTGAAATTTACCATAAACATAGTTACTACCAATTCATTATTTTCTTCTTTGTAGTGTGTGTTTTTTATGTAAACAATCAATGATTCATACAACAATTATATTTTTTGCAGCCAATTTGACGCTTGCGTCATTTTGTTTTCTTGTATTATTTCGAATACTGTTAATGAGCATTGTCTTGTGGTTAAGTAAGCTGGACAAGCAAGGAAAAAATGAAGATTGTCTTCACATGTGTGACCACAATTATTACAAGTTCAAATGTCACTTAAATGTTGATAACAAATTTGAGCTTGTAAATTACTGGATTTATTTCTAAGTTGAGCAATATTTTCTTTTTGAAATCCACACATCATGTGGAAGCCCATGTATCAACTTTATCCAGTTCAGCTGTTAATGAAAAATGCTGATGCGTTTACATCATTATGATAAAAATGACAATAACAAACCGTCAACCTTCTCAAAAATCAATAAAACGAAATACAAATTCAAAGCAGAGCAACACGGACCTCCAAAATGATAGAGGTAGGATCAGGTGCCTAGGAGGAGTGAGCATCCTCTGCTAACCGGTCGCACCTGCCGTATGTTTTTTGTCACAATTGGGCATGTCATAATCGAGGTAAATGTGAAAATCGAAAAAATGTTATAATATGGAATAAAATAAAAAATTGATGAGTTGGTTTATCTGTGATGGTCAAAATAAAAACATTGAGCCAACACAGACCTCCAATACATTGAAGGTAGGATCAGGTACCTAGGAGGAGTAAGCATCCTCTGCTGACTGGTCACACCCGCCGTGCGGTCTTTGTCGTAATCGAAAAAAAACCCCGGAAAAGTCCGTAGACAATTAGGTGTTAATTATGGTCTAACATTAATTCATCGGGCCTTCTCAACAAGGATGGCAAAAAGAATTTTGATTTGTAGTCAATCGACAAAATTGGAGAAACGCCAACTGAAGTTAACCAAACACCCTTACATCGACATACCTGTAGTGAGTATGATGATCCCAAAATGAAACCCAGAATAACATGATGTATTTTAGATAGAACTAGTCAATAAGAAACGTGCTTTTCATGTATTTTTTTTTACAATTTATCATTAAAAAAATCTACGGTTTACCAGTTTTAGAACATTGTTGACTTTCATATTTTAGGATTTACAAATCAGCCCAACTTTGTAATTAATAATTTGGGAGTAATGTTTTACATTTGTCAAATATTCATAGTGATAAAAACATATTTTGTTCAGATATTTTTCTTCCATATAATAATTTAGGAAAAAAAAATCTGAGAGCACAATCAACAAAGTCAAAACCTATACATTTTTTTTAATATATCTCGAAAAACCATCAGCTGTTATTTTATCTTTGAATTGAAAAAAAAATATCTGAATCATGAAGGTAAAGAACTTGGCATTGGTTGATATGACCGAGGGTTAGACGCCGCATTGTTAATAAATGAATGCAGCGCTACCATTGCATAAATTGGCCATTTAAATATTTTCACTGCTTAATCAAGCTTAAGGAAATGCTAAAAGGTTACGATCACGATTAAGTATTTGCCAGATAACGAGAGTAATAAACAGGACGTGAATATATCATTAATGTAACATAGTGCGCTAGAGGCCTGGATGTAAAAAGGTAAGTAAATTTCTTGTTGATTCATGGAATAATTGTATTTACTTAGTTAAAGTGTCAGCTTTAATCAAAAACATGTGTATGTAGGTATAGTGTTGATAACGATTAATTGTCTTGACCCAATAACGGTTTGTGTAACCGGTCGGCAGGAGACGCCCACCTCTCTATAGCGCCTAATACTGCCTTTGATTTTGTAGTTGTCCGTGTTGCTCTGCTTTGAATTTGTATTTCATTTTATGGATATTTGAGATAATTGACAGTTTGATATTGTCATTTGTTCATTGATATACAAACAAAACTGTTGTTTACCTTATGCATGTGAAAATTCCAGTTTTTGACTGGGGTCAAAGGCAACAGTTGATCTGTCGGACCGGCTCGCAAACTG
The DNA here is from genome assembly GCF_963853765.1 of Magallana gigas. Classification (NCBI taxonomy): domain Eukaryota; kingdom Metazoa; phylum Mollusca; class Bivalvia; order Ostreida; family Ostreidae; genus Magallana; species Magallana gigas. The sequence continues at coordinate 22,062,776 of NC_088853.1, read as the reverse complement.
TTGCCCAATTGCCCGAGACACAGTCAGCAATTGTTTTGCTATACCCCTTCTAATCAATGACATGTTATCGCAGAAAGTGACGTCACCGGTCAACAGTCTCTTAAACAGTCAATTTTAACAGTTCCAATCTAACAGATCCAGTGCAACAGTCAAAATGCTAGACTTTGTTCGTATGGAGTTATATAGTAACTGTTTATGTATTAAATAAATAAGAAAATAGACAATTCAGCTTCAAAAAGATCATTTACTGATTTATCCAACCTATGTAATTTGTATTTCTGTTGGACTTTTGAGTTTGAGCACTGTTGGTTATCAGTACACTTTATCTTAATACAATTTTACAATAAAACTGTGTGAGGAAACATTATACATGTAGGAAAAGATATTCATAAGTCTCAAAATATAATAGAAGTCGCAATTCAGTCCATATATTCGATTTTGATGAAATTGTAGAGTGTAATTTAAACGTTCTAGTAATTCGTTATATCAAATATTGACTTGATTTAACGTCACACATGCGAGAATTATCTAACTTATATTTGTTTGCTTTGTTTGACCCCTTCTTTAGGGTGTTTAAAGAATTCAAGTTTCTACATAAAACATAATAATAACACAGTGAGTTTTAATATACAGCTCTGCAGTCTTTTGTAACACGTAAATATATGAAATGTTTAATAAACATGTTAAATCAATGCTCTTGCAGAATAGAAATTAAATTGGATGCCAACCTTCCTAAAAAGGTATCAATCAACAATATTATTTAAAGCCAAATCTTTAACAAAAAGACATCTAAACACACAATGATTCAAAGGATAAAAACGGTTGGTTTTTTCATTAAGAATGAATAGTCACTAAAAATCGTTAGGTTAATATACGACACATTCTTTCTTTTGTTGTTAAATTGAGGAAAAATCAGATTAGCTTATTTTGTTAAAATATGATGCATATTTCCAAACAATCAAGCTCAATCTTTTCAATTTTCTTGCATAAAAATATTTCATAGTTTTTGTATGAAATTCTTGTTAAAAAAATATCTCCAGAACGTTTGTTTGTAAACCATACATGTTCGATACATAGTTAAAATCATATCTAAAGACTCCTATATATAAAATTATATATAATGATTTCAATTTTGTGGTTAATCCATACCAAGAAATTTTAAATTATATATTCAAAAAAACCAAGTGGGTATCCTATCATCGAGTTTACTGCTCCGTTGATTACATCATTAATTGAACTTCAGTTAAATTGTTTCCTATGGACAAAAATAAAAAGACAAAGGAGAGTATAACATATATACTAAAATATGGCGAATTAGTTTTGCCAGTGAGAGAAATATCAGATCAATCACGAAGACGTACTATTCAATTCCTTGATAGGACAATGTAATATTTGTTGGTTTAAGTCTAACTTAAAAGTTAATTAATAATTGTGGACAGACAGAATTAGCAAACAGGCATTAAACCAATAAAACATCATATTAAAATGGAACAGACAAGAACTGTTGTTTAGGGATATCAAATAGGCTAAAACCATTCCTACCTTCACGAAGCCAGGTATCTGTTACCGTTTTATAAATTTGCCAGAGTCGTTGCCTAAAAATTAAAAAAAATCATTCAACGTTTCTATTAGCAAAATTATACAAATTAAAATACATCATAGATAAAATGTTATTTTTTCCTTTAATTTAAAGGATGATTATTTTTTTAAATAACATATTCTTTCTTACCATTTTGAATTTGTGAGACTAAAAAGTAAAGTGAATGGGAGATCAAAATTCAAGTCCTGCAAATAATGCTTGCCTTAAGTAAGAGCTCTGAACTATATCTATGAAAGTATCGGAAATATTATATGAAAATAAACGATACGTTTGATTATTCTACTAAATTATTTATTAACCAAACATGCATATTTTTGAGAAAAAAAGAGGAAAATTATATATGCAGTGTACTTTTCTAAATAACAAAAGAGACGACCTAATACTTTTTTTAAAAATCCTTTAAAATTGCTGAACAAATGGTACCGGGATTTATAAATAATGGCTAACGCAAAGTATGCATCAACGCGGGAAACCACCAACCTTGCTCGTATAGCCCGCATTATATTGGGTCCTTGTACTGATGTTCTTTGTGATGTTCTAAAGAAAGAGATTCCCCCGTCAACTCTGTCACAGAAAGTTAAGATATATCTAGCAACTTTACCAAAACAAAAACAACTTCCAATCACCAAAGAACAAAAAAAATCATACTCAATGGAAACTACTCAGACTTTGATATATCTCTACTCTTTTTTCTTTTGCGAAACATATCAAGTATTCCACCTCATACAAAACAATGGGGAAATGAACCAATCTCAAGTGACAAGAGCGTGTCAGCAAACATTGAAAGAATTCGATTGATAAGAAACAAGTACGGGCATTGTACAGATATATCAATTTCCGACACCGATTTAAATAACAAAGTTCTAGAAATTTCTAGCATTATTCAGGATTTGGAAAAGTACCTGGGCACATCTACTGTTTATCAAGACGCAATTGTTGAAATTGGAAATTGTTGCATGGAACCTGAACAGGAATCTAAATACATCAAAGAATTTGGTGGATTTGAATAAACAAATTAAGGATATTTCAGGTAGCCTTTTTTAAAAAGACATGAAATGAATAATAGTATTATTTGAAATTGACAAGAATATGATCTATGTATTTTTAACTAACAACTAGCTTTGATTTTATCTTCATCAACAGAGAAAACAACTTTAATCGAAAATAGATGTGTTCCTGAGAATGTGACAGGTATTTTTTTTATATACAGTCATATGTGAAATTCTCACATTTTTTAAAATTTGTCCCAAAATACAACATAAAACTTCCGTTGCAAGGACAATAAAATACTGAATCAACACTTGGTGAAATAAGTTGATGTTCTTCAATTGCTCTACAAGTCTATATCAGTAGTGCCAGAACTGCATTGACGTATATTAAAACGCTTATATCAAAACCATGATTCAGTTTGATGCAATTTGAGTATTTAGATTTTTAATACTAGGCAACATATTTTTCTTTCTCAGTTTTGTATAAAAGGGATAGTTTAAGATGGGAAGAAGATGACAGAGTCTTTCTAGAAACCCACAACTTTCCAGTGATGCTAAATCAAGTCAGGAATCAACCATACATAACTTTTGTTGGTGCTCCAGGCTCCGGAAAAACGGCAACGGCCCATCATATTGCCCTAAAACTGCAAAAAGAAGGGTGTGAACTTTGTCCAGTTAAAGAGATTAACAAAATTGAGGATTATTCTAACCGAAACACTCCCCAGGTGTTTGTTATCGATGATGTACTAGGAATTTTTGGATTAAACGAACATGAACTTCATGTGATAAATAAGTACAGCGAAATACTTAGAGATCCCATCAATCCAGAAACCAAAACACTAATGACGTGTCGCGAAGCAGTCTTTAAAAATGAAAAGATATCGGAATGTATTTTGGTAAAACCGGAGAATGTAGTTAATTTACAAAGTAGAGAAAATTCATTAAATGATGACGACAAACAAAATTTGCTCCAAATGTATAAATTAGACAAAGATCTACTGAGCTCAAAAAACTTGGTTTCATCTTCAAGAATGTTTCCATTTCTTTGCAAACTGTATTCAACCCAAAAGGAGTTGGAATTTTATGGACCAACTTTTTTTATATCACCAGTTCCTTGTATCATTAAGGAAATGGATTCACTGAAACTACATAACAAACACCAGTATGCTTCGTTAGTTTTATTAATGGTTAACGGAAACAGATTGTCAGAAAAAATATTAAACAGTAAAAATGATGGAACCAACGAAAATCAGAAGAAAAAAAAAATTTTGTTTGATGAGATGAAATTCAACATCCTAAGAAAATGTAAAGTAGGTTCAACCACAGAAAGCTTTGAATTAATTGATGCCTTGTTGCAAATGGAAGGGACTTACACAAAGAAGAATGACAATGAGTTCACTTTCATTCATGATTCCATGTTCGAAATTATCGCATATCATTTTGGTAATGATTTTCCAGAACTAATTTTGAAATACGCAAGTAGTGATTACATTGCTAATTATATCAAAATAGATCAAAATACTAGACAAAAAAAGAGAGTGAAATTGAATGCAAAGATGACAAATTCAGCGAAAAAAATCATGCAAATGAAGCTATCATCGACTTATATATACATCTGCATGAGTCACAGAACCAAATGCTAGCTGCACGATTGTTCAAAGACGTACAGGATCGGGAATTTTATAACGTTTTTGGGAACGAATCCTTAAAAAGTCAATCCTTGCTTCAATACTTTATTGCTGTGTTGGAGAAACACTCGTATTATAATCTACATAGTTTACTCTTAACAGAGTCAGAGGACTCAAATCTTTGCACATGGATTGATGAACCAAAAAAAGCTTCTACTGAGAAGATGAAAAGCTTTTCTTTGAGATTTGTGATGAATGAAAGATTCATCGGATTACATAAACGGATTAGAAGTGTTAGAGGGATAGCATGGATTATTTTGTTTGGGCATCATCAGATTTTGCAATATGTTTTAAATCAAATGATCAGAGAAAATGGAAATGTTGATGACCTTTTCGCAAATTCCTTCAATAAACATTTCCGACCTTATTCACACATGAATAAATAGAAAAAATAAAAAAACAATATTGGAGAAGGCCACAAAACAGATAGTGATAAAGATAGATACACTGTTGCTGGCGCAGATAGTAAAACACATGTTGATGCACATGTGGATACTTCTGTTGATACATATTACGAACCAGTAATTATAGAACAATTTCGCCTGCTTTGTCTCAGTTGTTATTCTGGAGATCTTAATACCGTGCAAATATTACTCCAACACGTCAATGCAGACACTTTAAATTACAAACATGGTTATAGAGTAAATTACTGCAATGACAATCCTTTAATTATTGCTTGTAAATGTGGATTCCAAGATATTGTCATGGAACTACTAAAAGCTGGAGCTGATGCCAGTATATGTGTTGCCATCGAAACACCTCTAACAGCTGCATGTGAAAATGGACAAACTAGCATAGTAAGAGCGTTATTGAAAGCAAGTGCTGATGTCAATAAAGGAAATATCCTATATAAACCATTACAACTCGCATGTAAGGGGGAATTCATAATTTTAGTAGAAGAGCTGATAAAAGCTAAAGCTGATGTACATCTACACGTCCCCCTTATAAATGCATGCACAACAGGTAATTTGTGCATTGTAAAAACGTTGATAAAGGCGGGTGCTGATGTCAATCGTTCAAACCACGGTGTATCCCCACTTTTTGTTGCATGTATTAATGGACATTTTAACGTAGTTAAAGAGTTAATAACAGAGGGGGCTGATGTAAATGCAAACTTAAAGGATGAAGCCGATCGAGCTAATCAGAGGCCATTCTTGTTCAGATTTTTTAATGGGTTAATGCCACGTAATGTGAAGATATTGATGGAAAAGGAAACACCAATAGTTGCTGCATGTGATTACGGTTATTTCAAAATTCTGAAATTTTTGATAAAATCAGGAGCTAAAGTTGATCTAAAGAAAAACGAGACAATTACGCAAAACTTTCCAAGCTATCTGGACCATTTGAATATAGTCAAACGTTTAATCCAAATGGAGTCCAATGACAACCATAATAATACAAACAAAAGATCACTTATAACTGCATGTGATTGTGGACAGTTAGAAGTAGTTAAACAGATGATTAAAGGTGGAGCTGATGTTAATATGAAAGATGGGGAAAAACACCGCTTATAGTTGCATGCTTTAAAGAACATTTACATGTAGTTAGGAATTGATTAAAGCATGTCATGTTGATGTCAACCTGAAATATGGAAAGGAAACACCACTAACAACTGCAAGTTTTATGGGACATTTAAACATTTTCAAAGAGTTGATAAAAGCGGGAACTGATATTAACCTAACTGGAAGTAGAACACCACTGACACTTGCATGCTATCGTGGACATATCAATATAGTCAGAGAGTTGATAAACTTGGGGGCCGATGTCAATCAAAGTGATGGAAACAAAACACCACTAACGACTGCATGTGTACAAGGAAACGATGGTGTGGTAAAGGCGCTGATTAAAGCGGGAGCTGATGTCAATCAAAGCGATGGAATCAAAACACCACTAACGACTGCATGTGATAAAGGATACTATTCTGTGGTCAAGGAGCTGATTAAAGCGGGAGCTGATGTCAATCAAAGCGATGGAAACAAAACACCACTAATTACTGCATGTGATAAAGGATACTATTCTGTGGTCCAGGATCTAATTGAAGCTAGGGCTAATGTCAATCAAACTTATGGAAACAAAACACCAATTACAGCTGCACGCAAAAACTTCTCTTTCTTTGTCATTAACCTTTTGACTAGAGCTGGCCTGATGTCAATCAAAGCAATGGAAAATTAACAGCACCTATGACTTACGACTGTATGTGAAAGAAAGCATCCCTTTACGATCGACATTTGATAAGTACTGGAGCAGATGTCAATCAAAGCAATGGAATTAAAACACCACTTATAATTGATTGTGAAAGGTGGAATATTACTGTGGTCAAACATTTGATAAAAACAGGAGTTGCTATCAAGCAAAGCGTTGGAAACAAAACCCCAGTTATAGTGGCATTAAAAAAATTGGATCGTTGTAAATGAGCTAAATAAGGCTGGATTTGAGGCCATTCAAAATGAGAGAAGCAAAAAAACAAAACAAAACAAAAAAACCCACTACAAACAGTTGATGTGAAATGGGGCATTAACATGTGCTCTATAACCTGATAAAAGCTGATATCAGTCAAAGAAATGGAAACAACATATTACTTAAAGCTGCATGTGAAAAGGGCAATGATATGTGGACTGTTAGCTAATGAAGGCTGAAGCTGACTTGAATTAAAGCGATAGAACCAAACCACAAATAACTGCTGCATATGAAGGGGGGGGAGGGTCATTGGGAAGCCATTCCAATAGCTGATAGATCGGGGCATTGATATCCATAAGCAATTGTAACAAAACACCACCAACAGTGCAACTGAACGTACACAAAAGGGGTGTTCCAACAGCGGTTTGATCCTGTGTAAATTAATTCTGTATTCAAAATGAAACAATAAATTGTTGTCGATGATAAATGCTAATGTCAATGTTAGTCGTCCAAGCGATAAAAAAAACATCATGTATAGCTGCAGAAACATGGAATTTTCTTATTTTTTAGATGATTAATGTAATTGGGAGAAGACATAGAAAACTGGGAACGCTAACACGCGTTTCCCGTCTACACTTTACATCCCAATATATCGAAATTTCTGTAAGATAAAAAAAAACCCAAAGTGATTTATCAAAAAAGTATAATTAATTGCAAATTCAATTTATAAAAAACAAAAATGTACTTAAATAATACATTTTAAAACAAAATGTTTTGCTTATGGTGGGGGGGGGGTTAAAAATAATTTAAATCGGTCTCTTTTAGAGAGGAAAATATTCTTTAACGGCCGATAATTAAAACTTAAAAATCAAATATCAAATAATAAAATAATTCATATTTGTTTTTTAAAAACGTTACAAAGCAAACTGCTTTTTCAGAATGTAGTTTGGTCTGTAGACATATGCCCCCCCCCCCCCCCCCCCCACCATCGTGAAACTACAAACCCTTTGGAATAAATATGCTAAATAACAATAAAAAAAACCCTCAGAAATTTTGCTTTTAAGGCGGGGGGGGGGGGAAGAAAAAATCAGTTGTCCATTAGTTTCTATTTTGAAATAAAATATTTTAACCCAAAATAGACAGTTAAATAGATATCTCTTTGTTTGATCATTTATATATTTAATGAAAATATACATAAATGTTAATATTATTCAAAGAAAATTGATTTAATTGGACAATAATAAAAAAAAAATGACTTTTAGTTAAGCGGCTAGACAATGCTATCGTTTGCAGTCCTTTGATAAAAGGATTAATTAACCCGATAGAAACATGAAAAAAAACCGGGAATGCAATCAATAATTAGACCGAGGCAGGAGTTAAATTCCTTCTTATAAGTCTCTAAAACATCCCTTCACGTGCATTTGATTGAGAATGGATAGTTTTAGGGAAAAATCTGACTAACAACTGGAATAGGTGTTGCTTTATATATTTAGCAAAACATTTTGCCTGCTTTAACTAAAGAAATCTCAGATTTATTGTTAACGAAAGCTTGCAGATTCTTTTTTGGCTGAAACCTTGTAGGTCTAGATTACTAGAGCTACCTAATGATTAACATTATTGAGAGAGAGAGAGAGAGAGAGAGAGAGAGAGAGAGAGAGAGAGAGCATGTATAATGAACCAATGTTCCCTCATAGTTCTTGACATCTTCCATATAATATTGCAAAAATTATTTCATTTATAAAACTTTTACTCTAATTCTGATTTTTAAGAAATCAACTACAACAGAATAAATATGACGGCTCATGGTGCAAGATCAAGATTTCACCAAAACTCGCGTATGTAATTTAAAATTCCGAGCTCCCTATATTGCTTATATTTTGATAATTAAATGTGAATAAGTAGTATGAATTGTAAAATATTATATTGTTTAGATTTAGATATAAAGTTTAAAATTAACTTTATCATAATCATAATATCAGTTCAATGTTCATAAATTCAGCTATGCTATTTTTTAAACTTCGAAGTAATGTTCACTTTGCCGAGTCAGTGTGCTAACAGGTTTCTAAAATGTTAGATTTATGTATTTACTAATCTACTAAAAAACAATGCAAGATCATAAACACGTCATTCAAAAGTATTTGTAAAGTGTTGGGTGTCAATTTTTAAGTGATAAACAAGTATAAAATAATAAAGAAATATCATTGCGTTTCAACGTTATTTATACAAGCAGAACATATATATTTTCATATTTGACAGGCTAGGATAAAATTATGTTTTATATGATAGTATTAAACATTTCTATTATAGCAGATAACGTTTATTGCATTTATCGATGTGAGAGCCATACAAAAATGAGAAAATTAGATCATTTTTAAAAATATAAGATACTAATATTAATCTAATAATAGATTAGAGAATAAAGCTATTTTGTATCAGGCGACTTATCGTATCGCACATGTAATGTATCATACCCCCCAATGTCTATAATGGGATCGTTGTGATTTCGTTGATTGTGTTATTTTTTCCATGCCAATGTGTGCTATTGTGTTTGTTGTATTTTTTTTTTTTGAAACTGTATTGTGTAATGTTAAATGTTAATAACATCTTTTTATTGTTATACAATTAACTTTAAAAAGCGAAAAGGTTTACATGTGGGGCAACTGTGCATGTTTATATTGAGACATTATTGTACTAAAATGTCCGATAAAAAACAACAAAGTTGCTTATCTTATATCCATGTATAAGCCAATATTACACTGCTCATGCATAATTTGAAATATGTTTTCAACGTATTTTTTTTTAACTTATCAACGTTGCATGTCTGCTATGAATTAGTACTTTTTTACTAAGGACTTTTGACAAAAATGGCTTGCCATATGAATTATGTACTAAAATTTACCTCTTATAATAAACGTTGTTTTTATACCAGAAACACCGTAGTGTCTGTGATCTGAAAGATAAGTGGGGAAAACGTCTTTTTAAAGGGACATGCCCAATAAACAGAGAAAAACCAATTTCGTTTGTCTAATATTTTAGTGTAAATCTATTGATTTTTCTTTTGTTTAAAGTAAGTAAAAATTATTTAAAATTCAAGTGAAGTTAAAAAAGCCTCAAAATATTGCATACATATATATAACGCATCAACATACATGTCCAGTTATTTGTCCGGTAATATAAATGACTATACTAGCATTTAAATTTAGGTCGCCGATTGGATGATGCTGTTATGAGAGGTTACACATTTTACAATATACCAAAATGTACAATTGTTGCTACATGGGGAAAACGTATATGATTAATACGAAGAGATGCGCCTAAATATATCTCAAACATTCATTAATCGTTATGATAATGGTGTTTTGTACGTCATTATCATTCACCTAATACATGTATATTTACGATGTATTGTGATTTTGCTAAGCACATTTTTCTCAATTTTATTTAAAAAATACCTTTTTTATAAATGTTACACTGTTTAAAAAACTATCATTTTGCACGGTTAATAATTCATCTTCGTTCAAAGACAGTCATTGTTAACATTAAATCATTTGACGCGTCATATTGGTTTATTAATATCATATATCTTCTTTCATATACTTCGTAGATAATTTGAGAGTACACACTTATTGTACAACAGGCTGTATGCATCCCTTGCAGAGCAAGATTATTTTATGAATAGTCATATACAGTGGACAATGATCTGAAATAATGTAATTATGTATAAACAATTATAAAGTGTAGCCTTTTCCTGGTAGCTGATCATAAAAAAACGCCATTGTTAAAATGTATCTGGTCGTCTGAGTTGTGTTGATGTGTTCTTTGAAACTCGTTTAAAAAGTTTTGATAATATTACTAGTTACCTCAATTTACATTTCCGCTTGACGTTTTTTTTTCTCTTTCATCGGCATAAAATCCCTATCTAACTGTGTGATGCTATAAACTTGCATTGCAATGAACATACCTGAGACTATTACGTTGTTGATGTTTAACAACAACGTCTTATTTTAACCTTAACTAAATTAAAAAGAAGCATCGTCAATGTATATTTTGAAATTAAAAAACCATTGTTTTTTTTTTTTTAAATGCTTTATTTCTGCTTTAGTCTTACAAAAAAAAAACCATATCTCTTCAGTGTATTTCCCGCACAAATTTGAACATTCCTTGCCTGCGCTGTGTCTAAAAAAGAGAAATAACATATTACCACAGAAAAATGGTGTCTAGTTATCTTATCTCTCTCTCTCTCTTCCCCTCTCTCTCTCTCTCTCAATGTTTTTCCCTAGAAAGGTAACAGTTTATATATCTTGTGTTTGTATCTTATATCAAATTGCGTAAAGCTAGTTTTTTAAATAATTCATTAGTACATGGACAACCAAATCTTTGCTAAGCAGTCGGTATCTTACACTTTACAAAGTCAACTTGAAAGTAAAATGTTCGTGTTAAATACTCTGCAAACAATTTACCGTATCATTATCATTTTTGAAGCAAGACCGCAAAGGAAGCCTCAGATTCGAAATGGTTAAAGGAACGGTGTAGCCGACTGTGATTCGAACTAGATGAACTCTAGACATAAATCCGTTTAATACTTCGACATTCCAATGTTCTTCTCCTGTGAATTGGTCATAATACTACAATGGGAAATAATTGTGTTCGTTAATGAAAAATATAACAATGAAGTTATATTTCGTAAGTTTTGAAAGAATTAAAACTAACCCACACTATCCTCCATAAAGCCAAGCCTACCCCCCCCCCCAAAAAAAAAACAAAACAAAAAAAACCCAAAAAACAAAAACAAAATCAGGCAAACAAAAAACCAACCCCATAAACAAATGACCCCTTAACCCCCCCCCCCCCCCAAAAAAAAAAGAAAAGAAAAAAGAACAGAAGCAATGCAAAAGACAAATGCGTTGATACAAAATAACTTTAAAATTTCTTCTGACAATAAGTAATTTTACTTTAATTAACCTGTCGGATTTTTATGCTTTAGCGAAAACTGGCAATGGTTATGCGAAGCTTGATAACATATTTTTTTGCTTCTTTAATACATACACGTTGCATTATCATTTACAGTAAACTAAAACGTGTCACATTAATTTTCTTCTTTCGAAAAAAATCCTTAAATTGTTAGGTTTTAGGTTGTTGTATTGGTATAGTACCGTAAACTAATTTCCCTTTTTGTAAAATTTACTTATCCTAGAAAAACTAATTTTTTAACGAAAAAGTGCCTGTTTAATAGACTATAATAATTGTGTTAACTATATTTGTTCAACGGTATCAGCCGGGTTTTTATCGAAGATTAAATTTTAGATTAGATTAGACTTGATTTCAGACTTTGATTCGATTGAACAGCTAGACAATTTAATGCCGAAACAATTTTTATCTTAAATAAAATAATCAAACCAAATTACATTACAAAAATAATATACAAACCAAACAAAAACGATACGTGTAACATAAATAAAAAGGACGTGTTGTCTGATATCATAACTTAAGGCTGACGAAAATGCAATCATTTGCTTTTGAAAATACGTATCATAAAAATCTACTTTGAATATCCAATTTCCTTTGTGATTCTGGATGTTTATTTTCCTTCAACATAACTACATTGTATGTCAATACCATAAGCCACCCTTAAGATATACATTTACACATATCATATCACATTAAAGTGATCCCATGAAAATACTTACAAGTCTTGTAAAATTTTGTGTGCCATTTGTAAATGCCACAATCACGTTAAATGCCTTATGGATAGTGAAAGACACCTTTGCAATGTTTGTGGCCTTTCCCGAGAGAGTCAAAATAAAACGTGCGTAGCCACTGTGCGTGGGTAGAAATGTCTGTCCATTGGAAGTAAACATCTCGTTGAAAGAACCATTATAAAAACCGTCAGTGGTTATCACAGCTTTATTCATTGCATCACACACTAAAATTGTGCAAAATGTATGCATGCTTAAGAAGACAGGAAAATATTCACAATACAATTTCATAATGAGTTAATAAATACAATAAAATACTTTTAAATATTCGAAATATCACAACGCTGATGTACTGACCTACTTCACACGCCGAACCTTCGAATCCGGGTTTACATTTTGTACAAAAACCTGTGCTGGGATAACATGTCTCACAATTAGAAGGACAGGGCTTTGAACATTCCGCTAGATCCGCCACAGGACTTGGACATCCTTAGTTTAAAACAAAACACGATTTAAATTGAGTACACGTGCACTTGTTATTAGTGGAATATTCAAGGAGTAGGCCTACAAAAGTTTTTCTTTCTTTTTTTTCTTCAGAAAGTTGTGATTGTTTACGCATGTGATGTACATTATCAGTTGTCATTATTACATGTTCTGTCTGTTTATAACGCAACGCTATTGGAATATATTTATGCAACGAGCTATTTATCAAAAGTATGGCGGGTGATTCTAATAAGCAATACCATAAACCTCCACTTCACACAAATCCCCAAAAGCTTTGTGACGATAATCAGGCCCGTAATAGACCCCAGGCCGACGTTCATTGTAGTAGATGACGTATTTCCCACTGTGTTCACATTTTATGGTCAAGTGATCCGGTAAAGTATATTTAGTAAACCCAGGGTCTTTATAGCACAATATACCGTCATCTTTGTCGGCCGTGTTCGAAATGTACACTGCAAACCCGAGGTAATATGGCGCAAACGTACTCCTGAAAACTTAACGTTTAAAATAAAAAAAAATTATCTTCAAAGAACATATAAAAGTTAAATGCCAAATTATAAACTGTTTGTCAAATAAAACATAAAGAAAATTGTATACAGTATACATGTATATACATTTATATATACCCACGATTGATACGGCCATTTTGCACATTAAGCCAGATGTCGTTACTTCTGCTAAAATATTCTTTATTATATTGTCTACTTTTTAAAGTTTATATTAAAGTATTACAGTACAGTCTCAAATTTCCTTGACTATTGATCCTTCTTATGTGTTTCAATTCGGTTTTTGTATGTGGATATAAATTCCACGTTACGTACGTGCTGTAGAATTATCCGTCCTGAAATACAGGTTAATGAAGCTAATCCTGTACTGTTTCTGCAGATTCACCCACCACGTAATACTCTGATCTGGGCTTGTGATTGTGCACTGACCGTCGCTATAATGGCGGGATTTCAACCCGTCGACAGCTTTATCGCTCGAATACAACTTATCATAGGTTGAGGACTGCCATGTGCGTTTTTTATAGCTCAAGTTCTCCAGATCTTAAAAATTCCAAATTACAAGCTTTGTACTAGGTACTTTTAGTTCACACACTTAAAAAATATTGTGTTTGATTATATTGGTTTTTCAGCGTTTAACTATTACATTAATAAAATTACTAAGAGACAATATATAGATATAACAGTATCTAACATATTCAATTATATTATAATCAGTAACTATAATTGGTTTAACTTTATTAAACAACTGGGATTCAGAAAAGTAGTAAATGGGACTTAAAATATAAATATACTATTGAAAGTGATAATTTATTTAATGTAATGAAAACGCCTAGATTATCTCTTTAACTTTATTATTTTGTTACCCTATCTCTCTATGATTCTCTCTCTCTTTCTCTCTCTCTCTCTCTTTCTCTCTCTCTCTCTCTCTCTCTCTTTCTCGCTAGCTAGGTCAATAGGTAGCAGCCATTTGTTCTTGACCAGCACAGTTATGTTTTTAATGCCCTGTCCCCTCCCTCCCCCTCCAAAAAAACAAACAAAAAAAACAACAACAACGTAAATAACTATGAAAAAAACCACACAAAGAAAACACATATACAAAACTAATCAAACACTCACAGGTTGAACACATGGCAAAGCATGGAATTGTGCATTCAGCATCATCCTGTCCATATTCGACGATAGGACAACCTACAATTTAAACAGGTATTTTAAAAGCAATTATTTTCGTGGAAAGTATTTTTTGGTTTATGCTCCGTTCATAGACAAGTCTTTTAGTTCACATTGTGCTGTGATTTTCAACATTGATATTCAATTTCAAATTTATGCATTTCGTGTTCGAATATAAAATAAAACTCGCCTGAAACTTCAATCTCACAGAGGTCGCCATGTGCATATTTACTGTAATCCTGTGGATAATGTATCCCAGGGAGTCTTTCATTGTAGTAGAAGACGTACTGACCAATCACAGAGCAATATATTATCACCTCATCTGGAATGGTGGACGCCGTGTAGTGTGTATCTTGAAAACAGACGACGCCATCTCGACGATCAGTTGTATTAGATACAATGATGGAAAATCCCAAAAGCCTTTTTGTGAAACCGTTATTTGCATCTGTGATATAAATTTTTAAATTGAGGACAATAATATAATTATCCAAGAAAATATTAATTCAATGTTCAGATAAAGTACCGATCAGACCCAACCTAAAACCAGAGTAAACCCAAACTAAACCCCCGGTTTACTTTTGGGGTTTACTTGGGGTCTACTTTTTGAAAATTTAAGTCCACTCAGAGTTTAGTTTGGGTTTACGTTGGGTTTACTCGGGAATTGCTTTTGAGGTCATCTGTATTCACGGTAGTGTGAATCAGACTCGTCTTTTACCTTACCATCTGACTGGCTGTAATCCCTGCCCCTTGTATATTCCGAATACACATGCAGCGCTTGCTTTCAAGGGTATACTTCTGAACGGGGTTTACCCTCTGTGTCCACTCTGGGTTTACAATGTACTTTGGGTTTACTCTGGGTCCACTCTAGTAAACCCGAAGTAAACCCAGAGCAAACCAAGAAAGAAAACACAGTGTTTAGTTGGAGTTTACTTTCTGTTAGGTTAGGTCTGATCGGTACTGTACATGTAAATGTCAACCAGTAAAAGAATGGAAAAAGGAATTGGTAAAACTTTACTTCTGAATGTTCCTGCTAAATGTATATTATAAGAAATATGTCATTCTACATAAGGATTAGCAAAACCGAGCCTCTTCCTTACCCCATGTCTTATTATCCGTTCTTGAAAACACACTAATGCGCTCAATTCGTCTAGGTCTCTGCAAATTCACTACCCACATAGCAAAAACTTGGTTCTCCTTGGTCGAGGTGCATACTCCTTGAGTGATAATACCAGCTAATACTTTACCATCAACTAGTCTATCACTTTGATGCTTATCAATAATCGATGTCATTTGAAAAGTCGGACGATGCAGAGCCATATTGACTGTAAAAAAATTAAAAAAAAAACTAAACTTAAAAAAAACCGCTGTTAATAAACTAATAGATCATGGAATTGGTGTGTGAAACGTATGTCAACGTATGTAGCTAACTTTATTATACATATCTCATTCAAGATGATTTAATTAAGAAAAAGATGAAAATTCACTTTATAATAAAATGAAATTGACTGAAAATTAACATCTGCAAGTAAACAGATCTTGCTTCAAAAAGACATCAGGAAAATATACATCGTAAGAAAAAAATGTTTAGAATAAGTTCTTTTATAAAATTCATACTTATGAGAATTAGCAAAAAAAAGAATTATCTGCATAGATAAGATTCGTCGGAAACAAAATGCAATAAATAACTTCTTTTTATAGAATTCATAGCAAGAGGAAATACTATAACTCACTTCTTTTAAAATGATCACAATAACGACCGTCGTAGCCGGGAGTACAATATCCAAGACACAGTCCGGTGAGAATACTACAGTGATGGCAGTTGATAGGACACGGCTTAGAGCAATTCCCACCATAGAAACCAAGGGGACAACCTTTAATATCAGTTGGAAACAAAGAATATTTTAACGAAGTTATCGACCTCTTGCTTACGAGGGATTAGGGGTTAATGATCATGACCATTTCAGACTGTCTTGATTTCTTTAAGATGAAGGGCACCATACGAAAATACTCAAATCTAAATTATTTGAATGTTTTCTTGACTAAAAAAGACGTTACAGATTTAGAAAATTAAAGCTTAAAATTTTAGTTACATCTGATATTTTTTTTGGTTGACACTAAGATCGTCTCACTAAGTTTACATTGACTTGTCAGTAAACATATAATGCCGAGAGAATTAGCAAATTAATTTAAAAAAACGCAGATGCTATATTTGACTATAGTTATTGTTTACAAATAAAAACATAAAAAAATGTTTCTTCATTTAAGTTGATTTTCTCTCTTATTAATAAATTCAACGATTTAAAACTGAAAATGTAATGATAAAGTCTTTTAACGTCATCACTTACCAAAAACCTCGACCTCACAGAGAGCTATCTGTGATTTTGCAGAAAAGCCCAGATTTGTTGTTGACATGAGATTCCTCGTAATGTGTTGATATAATACGTATCGGCCTACTGTACCACAGTATGCGGTGGTTTTAGGATGTATGTCTAGTGAAACGTGGTTGCTCGCGTGGTAGCAGACATATCCGTCTTCTTTTTCTGTTGTATTTGATATGTAGATTACGGAATCCAAGAAAATGCTTTCATTGGTGGCTTTTGAAAATCAAAGAAATAAAAAATAGTAGTATCTTTTAAAGGTCGTCAACCCAAATAAGTCTTTACCTACATGTATAATTGTTTACCTGTTGAAATAAATAAGGAATTTTATTATAACATATTAAAAATTATTATTCAAGAACGGGTTTAATTTTTAAGGAAAATAACGGCTGTGTGAGCAAGCACAACAATCTATGTACGAACTTATACGGAAGACAAGAACTTTGCCTATTGATTGTGAATTTGATTTTTTTATATAAAATGTTGTACCAGGTTTGTTATATGCATTTGAATTTTAGAGTTGAGAAAATGTTGACATTAATGAACGTGTCAATTTAAAATATTTGAAACATATACATAATTTGAAAGGTGTACACCTATTTACCTGGTATATGGTTAAACTGGACGATTTCCCCAGACTGTATATAACAATTTCTACTAGCATTTTCATTTTGGGCCAACATTAGCAATAGCAGTGAAAAAAATAAGCTAAATTACATATATGTATGAATGTACATGCATACTTCATGAGAAAAATACCAAATCAATGGCTATACTCTATAAAAACAATTAGACAAATGCCGACTTTTAAATGTTTGGTATACCATTATAACACCAGTTGGATTAAGACAACTAATAAACAAACGTTAAGAGATCAGTTTTGACAAAAATGACAACTCGATATTCAGGAATCGATTAAAGGGTGATATATAGAATTTATATGTATATTGTATTTATGTAAATATGCTATTTTTTCTTCATGTACTTCAGATGCCATTTTATGGTTTTGATTGAAAATCAACATGAATTTAAATTGAACTGAATAAAGTAAACGTTACAAAAAGTATAAAACTGAGGTATCATAACTTCACCTTTGTTGGTTGTTTTGATTTCCATTTTATGACGTTCAAATTATGCAATATACACATGTAAAATAATTTTTATTCGAGAGTGCACTATGTGTTTGCGAGGTTAGTGAGGACATTGCATTTCAATCAAGTAGTTGTTCAGATAAGTTCACCAGGTGTCCAAGTAGCGTAAACGACAATTCGCGAGCTTATAACCGATACAACACAAGTTCGATCCCCGTAATCGACAGTGGTTGTATGTGATAAAGTACGACAGTCGCCCGCTTGAACATGTAGTTCTTTCCGGGTACTCCTGCTTCTTCCCAAACCAATGACACCCTCACGCTTACATCTTTGCCAACAAGAGATTTTATTATAAGTTATGGAACTTGTTTACCAATTGTTGTAAAATTGATAATGTTTAGTTAACAGATTTAAACCAGTTGGTTTCATTACTCAAATCAAGGGATGTTAACGAGTATACGAGTACTCGACTAGAGGAACATTTAAAACATTTTCATGTTTTCTTAACGCAGCAGTTTTTGAGCTACGAATAAAAATTAGTTTTCTTTTTTTATCATTTTTTATTTCTAAGTTACCGACTGTGCAATTGTAACATTTTTTTGTAACGTTGACCGCCTTACATATTGATCTCTTTTGATTTTGAAGAGCAAGTATTTGTTTTGAATAGAAAAATTTAGGCAGATACTTACTAAAGATGACCAATGTAATGGGCTGTGTAATCAGTTGGTCAGTAGAGTATATGTATGTTTGATCAGACATTTAATCATATCAATATTTAATAAAAGGGGTTTAGTTTTTTTTATAATCATTAAACTTAATTTTTGATTAGGAATGTGATGATGTTTTAACATGAAACTGATCACACTTGATCTGTTTTTGATATTATGGAGCTCATTTTCTTGTAAGTGTCACAAGTAAAAGCAAAAGATAAGGTATTTGCTAATGACTATTAAGATAAAATACTTCTTTAATTTATCAAGCAAAATTCGTTTAGTAAATATTTTTATAATGAAGTTATAAAATGTATTTTTTTAGTTTAAAATACTATATACGTGAAATTATCATTATTTGATTTCAGAAGGACACACAGTTCCAAAAAATCAACGAGTGCACATATACTTCACTATCGCTCGACTAAAAAACCCATGATTAGTCGACTAAGCCAATCGAGTAAAATTGACATTTCTGCTTAACATGAACACAAGAAAGAGTATTTCACTTACCATACCTTAGTCCACCGGATTTATGATATAAAACTACTGTATATATACTGTACGTAGCCTCGAGGTCAACCATCCACGTGACTTCCTTCGAAGATGGGTAGGACATTGCGCACTGATCCCGTCCTCCTGAGCTAGTCTCGTACAGCCCATCTACTGCCTTCGCAGAGGAATATTTTTCAAGAGTCTGCCATGTAGGCTTCCTATACGCCAGGTTATCTGTATTTATAAAAGTATCCAATAGGTAAATATTATAGTACATCAATTATGTAAAGAAGTTTATCAAAGGGTTGTTTAAAATAGGTGAACAAATTATAACACAAGAGCAAAACTTCATTCAACCCATGTACTGCCTTTGTTGATTCCTTTCAAAATCTAAAAGAAATCAAATACTTTGGTTTTGTTATGCCTGGTTTCTTAAAAAATATTTAAATTGTCAGAAAGAAAAAAAATATTAATAAACTAAACGAAATGAAAACAAAATAATTATAAATCAGCTACATTAAAAATGATAAATTGAAATCTACAATGAATGGCTGTTAAGAATCCGTTATCTTACCATTCTTTAAGTCAAGTTATTCACCGATTAATTGAATTTAGATAGTTAGATTGGCAGCAAATATATTTTTAGATGTACAATGAATTTAAAGATATAATTTTAGCAGCTATAGAACAATTGCTAGATAAAGAAAAAACCAGAGGTTTAAAAAAAAATTCTACCCTAACATGTTAGCTTCAAGTTTTTATTACAGAAATGGAAAGATACATATGACCACGACAACTTTTACCGTCAACATTACATTAAACAAATTATTTAATGTACTTACATCCCACAGCCTCACAGAGCGGCAGCGTGGTCAGCGAAAAGAGTGCAACGAACAGCATTCCTTATGGTGTCTTGTTCTACTGCACGAAGTAGATGCCTCAACAACTTCTATATATTTACATAGATAGCAATTCGGTACCCTTATTTTATACTTAAACAGCTATTTCAGCTATTTTTCTCACTTTTTACTTGTTTTGACAATCTGTATTATAAACAAGATGTTTACAACTATTTTAAATGTTTTATTTATGAGGATGTATGGTGCATTTTATGAATATATTAATAGTCAACAAGATAAATTTTCTCTTTTTTTAGAGTTTTGAATAAAGCAGAAAAAATAAACGCACATTAGAACAAACTTCATTCTGTTAATATGTTTTCTACTTTCATATTAATGTATTCATCTTCAATGAATAATTACAATATTATTGCCGTATCAGTAAAAATAAATACTCTGCACTTTGTTAACAGACCAATAAAGATAGTCTATGCAGGATATTATAGTTAACAATTATATCTAGTTCTTTAGGCGACATAAATAATTGTGAAATAAATTAAGTATTATAATCATCTTGGTCTACCGATGGATATTTAATTGAAGGGTGACATCTAACAGTTAATTCCCACAAGCAAAAGTAATTCACAATAGCCTCCAAATTGCACCGTTATATAATTTGAACTTCTGAGTAGCCGTTTGTTTGAGTAGAACAAGTACATATATTCAGTAGTATCATTTTATTAGCCTAAATTTAGCTTTGAGGAAAGTGTCTTTCGTAGAAAGAGAGAAAAAGAAAGAAAGAGAGAGAGAGAGAGAGAGAGAGGAAGAAAAAAGAAAAAATGTAATGAACATTAATGTAAAAAATAATTCTGAAGAGCATTTTAGAGCAATTCCAACAAATTGTACTAATACTTTCTATGCGTAAACAAACGTGTTTAAAAAAAGGAACATATTTTAGCATCGATAAAACAGTATTCAATTTCAAAAATTTACAGTCTGTACATTAATTATGGTGTTTTTAAAACACATTTGAATCAAGAGTGAGGTTATTGTGTGCTTTTATTGGATTAATTCTAGTAAACAATGCCATACGTCCTGGTTATCATTTCAAACAAAACATGACACCTGACCCTACAAAACAGGCGAAATACATGTTTTTCTTAACGCCATCTTTATTCCCGTCAAATCTCAGTACATGTTTTAAATAGCAAATTTCATCTAAGTTGCAATTCTGTTTGTTTGGGTTTTTTAGAATCTTTATTACAAATAAAAAGATAACTACAAGACGCAATTTTATTTGAACTTATTGTGTACCATTCATTTTTGATGAAGCAGTGACAGAATAAATAATTCAAGATGAGACCAACGCAAAGTAATAAAATTATTATCATTGTATTTATTAACAATTTTATGTACATCATTTACAGTCAGTGCATTTAATTTGCTTATCTATTATGATTGTTTACGTAGTTAGACTCAAACTATTAACGTCAACAGACTAAACAATGCGTTTATGCTTATACGTGAATTTGTTTATATAAATTTTTAAAGAAGAGTATTTTTTTTTATATTTCATATAAAGTCTGATTCTGTTCTTTCATTATCTAATGCACTGTTTTTAAAAAAAAGTAAAGGAAACTTTTGTTTTATAAAAGCTGACAATAATTGTAAAGGAGTTGAATAATGAATATTCAACGAAGCTTTTATACACGTTATCTAAAAAAAGACTAATAATTTGCATCAATCGGTTAAATGAATCCAGTTTATTTAAACAAAAAATCGCACATGCTTTTTCTAGCTAATTGTAAACAATTATCTAAATCATTAAAAAACAATTAACATTAGCAGGTTTCAATTCTAAAACATTGCAATTAGAAACTTTTTTTTCTAAAAACCGTCATGACTTAAAAAGAAGTCGTTACTTCGTATTTTAGCTCAATAAATAAACATATTCCATGAGCAATAGAAATAAATTTGTAAGCATAAATTGTGTTTTCTTGCATTCACTGGATTGATACACATGACACAAATATATTGAAGACTTAAAGACAACAATTTATGAACCACGAGTATATAAGTTCACACAGTTTGGTAGTAACAATTGTTCAAACTATTTGAAAATAAAAAAAACAAACAAACAAAAAACAACAGAATCATTTTTATTTTAGATAGCATGTCTGCCTGTCTACATGTATGTGTTCCTCCATTCTGCTTTAACTTTTATCTCGCCTATCTCTGTTCCTCTGTTCAGGAGACTGTGATTCCCCCATCCATAGGAATAGCTGTTCCTGTCATGTTTTTCCCTGCTGGGGAACACAGGAACAGCACCAAGTCAGCAATCTAGAAATCGAATGGTAAGTTAACATATGTCAGTGTTGTAAATAAAATGGTGGGGAAATAAAAATTTATATTTAGGTGGAATATAAGCTGCTAATGTTTTATATCATTTAGACGACCATATACAGATGTAAGTAGGGCCAAAATAACAGGAACAAATGCAAGTTAAAGTGAATTTGAATAAAGCTACTTCTAGTTTCTTTTCATTGCTTTTTAGATTAATTACCAAATGAAAAAATAATAATAACGTTTTATCTATTTGATCACTTGTGCTCGCTCTATTTGTATTAGTCTATATATTTTTTTTTTTAAGATTGGCTGTTTTATTAGCTATATGTTTACAATCTTGCCCCTGATAAAGTATCTTTGCTGACTTAAACGCCTTTGTTCTAGGTTTATATAGACTGAACACGTCACATCTAAGATACTTAAAAAAAAACAACTTTTTATCAATTAGAGTTTACCCAAAAATCCTATTTGTGTTAGTTCATAGCTACCTGATCTACTTCGGTGAACTGTTTCGTTGGATGTGCTAACCTTGCTGCATCCTTTATAAATACAAAACAAAAAATCAAAACAATTACCATTGGAGCTAGATATGCATCAATGGTCAACCAAAATGTGAATAAATGAATGAAATTGTGCTTAAATACAGTACCGATCAGACCCAACCTAACACCAGAGTAAACCCCAACTAAACATTGGGTTACTTTTGGGGTATACTTGGGGTTTACTCTGGGTTTACTTTTAGAAAATTTGGGTCCACTCGGGGTTTACCTGTGGTTTACTTTGCATTTACTTGGGAATTGCTTTTGTGGTCCACTGTACGCACTGAAGTGTGAAGCAGACACATGTTTTATCCTACCATCCTACTGCCTGTAATTCCTGCCCCTTGCGTATTCTGAATACACAGTTAGCGTCTGTTTTCAGGGACTACTTCTGATCGGGATTTTCTCTCTGTGTCCACTCTGGATTTACTTGGGGTCTACTCTGGGTTTACTCTGGGTCCACTCTAGTAAACCCGAAGTAAACACAGAAAGTAAACCCAGGGTTTAGTTTGGGTTTACTTTCTGTTAGGTTGGGACTGATCAGTACTGAATATTATATACTTTTCATCCAATATTGTCTTTTATTTCAATTATGAAATATGATGTAATTTTATCATCTTTAGATGGATTGTTTATTTGCATTTGAGTTCCTGCACAACTGTTATTTACTGATTTTAACGACTCAGTACGAATGAGACTGTTATGTTGGATGTGCTATGTCATGACACATTAAATTTAATTCCATTTATATCTTCTATATTTACATCTACCAAACATAATTTCCTCTATTTCTTACGGAAACCTATATTTAATTCATAGCTCTATAGAAACAGCCTGACTGAAATCTACACGCCCTATTTATCGATTGGTCGAAATCTACAGCGGCTGAAAGTGACAGGACTAAAATTGACACGCCCTGTTTATCGATTGGTCTGAACCTACAGCGCCCTAAGTTAAATCCCAGACTGCACGAAATAATCATGACGATGCCAGACTCAAAGTCTCACAGGAGACGATTTGGCTGTTTCTTTTAGCTAAAGTACTTTCGTACATTAACAGTTATTTAGTGAATTTTACTTACTTTTTATAATCAGTTTATTAATTAGTAAAAGAAAGATGTTAATATAAACAATAACATGCTTTCTTTGATGATTCATGCTGGTTATGAAGGTAGCGATCATTGCAGGAAAAAAAGGAAAAAAAATTACATAACCCGCTAACGCTGGTTATGTATTTTTCCTGCAATATCAATACCTTCATATCCCGAATAAATAACTAAAAAAGCATTTTATTGTTTAAATATTATGCACTTATAAACTATATTATCAATTTAGAGAGTATAGGAACATAGGTTAATCACGTAGTCCTGCGATATGTACCGCCATGATAACTTAACTTATATTTTTCTGCGCTTAACCCAGTGGATTCCTCTTTTTCTTTAATGAAAGGGACTATAACTGAAAATAATTAATTTGAATTGAATGTTCATTGTATGGCATGCCAAACTTTGTAATAGTCGATCTTCTCCAGTTGTATTGTTTAAATTCCATTTCTTTGTATGGGTTTTTTTGTTTGTTTTTTTTTTGGTTTTTATATATATATATATATATATATAACTTTTATTGGAATAGTATTTGACTTTTTTTCATTTGCATTGCATCATTTTCAATTTGTATTGTATTATATCAAATCTTATTCAATATTTTTTCATTCTTTAAATTTTATTTGTGTTGTAAGATACAGTTCATTTGTATTGTTAAGTGATTAACTTGCATTGCATTTTGTGGATTCGTTATTTTAATTTTTTACGAAGTATTTTATAGGGTTTATTATAATTGAGTAAAAATAATCCTTTAGCTAAAATACAACAGAAAAGATATAGAATAAAAAAATGAAATGAATGAATTTTTACGATACATATAGCATTTACACAATATAAATTTTGTTTATACAATAGAAAGAAAAATGATGAAATACAAAAAGAAAAATTATTCGATACAAATGAAAATTGTACAATGCAAATTAAAAATTATAGAATAAAAATGAAAATTGTACAATGCAAAATGAGAGTATTCAAGTAAAAGTAAAATGTCAATATCTATTATATTACTTACATGTAAATGATGCACGTTTTAGAACTAGAGAAAGGTGTCTTTTTAAGTAGGGAGATTTCATAACATTTAACAAAGAATGTGACATACAATATAGAGAACATATTACGTATTACCCGTGTTAGTCCAATTAAACCAGACTTAGAGGCAATGTAGCTGGATACGTTTCGTAAAGCCACAAGTCCACAAATAGTAGAAATATGAATTATTCTCCTCCATCCTGTCAATCATAAATATAAACAGAATAAAGAAATGAAATCAATGGTGAATAGACATTCGGTTCTTAAGTTATTTGCATTTAATACGCTTTAAAGAATTGAAAAGAAAGCATATTAAATAGTTTTGAAAGAGCATAATAAATAATTGTAAAACAGCTTATTTTAGGTGTCCATAAACAGTGAGCCTATAGAATCCAAAACCAAAACCAAAAAAACCCTAATAGGATAGGGTAGATTCATTTTCATCAGACATGATCGTATGCGACGCAAAAACAATAATTCATTCATTTTAAAGTAATAGTTTCAACAATTAACTTATTCGTTACCTTTCTCTTTCATTGAGCCCAGCAATTGTTTAATAACCATAAACGGAGCAGTCAAGTTGACGGTGATATCGTCCTCCCAGTTGTCATCCGGAAGTTCTTCAATCTTGCTGACGGAAAGGCGACCTAAAATATTTAGATTTATAATAAACCGATAGACAAATGGATGTATACTAGCAAATGCAATGACGAACAGACATGCATACAGACAATAAAAGCTAAAAAAAAATACGAATCTTTGAAAAAATATCAATGTAATAAAGCATAATCAACAGAACGAATAAATCAACATTTAGGCATATGATTTCTACTGTAGTTTCATCAATGTCCGTTGAATTCCTGCTTTGATAGATTTCATTGTTGCCTCTGTTCACACGAACAAAACAATTGTTCCATCGGAATGTCAAATAATAAATTGTATTGTTAGAACTAGACTCTTGTTGCTATAGCAACAAAAAGGTCTTCCGTTCCTCATGTATTAATCTGCACAAAAAATCCAGTTATCTTGTAAACAGAAAATGGATATGATTTATACATTTTGTCTTTTCTCAAAGTTTTTGTTATTTATAATATCTCGTTGAACATTTTTTTTGTCTCGGGACCGGAAACGACAAACGGAAGTGATTTAAAAAATGGAAAGTAAATATTTTAGTACATTTACCTACGGTACGTTACTGTTCATCACATTGAGTGAAATGTTTAAAAAAAATGTTAACAGTTTAACAAAAAAGGTTCTATCGCTTGAACGCTTTGAGTAATAACCGGAAGTGACGTACGACCAAATGAAACCCGTTAAACACATGTTAAATCAATGTCAATTATCTATATAAGTTTTGTGTCTTGATCTATCACAGTTTCTGAGATCTTGTGGGTACTTTGTTTTTAAAAAAGAAGGCTATCTGAGATATTTGAGATGTCTCACCGAAAGTAGATCTTTTTTTACAATGTGTATATGACCTTTTTGTATTTCTATTGCTTAAATGTTACTTCAATGCTAAATAATTAAAATATTTTTAAAAAATCAAATTTGGGTGTACTTCTTGTGACGACCGGAAGTTACGCCGGATAAAACAAAATAGTGTTAACACATGTACATACATAGGTCTATCATCCCACAAAGTTTAGTTGTTCAAGTCGTTACTGTTTTTGAGATCCGTCGAAATAAGGATTTTGGTCTCTGGACAGGAAACGGGCAAACGGAAGTGTTCAATGTAAAGTGTATTCAATATTTCTCGTATACTTGCCTTTTGTACATTATTTTTCATTTATCTAACTAAAATATATCAAAGGAAAACAGTTAAACTGATAAACAGCTCTTTTTTTAACTCTTCCAGTATGGACCGGAAGTGACGATCAACAAAATGGAACCGGTTAAACACATTTTCAATCAAATGTCTATCATCCATGAAAGTTTCGTGTCTTGATCGCTTATAGTTTCTGAGATCTCGCGGGTACAAAATGTGTTTTAAAAAAGCTACCGGAGAAAATTGAGATATCTCACCGGAAGTAGAATTTTTTTGTTGATATTACATCGCAGAGATTTCCTATGTATAGATTTATTCTTATATATTTATTCTATGGACAAATAATTCAATGCGTAAAAATAATTATTTTTGATGTGCTTCCAGTGACATCCGGAAGTTATAACAAACAAAACAAAAGTGTTTAAACACATCTACAGCTATAGGTCTATCATCCCACAAAGTTTGAATGTTCAAGTCTTTACCGTTTTTTAGATATGGAGGTGACAAACCTTTTGTCGCGGGACAGGAAACGGACGAACGGAAGTGAATTTAGAAAAAATTTAATTGAAATTCTCTAGATCTTTTTATTTTCTATCATTTTTGAAAAATTTTTAAAAGTCCATCAAGACATCTCTGAGAAATTCACAAGACAAAAGGGGGAAAAAATAATAATAATACTAGACTCTTGTTGCTATAGCAACAAAAAGGTCTTCCGTTCCTCATGTATTAATCTGTACAAAAAGTCAATTTCTCTTGTAAACAGAAAATGGATATTATTTATACTGTAAAGGAATTCCAAAGAAATTAAAAAAAAAAAAAAAAAAGACAAAATGTCAATTTTTGAGTACTTTCTGTGACGACCGGAAGTTACGCCAGATCATACTGGACATAGTAAACATATCTTCATTCATTGTTTAGTCTTTTCTCGAAGTTTTGATGTTCAAGTTTTTGTAAGTTATAATATCTCTTTTAAAAAAAGGTTTTTAGTCTCGGTACCGAAAACAAACAAACGGAAGTGATTTAAGTAATTAAAAGTAGATATTTTAGTACATTTACCTACGGTACGTTTCTTTTCATCAAATTAAGTAAAATATTAAAACAAATCTAAAGTTAAAAAAAAATTCTATTCCTTGAACGCTTCAAGTGAGAACCGGAAATGACGTACGACCAAATGAAACCCGATAAACACATGTTCAACCAAATGTTAATTATACATATAAATTTTGTTTCTTGATCTCTCACAGTTTCTGAGATCTTGTGGGTACTTTGTTTTTAAAAAAGGAAGGCTACCTGAGATATTTGAGAGTTCTCACCGGAAGTAGAATTTGTTTTGGTTTTTTTACCATCTGTAGATGACTGTTGTATTTTTATAGCTTAAATGTTATCCCATGCTAAATAACTAACATATTTTTAAAAAATCAAAATTGGGTGTACTTCCTGTGTCGACCGGAAATTACGCCGGATAAAAAATAATAGCGTTAACACATGTACAAACATAAGTCTATCATCCTAAAAAGTTTGGTTGTTCAAGCCGTCACCGTTTTAGGGATCTCGTCGAAATAAGTTTTTTAGTGTCGGGACAGGAAACG
This sequence comes from Magallana gigas, assembly GCF_963853765.1. Lineage (NCBI taxonomy): Eukaryota > Metazoa > Mollusca > Bivalvia > Ostreida > Ostreidae > Magallana > Magallana gigas. The sequence goes on along the minus strand of NC_088853.1, from coordinate 22,034,346 downwards.
GACAAATGGAAGTGCTCAGTGAAAATTCAATTTATTATTTCTTGTTAACTTGCCTATCTCACATTATTATTTATCAAAGTAACTGAAACTATCGAATCAAAACAGTTAAACGGATAAACAGCTTGATTTATTTGAACTCTTCCGGTGTGGACCGGAAGTGACGGAAGACAAAATGAAACTGGTTGAACACATCTTCAATCGAATATCTATCATCCGTGAATGTTTCGTGCTTTGATCACTTTTAGTTTCTGAGATCTCGTGGGTACAAAATGTGTTTTAAAAAAGCTACCTGAGATAATTGAGATATCTCACCGGAAGTAGAATTTTTTAATTGATATAACATCTTATTGATAACTTATGTATAGATTTATACTTATATATTTATTATATGGAAACGGAATTTAATGCGTAAAAATCATTATTTTTGAAGTGCTTCCGGTGACAACTGGAAGTTACGCCAAACAAAACAAAATAGTTTAAACACATCTACAGATATAGGTCTAGCATCCCACAAAATTTGGATGTCCAAGTGCTTGCCGATTCTGAGATCTCGAGGGAACAAGGTTTTTTTTGACGCGGGACAGGAAATGGACGACCGGAAATGAATTTTAAAAAAAATGAAAAAACGGCTCGAGATATTATCAATCTCTATCATCCCTGAAAATTTCAAGGAAATTTATAAAGCCATCTCTGAGAAATTCTGCCGACAAAAAAAAGGGAAAAAAAAGAAAGAAAGAATGAAAAAACATTACAATCACTTTAAGGTCTTCCGTTGGAAACGGAAGACCTTAATAATAAGCATTGAATTTATGCATTAATGGGTGTTTGATATTCACTAAATTTACGAATATTGATGCCCTGGAAAATGATTGAAACTGAGTACCCTTATATATGTTATGTATATACCAGCTGTATTAACTATGACATCAACATCTCTAGACTTCAGTTCTTGGAAAACCCTTTGGAAATCTTCTTTTTTTAAAAGGTCGCATTCAAAAAATGTAACATTATGTTTACTCCTGCGAGAAAAGAAATGCAAGTTACAAAAGGTATCTGAAAAAGCTCTTAAAAATACATATTTGAAAGGGGGATATGTCACCAAGCAAAATTGTTTTTCCTATAACTAGAAAACAAAAGGAAAGAAATCATTTATGTCTAATTTTAAAAAACAAAACATCGAGAGACATTTATTCTATTTTAACATTTTTTCTAGTTTGTGAATTAAAAAATGGTTACAGTAACGTTTAATATTTGTCAAATAAGGTAAAATAAATCTAACAAATTAATTGCAATTTAAAGGGAAAAAAATATCAACCTACTTTCCTTTATCTTATCGATTGAAATATGTACACTATCCTGTTTTGCTTTGTCAACTCCAATGATGTCACAACCGGCGTTTGCCAAAGAAGTAGCGATTGATGATCCGATTGCACCAGCAAAACCGACTACATGCGCTGTTTTCCCTTCTAAAGTCATTTCAACTTTATCCTGTCAACCTAAAAGTATGGAATTAAATGGTACAGTCTTCACGCAGGTAGGATAAAGTCTCATGTATTGTGTTGGCGTGAAATAATCACATCAATAGACCCGACTCAAGCAATTTCAGATAAAAGCTGACATTTTATTTTCAAATTTAAAGTTTTCTGGAGTTTTATTATTAGTATGTTGTTTTTGATCTAACCAATATTTCACCCAGAAAATATAAACTGTGCGTCTCATGATTTGAAAAATATTAAACATATTACATGTAACTTGAATCTGTCGAAAATAATAATGATACAAAAAATAAATTATTTTCAAGTACAGCAGTACCAGCCCCTTAATCTTTAAAGACCCGGAACTAAATAATCAAAATTAGCAATAAGCTTTTCTCAGGTCCAATGGCCATTATTATCTACAATGAAGAGAAAAAATTAAATTATAAGCAATGAATACAATATTTATTAGTTTTATACGATATAAAATGGTTTTAAACTGCCCCAAATCATTTTATGTCGTATAAAACAAATAAATATTGAATTCATTCCTTATATAAAATATTCTTCAATGTTTAATATTTTTGTCTGGGATAACAATGTAAATCGATCTGTTAATGTATAGTCCGATGTATATCATAAACATGATTTAGATTAAAATGTATAATTGCTGAAGATCAAAAAATATATATATATATAAGAAACAGGAACAATGAGATGATGATGATGAATACGATCATAAAGTTGTCAGGCTTTGTTGGATTTGACCCGCCCCCTTTGTCGGTAATTGATCATCTCATAATACCCCTAGAATGATTCCTTTCCGAAAGTTAACACCACCATTGTTAGATGTTATATCATTTAGAAAAAAAATTAAGCTTTTACAATAATAAAATATTCAGTCTTACCTGATCCAATATAGCAAAACAGAATTTTAAAAAACTATCTGTGCAGTTGCAACACTGTATCTTGGGTGGCCCCTGACCCACTTTTGTAGCGGAGGGTCATCGCTGTATAAAAAATAAGGTTTTACACCCCTGTCATTGATGCCGAATAGATATCCTTTTAAAGTGCAAAGTAATCAGAAACACTTAGTAATGTTTTGCTTACGTATATTTACGTATTATTCTAATTCTGACCATAATGATCCGTATAAATTAGTTATTTAAAGTTCCAATAAATAAAACAAAAAAAAGAGAAAACGGAAGTTTTAACGCAGATCCAATTGTACCATTAATTTAACAAAGCAATTATTACTCATTGAGTTCGACTTGCGTTACTTTTTTATCCACTGCGTGCTTTAAAGTTATAAATTTTTTTCAAATGTTTTGTATTCATAAACTAATTAAAAGTGTCCTGGTGCATCTATAAACCTATATAGACACAAATATACATATCATGTTTGTTCTTTAAAACATTTCCACATCTTTAATTTGATTGTTAATTTAAACACTGAATTTAGAACGTCGAATCTTGATTCTCGTATTTCGAATCTAGTATTTCAAATCTCGAATCTCAAAGAGCCCTCGGACCTTTCGTAGAAATCAATATCTTAAACACCGAATTGCTTGAAAGAAGAATCACTTAAAATCTACGTACAGATGGACAGAACGTGTTGTGAGGTAGAAGTAGTCTTTGTAAGCATCATACAAATACAATATACTCTTCCGAGTGTTCACACCCACGTTTCTGGATACTATACACAGATTCAGACTTTTTTTCTTGCAACTCTTAATTGTTTTTGGTTGTTCCGTCTCCGGAATAATTTTCAATTTTGTCCGGATTTGTGTTTTTCTTTCATAATATAGTAATGTTGTACAAACGTTTTGCGTTAGTTTAAGCATGTGCTTCCGAGCACGATTCCTACATTTCATGTCTCTTTGATAGCAAGATTTATCGTAGTGGAGTCTGTCCCTGCACAGCGTAAGTGTTAATCATGATATTTTCTTAATTATAAGTTTGTAATTATAGTTTATTTATTAGTCCAAATATATAATACCACGCAACTATTTAAATAGTAAGAGAAAATTCGGAATGAACTTATCGTGGTACATAATTGTACAATTCATACATTTTTTCCTATCTTTAAACATAACTACTAAGTATTCAAAATATATTGATACATTTCATACATATGGATCTTTTATACATCTGTAAACTTTATTACTTCTGTATGTTCCTACATATGTTTTTGTGTGGCAAATGTTTATTGTGAAATTGTGTTTTGATATTGAGTGCATACTGTTTACATCTTGATAAGTCATTAAAGTAAGAAAGTTATATATTATACTTATGGGTATATCCTGTTCCAATTGCTCATTTTGAAGTGAATTTCTGTATAAATTTAGAAAGTATGGTCACCAATAACTGTCACAATCCTGTATGATTATTTTTAGAGTATTGTTATTTATGATTCAATTGTAATAGTGTCTTTTGTTTTTTTCAGTTTTCTTACCATTTGGGCACAACCTTGATAAAGTAAATCATCTTTACTCTGATGCCTTTGGGGTTTTACTAGCGGTGTAAACAATCTCCGGACTGCATAGTAAGAAAAGCTCACAGTGCAGATTCAATGGCTGGTGACGATTAGGATCTTCGCTCTGAGAGACCCCTGACGGAGAAGGGACAGAGTGTATACGAGTCAACTGTGAATAAGTACCAGTCTAGACTAAACGATTCGTGGAAACACATCGAACTGTTGATCAACACGATTGACAACACTGCTAATTATTCTACATTATGCAAAGTAGAAGATGACCTACAGCAAGGTCACGCCAAGTTCACTATAATCAAAGAAGATTTTGTGAAGTTTCTCAGCAGAACGAAGACTACCGATAGTGATCAGTGTCTGAAAAATGTGACAATTACATTTGATGAGAAGACAGGATCAATAGAATAGGCCTTCCATGAGATCAGGCAGCAAGGATCAGATTGAAATACGCAGAAGAAGAAAACCTTGTTTTGAAAAGGAAGACTCAAATAGAGGAGCAGCAGAAACTATCAGCAGCCAAGGAAAAAGCAAATATCGAGAGATTCAATCAAGAATGTGAGGCAGAACTGAAGCTCTTAGATCAGAGAAAGGCAGCCGCTGAAGAAGATGCTGCACTTGATGAATGCACTTGAACTTGACGCAGAAGAAAACAAGACCCTGTGGTCTATAGACTACCCCGAGACAGCAGATTATGTAAAGGGTCGCAGATTGAACTTCACGCCTGAACCAACAGCATCACAGGGTCATCATGATCAGGACATTCCCGTAAGTGACACAGAGCCACAACCACATTGTTGCTTCAGCGCCACATCCCGCACAAAACCAACTGTCTGAATTCACACGTTTCTTATTGAATAAAGACTTGTTGATGTCTAGACTGAAGAACTTCATTGACCTTCCAGAGTCCAAGTTTTCCAATGTCAACAACCCGACTCGCGGATTACAAAGAGTTTGGCAGCGCCTAGATGAGGGGTATGGTTACCTGAAATGGTGGAATTCGCACTCAAACAAAAACTGTCCAACTTACCTAGGTTAACGAACAAGGACAATAAAAGACTCTATGAATTATGTGACATTTTGTCAGAAGTAGAAGCTGTGAAAGAAGATGAAAAGTATGCAGCACTATTATCATACTTTGATTCCTCCGCAGGAATCCTACCTGTCCTAAAAAAACTGCCTCACTCTATCCAGGAGAAGTGGAAAAACCATGCTGTAAACTATAAGAAGAAACAAAATGTGACATTCCCGCCCTTTTCAGTGCTCGTAGAGTTTATGAGAGAGATTAGCAGAGTGCGGAATGACCCAAGCTTCTAGTACGATGGACTCCAGCCATCAACCGACACGTCTCCTTACTCAAAGACAAATAACTTTCAAGTGATGACTAAGAAAACTATTTGCCTGCAGAAAGTTCAAGAAGAACCAGACAAGGAGTTCCCTCTTCATCGTACAGAACACTCTTTGAATGACTGCAGAGCCTTTAGAGCCAAACCGATAGAAAAAAGAAGAAGATTCGTCACGGAAAACGATATATGCTTCAAATGTTGTGAATCAACAAAACATGCTAGAAAGACTTGTAGAAAGGAAGTCAAGTGTGCTGAGTGTGATAGCATTACACATCATTCAGCCTTCATCCATGTCTCATCTCGGCTTACACTGACCCACAAAATGGCAGAAGTTCATGGCGGGGAGCAGAAGAATCACTGTAGACTCAAATTGCACCCAGATTTGCAGAGATGTACACTTTACAAGCAAGTCATTTTCCAAGACAGTCTTAGTGAAAGTGTATTGTGAAGAGTCGCCAGAAAATGCTAAGAAACTGTACGCCATAATCGACGACCAAAGCAACCGTTCCCTAGTAAAGTCAGAACTACTTGACACTCTACAGTTGAGAGGCGGACTTGTGAACTATGTATTCACATCATGTGCAGACTCATTACCTACAAAGGGGAGGCGTGCTACAGGTCTTATTGTACAGTCCCTTGATGGCAGAATTCATCTGAAACTTCCAACCCTCATAAAGTGCAACAGCATACCAGATGATAGTTCAGAGATTCCGACTCCAGACGTTGCTAGATCCTACCCACATCTCTTAGACATTGCTAGATTCATACCTGATCTAGACGACAGTAGCGATACACTGCTTCTTATCGGGAGAGATCTTTTACAGGTTCATCATGTCTTGGACCAACGTCTTGGTCCAAGGAACACGCCATATGCACAGAGACTCCATTTCGGTTGGGTAATTGTGGGAGAAGCTGGCCATAACAAGACACACAAACCAGAAGTTGTGAATGTCAACTAGATAAACATACTTAGAAATGGACGTCCATCTTCATTCCTACCTTGCAACAACAGTTTTGAAGTCAAGGAAATCAGCAGCATGTCTACCATGATCAAACCGATATTTGTTCAGAATGCTGTTGATCTTGACGTATTCATTAGATCCATACATGATGAGAAGATTGGATTTTCTCAGGAGGATAGACAATTCATCAGTCTTATGGATGAAGAGGTCCGAAGGGACTGCAACGGGAGCTGGAAAGCCCCTCTTCCCTTCAAAAAGCACCGACAGAAACTACCAAACAACAAACCACAGGCGGTAAAGCGAGCTACCATTCTCGCAAACAGTCTTCGCAAGAATGATACCAAACGACAGCACTTCACCACATTCATGGAGAAAATATTCAACAAAGAACATGCTGGTCCTGCAGAACCACTTGAAGAGAACCAAGAGTACTGGTATATGCCGCTCTTTTGGGTCTACAACCCCAAGAAGCCTGACCAAATACGAAGGGTGTTTGACTCCTCCGACACATACAATGACTATCCCTGAACGATGTCCTTCTTCAGGGACCCGATTTGACGAACAGTCTTTTGGGCATACTACTTCGGTTTCGCAAGGAAATGGTTGCCATTGTTGGAGACATACATCACATGTTCCATTGTTTAAAAGTCACAGAAGAACACCTAATATCTAAGATTTCTCTGGCATGAAGACAATGATGTCGACAAGGATCTCAAGGAATACTGTATGCACGTACACATATTTGACAATAGACCATCTCCAGCTGTCGCAACATATGGCCTGAGGAAAATAGCTGAGATATCCAAGAGCACACACGGAGCAGAGGTGTCAGAATTTATCTGCCGAAATTCCTACGTAGATGATGGCCTAACCTCCTGTCCCACTGCTGAAGAGGCCACGAGCTTGCTACAGAAAAATCAAGTTGCCATGAAACAAAATGGCAATCTCAGAGCTCATAAATTTACCTCAAATAGTCCTATTGTGATGGACGCATTGGATCCTGAAGTTCTTGCCAAAGGTGTCTACCAACTTGAACTAGAAGACGACCCTCCAATACAGCGAAGTCTTGGCATCAACTGGAGACGACAACTTCCACTTCAGTATCTCGATAGATAACAAACCTTTGTCCAGAAGAGGTGTCCTACCAACAGTCAACAGCCTATATGATCCACTTGGTTTCCTGGCACCTGTTATCATAACAGGGAGACATATCCTCAGACAAATCGTCTCAGACACTTCAAATTGGGATGACCAATTGACAAAGCCTTTAAAGTCACAGTGGAACCACTGGAAGTCATCATTACAAGTCTTGGAGAACGTCCACAAACCACGTGTTATTACACCAAATCTGGGCAAGTCCCTAAAGAACGAACTACTGACTTTTTGTGATGCCTCGAAAAATGCAATTGCAGCCGTATCCTACATGAGGACAACTATGAGGATGGATTCCAACAAGTAGGATTTGTATTAGGAAAGTCAAAACTGGCACCTAACTGGTCACACAATTCCACGACTTGAATTATGTGCAGCCGTTTTAGCGGTTGAAATAGCTCAAACAGTCCAAGACCATATTGACACTGAGTTTCAGGAAGTGAAATATTACACAGACAGTCATGTTGCTTTAGGTTATATCCACAACGAAACAAGGCGTTTCTTTGTCTATGTCTCCAATAGAACACAGGAAAGAAGACAAACCAAAGATTCGGTTAAAATCTGTTGACTCTTACAAGGCTGCTGAAACTTGTATTATCAGAGCTGTTCAACAAGAACTGAATGTTGAAGAAATTTCATGCTGACGCTCATCACAAAACTTACCAAGGAACAGCTCAATACTTTCACTAAACCCTGTCCTAGATGATGATGGCATCCTACGTGTTGGTGGACGATTGAAGAATGCTTCAGCTGACGTTGTCTGCGCACTACCCATACTTGTACCTGGGAAACATTATATTGCTACCCTGTTGATTGTCAAGTGTCATCAGTCAGTTCGTCACCAAGGTCGTTACTTTACAGAGGGCAAGGTGAGATCCAGTGGGTATTGGATAACGGGATGTAGACGTCTCGTTGTCTCGATCTTGCACACGTGTGTAATTTGCCGGAGGATGCGACGACAATGTGAATCGCAGAAGATGTCTGACCTACCAGAATATCTTTTGATTCCAGGTCAACCTCCTTTTACCTCTGTGGGCGTAGACATTTTCGGACCGTGGGACGTTATTACACGTAAAACAAGAGGATCCTCTGCAAACAGCACATGTCTGGTGACCCGAGCAGTGCATATAGAAGTGCTCGAAGAGATGTCATCATCTTCATTCATAAATGCGCTCAGACGGTTCACCGCTATAAGAGGAAACGTGAAGTTGTTTAGGTCAGATAGGGGTACAAACGTTCTTGGTGCCATAGATCCTTACGCATAGATGCAATCTGTGTCGAAGATACCCCATGAAAAAATACCTTTACAATGAAGGGACTGTATGGAAATCTAATTTGCCCTATGCTTCCCACATGGGTGGTGTGTGGGAAAAGCTAATCGGTGTGACACGTTCTAAATTGTAAAAATCGCGATCCCCGGGTCGAATTCTCGATAGTATGCTTCTAGATCATGGCAAAGTTGGACTGACGCACGAAGTTTTGGTCACTTTCCGAGCGCAATTATAAACTCTCGCCCTCTATCGGGTGTTTCATCGGATTCAGATTCACCATTCATTCTTACACCAAATATGATACTTACGCAAAAAACGGATTCCATGCATGAAAGGATTTCCTGTGAGGCAGATTCCAAAGACTTGTTGCGTTTCCAGTGGAAAAGAGCACAACATCTTGCAAGGCCCAAAACATTGTCTTTTAATTATTAAATAACACATATTTCAGATTAACACAATTTATTAAATTATATATTGTTAAGTTTTATTTATTAGCTCACCTGAACCGAAGGTTCAAGTGAGCTTTTCTGATCACCTGTTGTCCGTCGTCCGTCCGTCCGTCCGTCCGTCCGTCTGTCTGTCTGTCCGTCCGTCTGTAAACTTTTCACATTTTTGACTTCTTCTCTAGAACCACTGAGCCAAATTTAACCAAACTTGAGACAAAGCATCCTTATGAGAAGGGGATTCTAAATTGTTAAAATAAAGGTCACAACCCTTTTAAAAAGGGAGATAATTGCGAAACTGCGAAAATTGGGTGGGTGTCTTAAAAAATCTTCTTCTTAAGAACCAATACACCAGATATGCCAATATTTACACCAAAGCTTGTATATGTAGTGAAGATTCTAAATTGTAAAAATCGCGATCCCCGGGTCGAATTCTCGATAGTATGCTTCTAGATCATGGCAAAGTTGGACTGACGCACGAAGTTTTGGTCACTTTCCGAGCGCAATTATAAACTCTCGCCCTCTATCGGGTGTTTCATCGGATTCAGATTCACCATTCATTCTTACACCAAATATGATACTTACGCAAAAAACGGATTCCATGCATGAAAGGATTTCCTGTGAGGCAGATTCCAAAGACTTGTTGCGTTTCCAGTGGAAAAGAGCACAACATCTTGCAACTATGTTCTGGAATAAGTGGAAAAAGAAATATCTACACACTTTACAGTACCGCAGGAAATGGCACCAGGCAGAAAGAAATGTCCAGGTCAATGATGTTATCTTACTTAAAGACGTGCATCGTAACGATTGGCCCGTAGGAATTGTCACCAAAGTGTTTCTTGGAGAAGATGATCTAGTGCGTTAAGTAGAGCTCAAGGTAAGCCGGAATGGAAGAGTTAATTCACACATCCGACCAGTGCACAAGATCGTTGTTCTTCTCGAACAGTGATGGACTTTAGTTGTTCTTGTTATTGCACAATTCAGGCATTTGTGTACTTTTGAAATCTGTATGACTATTTAGTTTTTATCATACACAGTATGTGTAATTGAAACTCAATTTCTAAAAAAAAATATATCTTAGGTTAAGTGACAATAGTTTAAGTTTGATGTAATATCATTAAGATATCAGACGGGGAGTGTTCCGTCTCCGAAATAATTTTCAATTTTGTCCGGATTTGTGTTTTTCTTACATAATATAAAAACGTTGTACAAACGTTTTGCGTTACTTTTAGCACATGCTTCCGAGCATGATTCCTACATTTCATGTCTCTTTGATAGCAAGAGTTATCGTAGTGGGTTCTGTCCCTGCACAGCGTATGTCACTACTGGCTCTAAAAAGTACTGAAAGTGCCATTTTTAACTAATAATTTCTGATATTTACTGATATTGTACTGTTAGTGCTGAGAATTGCTGATATTTACTGATAATTTTACTGCCGTTACTGATAATTGCTGTTGGTTCTGATATTTACTGATATTTACTGATGCTTCTGCTGTGAGCTCTGATAATTACTGATATTTACTGAGATTTACTGTTGGTACTGAGAATTGCTAATAATTACTGAGAATATTTTAAGGCCCAAAACATTGTCTTTTAATTATTAAATAACACATATTTCAGATTTAACACAATTTATTAAATTATATATTGTTAAGTTTTATTTATTAGCTCACCTGAACCGAAGGTTCAAGTGAGCTTTTCTGATCACCTGTTGTCCGTCGCCCCTCCGTCCGTCCGTCCGTCCGTCTGTCTGTCTGTCCGTCCGTCTGTAAACTTTTCACATTTTTGACTTCTTCTCTAGAACCACAGAGCCAAATTTAACCAAACTTGAGACAAAGCATCTTTATGAGAAGGGGATTCTAAATTGTTAAAATAAAGGTCACAACCCTTTTTAAAAGGGAGATAATTGCGAAACTGCGAAAATTGGGTGGGTGTCTTAAAAAATCTTCTTCTTAAGAACCAATACACCAGATATGCCAATATTTACACCAAAGCTTGTATATATAGTGAAGATTCTAAATTGTAAAAATCGCGATCCCCGGGTCAATACTGGGGTCCCAAAAGGGGTTCAAAGTTGATTAAAAAAGACAAATTTAACATAGAAATATATGGGGGGAAATGTTTTTAAAAATGTATTCTCAAGGACTACAGTTCTAAAATTAGTGAGATTAATATACAAGTACCGTAAAAGTGTAGATTCTAAATTGTGAAAACCGTGATCCCCGGACTAATACTACATACGGCTCCAAAATATGTTCAAAGTTTAACATAGACTTATATAATGGGAAAATGTTTTAAACTCTTCTTTTTAAGAATTACAATGCTACAGTTTGTGAGATTACTGTGCAATCATTCTGAGATAGTGCAGATTCTAAATTGTTTAAATCATGTTTTATTAAAAGAAGTATTAAAAAAACAAAAAAAAAAGAAATTTCCATGATAAGATTATCATCGTTAAATTATCTGGTTACACATGTGTATGTTTATCGACTAGTTTTTTGTTTTTTTGGAATTTCAATCCCGACATCAATTACTCACATATCGGGATACAAGTGATCGGGATCAAAGATCATAAATTCAAACAACTTAAAAAAGGTGTGGATCTTAGTTTTTACGAAGTTTTGATTCACAAACACACAGTTAGGAAAGATAAAGGAACAAAAGATATGGAAAAAAAGTAGGAATCATTGATAGACTTTCTCAACTATATATAGACTTTCCATGTTTTTTGAGTTTAGTCTATAAGACAGATGATCGATGAAAATGCAAAATCTAACATGCCTAATGTCCTCATCACACCTGCAATATTTTTATTTGATGAATCGATAAAGAAGCTTTTAATGATTGAAATACAAAACAGATGCCAATATCATCTTTTAATTATTTAATGAATATAATTCAATTTTTTCAGTGAAATTGGATTTTTTTTTTTACTGCAAATGGGTATTTTAAAGCTTAAAATTCAGTCTCAGTTGATGTGTAAAATAACTATGAATAAAAACATGCCAAAGATAAAATTGTTTCCTCTTTTTATGTATTGTTTAATATATGGCAAAATCTTGAAATAAATGAGTTTTACAATATTTATTCAGAGTTCACTTCATAATAAACCCTTTCGAAATAAAATGATACAAGGACTATTGTTCAGGTGAGCGATTTGTGGCCCATGGGCCTCTTGTTTGATATTTAGCTTCTTTTGAACTTCGGAAACTCACAGATCACATTTTAGACAATATTAGAAAGCCGGTCAAAAATTGGTACTTAAACTTAAGGCAGACTCCACAAAAATTTTAATTTCTAAATGCGGTGGACAGTTTTTTTTCAACAATGAAAAACCCCATAATTTTTAACATGATTATTTTTCTTTTCAAAAAAGAGAGATACCCGGTCAGGACTTTATAATGTCTTTAATGTTTTACTTCACAGAAATATTAGCGAGGCAGTATCTGTGTATAGTATACATACTTTCAGCAGATCAAGAGGTTTGAATGTCGCAATTCAACCTTGTAAATTGTCAGTCTGGCACCTTGTGTATGACATTACGTAATATCCGTATACAGGAATCCGTGATCTTGAGAATATTTATTCAAAGAGAAAAGTATTATTTTTACTGACAACAACATAAATAACGTATTAGAATGATTTTCATATTCATCATCTTATTTGTTCCGCATTCAATTGATTAAAAAAGTTGGATAAATAATCTCTCTCTCTCTCTCTCTCTCTCTCTCTCTCTCTCTCTCTCTCTCTTTCTCCTACCATTTGCTGAAATCAAAATAGGTAACAATCGGCGAAGAATAATTTTTGTTGTCCGGCCTTTCACTCTTTCTCTTTTAATACATATGTAATATATCTTCTGTTGCACGGCTAAGTAATGTTGTCATGATCTAGTTCTATTATTGTAAATCTGCCCACCCTGCTCTCTCTCTCTCTCTCTCTCTCTCTCTCTCTCTCGTTCGCATATATTATCTAGTCCTAAAATTTGAGTTTCCGAGTCAAAATGGCATAACGGCATTAGCACGATAAAGTTCTATTTCAGCATCACAACCGCCATTTCAAACACAGATTTCGAGTGTAAACTTTTCTAAGACTACACCAGCTTAATATAGTGAAAAATTGTTACGGCTTATCATGCTTTAATTTTCTCTCTCTCTCTCTCTCTCTCTCTCTCTCTCTCTCTCTCTCTCTCTCTCTCTCTCTCTCTCTCTCTCTCTCTCAGATAATCTATTATAACGTATTTTGAGGCGTCAATGCAGAAAGGCATCAGCATGATTATGTCCCATTACAGTATCATAACCACCGATTGCAACAGCGATTTGATTGAAAACCTCTCTCTCTCTCTATCTCTCTCTCCCTCTCTCTCTCTCTCATTAATACTTTATCTTTATTCATGCACTTGTATGCGGTTATATGACCAGCAGCTATATAATTTTGAAAATAAGACACACAATTTAACTGATTTTCCGTAATCTATGAACGCTTAGATATTTAATCTCCACGCATAAAAGCAAGCAGAAAAAAATATTTTGTATGTCTGGGATTAAGAAAAACCTCAGAACTAACAGAGAGCACTCAGACTATACACACGACAGGGTGACCACGGCAAGGTGTGAAAATTGACCACCTGTGTATATGTCTGGCAGTCGCTGAAAAGATTCTTTTGTATGTCTGGGATCAAGAAAACCCTCAGAACTAACAGACAGCGCTCAGAATATATACACGACAGAGTGACCGTGGCAAGGTGTGAAAATTGACCACCTGTGTATATGTCTTGCAGCCTCAGAATAAACAAATATAAATGGCCGGGAAATACAATGTGAAACAAAAGTGTTTGATTTTATTATGAAAACAAAATTAGTGTTTATGGCCGGGATAAAAATATCTTCAGTTTATAATTATAAATATTTAACACGGTTCAATTAAAGAGTTGATCGCTCAAAATTTAGAATCATTAAATAGATGTTTATCAATTACATAAAGTGGTTAAAATCTTTATATTTTTTTTTTTTACTATGGATTGTTCTATATAATTATACAATGTAACACTGTAGTATCGAATGGATTGGCGCACGGGGATGGGATATATAGCAATTCTGCAATTTCTACATTCAATTATTTATGTGCTGAATTGTGTTAATCAGCTAAAATAAAACTTAGAACAAGAACAAACAGAAAAAATATGCATTGAAATAAATAAGCAGATTATAAGAAGAATAATCAAATCTAATTTTTGTGGTTGTAAAAAAGAAGTTACTGTTGATAAAACTTTAGTTAGATCTTACATATTTCTTTTTAAAAAATGCCCGGTAATTGTTTACCGATAAGTTTAAATAAATATAATTTGCATGTTACAGTAATTAAAATTAATCTCTTAAAAATCCCCTGCCTGTAATTCTCAGTAATTATCAGCAATTCTCAGTACCAACAGTAAATCTCAGTAAATATCAGTAATTATCAGAGCTCACAGCAAAAGCATCAGTAAATATCAGTAAATATCAGAACCAACAGCAATTATCAGTAACAGCAGTAAATATCAGCAATTCTCAGCACTAACAGTACAATATCAGTAAATATCAGAAACTATCAGTAAAAAATGGCACTTTCAGTACTTTTTAGAGCCAGTAGTGTGTGTTAATCATGATATTTTCTTTATTATAATTTTGTTATTATAGTTTTTTTATTAGTCCAAATATATAATACAGTACCACGCAACTATTTAAATAGTAAGATAAAATTCGGAATGTACTTATCGTGGTATATAATTGTACTACATGTATTCATACATTTTTCCCTATCTTTTAACATAACTACTAAGTATTCAAAATAAATTGATACATTTCATATATATGGATCTTTGATACATCTGTAAACTTTATTACTTCTGTATTTTCCTACATATGTTTTTGTGTGGCAAATGTTTATTGTGAAATTGTGTTTTGATATTGAGTGCATACTGTTTACATGCTGATAAGTCATTAAAGTAAGAAAGTTATATATTATACTTATGGGTATATCCTGTTCCAATTGCTCATTTTGAAGGGAACGTCTGTTTAAATTTAGAAAGTATGGTCACAAATAACTGTCACAATCTTGTATGATTGTTTTTAGAGAATTGTTATTTGAAATTCAATTGTTATAGTGTCTTTTTTTTATTTTCAGTTTTCTTATCATTTGGGCACAACCTTGATAATGTAAATCATCATTACTTTAATGCCTTTGGATTTTTACTAGCGGTGTAAACATTCTCCGGATTAAAGACTGCATATTGGTTATTGTCACATTTAGTGTCCAAACTGTTTGCCATAGTTTTTACCTGTATATATATTTTAATCAACATCAGGTGTCCATAGATTTATTTTGAGTACCTAAAACTCACTCAACTGATTAGGCATTTAAAATACCCGTGCGAGTGTTGTCAGTTTGGGCGTAGCAGGCACTTGAGAAGCACATGCTGTCCTGTAATAGAGTTTGTTCTACAAAATATTTACATCTGAGCATATTTTTACCAGGTTCTTCTCACTTCTGAGGTAAGAGAGTTTTATTTTAAAGTTTTTTTTTATTGTTAATTTCAGTTGCAATGACAGCCAAGTTCCTTTTTTGTGTTTTTGTTCATTTGTTCCATAAAGTTGTTTTAAACTTAACATATTGTTTAAGTACATAACAACTGGTAATGTTTATAAAGTATACAAAGTAACTGTAAAGTTACAATGCTCCGTAAATATTGTAAAAAGTGTGTATAGTAATTGCGTGAATTCAGTGTATAAGTAAACATGTTATTTGTATAATGTATATAGTATGTGTAAATTACAAGTGTAAAAATATATAAATAAAACAAGAGTAAAAGTATGCATGTATAATATAAGTAAATATATGTAAAATATGTGTGTAAAGTAATTTTATATGTATGTGGAAAAACGTGCATAGAATATAACCCCAATGTATGGTATATACAGTTATGAAGTGTATACTATTATTAGATCCCAGTATTGCAGTATTCAGTATTCAAGGAACTCAGCCTTTAGAAAAATGGAACCACCATAAACAATCAACATTGAACTATTCAACAGTCAAGATTCACCAACTTTGGCCTGTCTTACACGGATACACGGACGGATGGTTTTTTGAGCCCGCCGAGGCCGCCATTACGGACCAGCTAATAAGTGACATTCAAAAAACTTAAATATATTTCTTTGTAAAACTTAAATTACAAGATAAACAAATGTATTGAACAGTATTAAAATGTACTTAATTATTCAACTAGTTATTCTTTCTGACAGTTATGTAAACTTCGGGCTTGGGATTATTAATACTTGAACATGAGTTTTGTTCTCATTTACAGTTTCGAGGACATAAAACCCACTCCTTTTTTATATTAAACGTCAATTGATTTACAAATGTGAATCGTATAGTGAGACTTTCAAAATATTGTGAACTAATTCAAAATTGAATTTTAATGACAAAGATATGCAATATTGAAGGGTTTGTGTACTTTTGGTCACCCTTTAGTTTCCTTTCTCACATTTTAGTAGAATGTTAGACACAGGCATATTTGGGGGGGGGGGGTCTTAAGTTAGTCCGAATAGTAACGTATTCGTTGTCCGATGTCTTGTGTGATAACCTTTCCTTTAAAAGACCGTGGAAGGATTTTTTTTCAAAAGTATGCTGAACGCAGATTTAATTTAAGTTTTTTAAAGTAATTTGTTTTAAAACAGAGTTAAATCCTAAAGATGGATTAATGTTATCATCATCATGTTCAGATTGTTTTACCGTTGCATCCCAGTTGACAAAGTTTGAAAGAAAACAAAAAGTGTTGGCAATCAAAAATATCTATCTTTCGATGATCTGTTTAAATGTTTTACAAATGTGAGCAATGTTTGAACAACGAACAAAAAACTATATCCTCTCGTCTATGATAAAGTTTATTAGTTTTCGTTAATCGAATGTGTGAACACCATTGCAAACACTCTATATGTGTTTAATAACACTATATAACTGTGGGAGTTATATTCAGTGATTTTGAATTAAAGATTGTACGAGCTTTAATTAAAAGTACACGAAATGGTGATTGTATGTATATATCATTTCTACATTACACAGGTGTCGCTTTCAGCCGTATTTTCTTTAGGCGATGGTTACTCCGCCATCTATAGGAATAGCTGTCCCAGTCATATTCTGACCTGCTGGGGAACAAAGGAACACCACTAAGTCAGCTATCTAAATAGGAAAAAATACCGATCTTTCAGCAATGCAACTTCAATGTTGGTGTGTTATCAACAATATTCTTTTCAAGATTGATTTGACAATACCTACCATATTGAACATAATAATGAATATAGAAAGTCAAAACCTAATTCTTCTTAAAAATTAAGGTATTTCCGCCTAATAACTTAGTTTATGGTTTATGATTCAAACGATTTCCCTTCGACTAAATCTTGTTGTAAGTTGTAAGTTGTAAGTGATTTTATTGAAATTAAAAAACAATTTAGGGCAATTGAAAGACCCCCCCCCCCTCAATGTGAACTAACGACATTAGGCACGTTTCAACATCTCTATTCTTCATTTAAAAAATCAATCAGTAAACATGTTATTAAAAGAAAAGAACATAAAAACAAAAGAAAAACTGTTAATGGTTCTAGCAACAGGAAGGTGAGAAATAAGGAAAAAAAACTGCAGCGATTGTTTTACTAAATTTGAGGGGGGGTGGGGGTGATACATTGTTAAAGAGCAATGTTTGTGGGGAGTTTTGTTGTTTTGTTTTGTTTTTGTTGTTGTTGTTTTTTTCTTTGCTTTTTTTTTTTGGTTTTTTGGTTTTTTGGGGGTTTTGTTTGTTTTTATTATTAAGAATTAAGTGAAGAACTGTTGCAGATAATTATGAATTAAATTGATTAATTGATTGATTGTTTCTTTTGTTTAATTAATCATTTTTTTCTCAATATTGAAATGGTTTATAATTGGGAAAGTCCTTAGGGTCTTCAAAATGCAATAGCTATATAGTGATGTAGTGTCCTCAGTGAAAGAAAACGGGTTTTTAAACATCGTTCAAGATTTCCCATCCTAATGTCAAGTAAATAAAAAAGGTTGACATGTTACCAATCAGACCTGTCTTAAGCGTTAAAGATTTATATTTAAACCACAAACTAAACTTTTTGTGTATAAAACAATTTGAAACTTTTAATTTAAAATAGATATGCGTTTCTATATATTTTAGACACAGATTTTTATCAAAAGAATAAAAAAGTGGTTTTTAAATGGCAATGACAACATTCTTAAAAGATCATTTTCTTAATGTGTCTATAATTTTGTTCTTGTGATTTAGAAAACCTCGTGATTGTAAGTGCGTAAGTACTATATTTACCTGTTCAGGTGTAGTAAACTGTTTTGTTGGGTGTGACTGTCTAGCCGCCTCCTTTGAAAACACAAAAAATAATAAACTTTAAAAATAAAAAAAAAACTCTAATTAAGCAAAGAGGAAACTTTTATAATTACAGTTAGTATTGTAATTACTAATTGTATGGGCGAAGTCAAGATAATGAGCATTCAATAATTAAATTTTACAGAACATAATTTTATTACTGTTGTGCATAAATGGAATTGTACATTTACGTCTTGCAAAATGTTTGCTGTCATTTATCTGCATAATGAATTTAGCGAATATGATTATCTAACTATCAGTTTTGTAAAATTAAAAAGATTGTCTCAGAGAAAAACATGCAAAATCTTTTTATTTTAAATAGTTCAGAAAGGTTCATAGACTTTTTCATTTGGCTTTGTATATTAAAGATCGATGATGTTTCAAGGTTTAAAACACATTTAAACATTTCGTCCATTGTTTTTATTCTTAGTGACAACAATATATTTTTAAACATATAATTGGAAATTAAGGGACGCTGGTACATGTAATAAAAAAAATGCAGGGCTATCTTTCATCATTACAAAAAGATTGTTGCATTATAACTTAATTATATCTTTTGCATCTATGTAAAAGATGATTAATATTAATTTTTTACATTGATTGTATTTTTTTAAAATTTATAATTAAGGTCAAGATCTAGCAAATGATTTTAGAGTGTCTTTTTGGTGCTAGAACCATTATGACGTCATAATCAATTTAATGAATCTTTTCCTGTATTTTATGGCTTTAAAGGAATTATGTGAAAAATAAACAATATTTTGACATTCTATATTTAATCACGGGAAAACTAATCCCTGTACCTATACTCAATTTGACATCTTTTTAGAGAGAAGGTCAAGAGCTTGTTTGATGCTATTTTTGGAGAGACTGTAGGCATTCCAGATATATTTCATTAGTCAAAAATGGACAAAACTCCGAGATTCCTTACTTTTACCCTTCATATAAGGTAGAAAATGGTTGTTTAAAACATTATTTTCCATAGTGTTTACCAACATTTTAAGCCCCAGTACACCCTACGAAACAAGGATATTGTTATGAAGCATCATTAAAAGAATTTATATCTTGAATTTCCTAAACCTGTAGACACCTTTCATTTACTAGATCTTGACCTTAAGCTTTATAGCCCACAAAACATATACAATGGGGCACAATTTCAATTTTATGACTTTTTTTTTTCTTAGTCTAAAGGAAGATCAGTTGTATTGATTACATGTTTATTAAGTATTTACATGTTCTTTAAAAAACAAAAAAAAAAAAAAAAAAAACAATTAAGAATTTGAATTCATTTTAGATGTGTCATTTACCCCCCCCCCCCCCCCAAAAAAAAATAATAAAACAGTGTAATTACATTTTTCATTTGGAGTCCGTATAGTGCTTCTTTTAGTAACAGACCCATGCACTTATACCTTTATCATGAGAGAAAAGTTACTTTGTATGAATTCTATACATATATATACCACGTATAGCTTACAAAAGCTTCTGGACCATTTTCATTTTTTTCTCTCAGACACGCTCATCATATCGATTTTTTGAGATCGTATGAAACAACAAAAAACCCGCAATATTCGTGTGCCCAAAGACCTATATGTAAAATATTTTGATGCAAGTTACTCTAAAAATGTACCTTTGTTTCCTCGAAGCTCTTTCCAGTAGCTGTCTGTAGGTGTTCCAGAAAAGATGTTATAACTACAGATGCAATAAAATTCATAATGTATTAGAAACCAGAACTTGAAACATATGTGGTATTGTATGCCTACATATGTAGTTTAAGAAACTTGCTTAAAGGTAGATTAAAAATTAAAACGTGATACATTGTACAATGTATGTCTAACGTATCACATACGCTCACTAATAAACGGTGTTTTAAAGGATAAATACCCATCCGACCAAAACACGGAACATTTACTGACATACTGAAAAAATAAAGCATGTTTGTAATATGCATGTGTTCGTTTTCAAATGCAAAAGTTGATTTGTGATGTGATTTCTATTTTAAATGAATGATTGGAAAGGTATATCTATTATCATTAAAAAAATCAACAAAAAATCAACACAAGATCAGGTCTAATATTTCAAATTGTGTGGGCACATTGTATTACATGTACTGTTAGAAAGTAGAATCATTAAGGATGAATTGTAGCTATCGACAAACATTTGATACACCAAAGAATCAAGTTACCTTACTATGATTGCAAAAAAAAAGAAACTGACTTTTGATCACGTTAAACAAACTGTGAATGGTGTAATGCATTTACATGGTGTATCCACAACCGTAGGACAGATGGCGTTACATGTCACGCCTTTATCTGCACACTCTAGAGCAACTGCCTGTAAACATAAAAGAATAGTGTGATATCATAATCATTCGTAGTGGCTTAATTTTCGTGGTATTCGTGGGTATCCCTCTCCCACGTATTTACATCCTCAATGAAAACAAATTTAGAAGGAGTTATCATCGTAACTGAAACTAAAGAACGACGCATCCACGAATTGCATCCCCACAAATAAGCATAAAATACCCACAATCAACGAACATTGGCCCCCAAGAATTTAAATGAATCCGCAATATGCGCTCAATACATATATTTATTATTTCTTTGGAAAACATATATATGGCAATAAATAACGGATAACTATTAATGGGTTCCTATTTTTGATTGACTAAGAACGTACAAATGCATAGCAGATATATTTGCATGCCACCATTTTTTGCTAAATCAGGCCAGACTGCTCCTCTGTGTTATAGATTATATTAATCTGAACTATTGATGCGTTTTATACAAACAGTTTTAAAGATGTTGAAATATGTTCTATTAAAAGTTTAATAATGGCCAAAGTCTAATATTGCCGTTGGTTTCATATAGACGTGATAGGAAAAGGCGTTTATACACTTGTCTTTATGATAAATCCATAGCAAGTATTAGAACAACACGATAAGGATGTGAATACATAAGGTCTTTTTTAAACTTAAAGTACATCAAGTAATAGATGTTGAAACCATAAATAAAGTATTCTCTTGGAGAGAAATGACATTTTCCTTTACCAAAAGAATAATTGAAAACTTCTGATATAAAATAATAATTTTTTGGTAAATCATTTCCCCTATATTGAATAATCTTTTAATTGTTTATCAACGTTTTAACTAAGATTTATGTTCGCTAGTGCGAATGTCTTCGAATTTATTTTTCTCTCTTCCTTAAACATATTCTTCATTGGTCATGAAAACCGAAATTTTTCACGAACAATGCTAAGTAGAACAGATATCTTGAATGTATTTTTCGGGGTAAACTAGTTAACGATTTATACTCACTTGTAAAAAATGATAAAAAAAAAAAAAACAATTCTACTCTCTGAAACTAATGATTTCCTAACATTTTAATATAGTTCATTTGTTTATTTTTATTTTTTTTTTTTTTTTTGATTTCTAAAATCAGACAAGAATGTTTCCCTTGGAAGGTTAACAATGTTATTACATACACGATTAAAGAAGCTGTTAGGAAATATTGAAGGAACAGGCTGGGGATTTTTCAAACAAAATTTTCTAAATCAAAAACTCCATTAAAAGAAACATAATAAAACAACTCATAAAGAGGCTATTAGAAAATGTTTAGAAAGAAGTAAAGTTTTACCCTCGTGAGTCCAATAAGACCAGTCTTAGAGGCAATATAACTTGAGATACTTCCTGTTGCCTTTATTCCCAGAATAGAAGAAATGTTTATAATTCTTCCCCAACCTAAAATTAAAAAAATACAGCAAAAAAGGGAAAAATATTATTTATATACTATAAAATAAAAACTGCCTTTTATTTTTGATAAATAGAAATAAAATCGTCTTTTCGGTACATTAATGCACAATGTATTAGAAGCCGAACACCAACAAGACGAATTTTGTTTCCATTGTTGCATATATTATATGTTAAGTAGTTACTTTAATTTCTTGTTGCACGGTCAGAACATAACCTGGGGCAATTTTTCGCTCATTTTTAATAATATCCTACTTTCACCCAATTTAAATGCAAGAGTAACGCAATTTGTCTCTAAATATAATACAATCCATTTTATTATGCCAGCTTGAAAAAATAAACATAGAATACATATATTTTTGTTATTTAATTTTACCTTTATCTTTCATTAAGCCAATAACCAGTTTTATCAATACGAATGGTGCAGTCAAATTGACGCCTATATCTTCATCCCAAACATCATCAGACAAATCTTCAATCTTGTTGATTGATAATCGACCTGTAGAATGATAACTGAATGATTTGGTAAATTATTTTTGGCTGGCTGGAAGGATGAATCAAAGGATGAATGGATGATTAAAAGGATAGGTAAAAGATGGATAGGTAAATAAATAAATGAGGGATTGATAGATGGATGGATGGATGGATGAATATATACCAGCTGCATTAACTAAAATGTCAACATCTCCAGACTTCAGATCTTGGAAAACCTTATGGATGTCTTCTTTGTTTAAAAGGTCGCATTGGAAGTATTTAACATCTCGTTTACTTCTGTGGAAAAAATGGGAAAATATAACCCACAGAAATGTTTTTTAATTGCTTATAGAGTATAATGATATGTTGGCATTCCGTCTTATAATCATTCGCTTATGATTAGGAAAACAAAATCTTAACTTTTAAGGTAGCCCATCCATAACTATCATATTTTATATCTAATACATTGCAATTTTGATCACTAAATTCTTAGCGTGATTTTAAGAAGTGTATCAAATAACAAAGATTCACCTTTGAAGTCTTTAAAAAAAATCAATATTTATAATTTTATCATATGTTGAAGTTAACATTGAAGTCTATGGGAAAAATGCATATAAAGATATATTTCTTAAGTACAAGTAATTTTCTCACATTTCTCTTGGTAAAAAGTTGCAAAAGCGTCCCTCTCTTCGAATATGCTAAAAACTTTCATATTTTACCATAAATATTTTCAGAAATTGATTTTTTTTTTAATTTTCCCAAAGGGCAGATAACTCTTTTAAAAAGTTTTAAGTGCAAAAAGTTCATTTAATTGACTATATACATACACCCGAGTTTGGTTTATGTCAGCCTCATAACAGCTTTAAAATAAGTATTTGATGTAGTATAGATCAATCAAAAGCGTTTAATTTGCCTTAGTTATGGATGGACTACCTTAAAGCAGAAAACCAAGCACGTTTAATCTGTCTATGTTTAAACATTTCAAAATAAAATTGCTTTACTCTGCTTTTATTTCATCGATAGACATCCGTACAATATCATGTTTCACTTTGTCTACCCCAATGACGTCACATCCGGCATTCGCTAAAGATGTAGCAATCACCGATCCAATGGCGCCAGCAAAGCCCGTCACAAGTGCTGTTCTGCCTTGAAGTTCCATTTCAACCTGGTCTTGCAAACGTTTTTCAAGGGGTAATATATTGATTAAGATTATTTCAACTGTAACTCAATGTAACAAAGATTTGATTTGATTTTGTTGGGTTTTCTTTTTCTCTTGTTTATATCTTGTTTGTGCAAATGATTCCATGAAATGTCATACTGATTTAAAAGATTAATCGAAACAGATTTAATTCGCAATAGGTGCACCTAATTAATCATTTCCTACTTAAGATGCATGTATATTAGAATCTTAAAATATATTCTGTGTCGTACGTGATCGTTCGTGTATCGTCCGTGATCGTTCGTGTATCATAATTGTGTGTGTCGTTCGTCAACAATAACGTTGCTACCAGTGTACTGGCAAAGGGGTTTTATTGTCACAAATAAACTTTTTTTTAATTATGCACATTCAAAAACTGAATAAATGCTATTCAGTCTTCATGATAGCTTCGATATGACTCAAATGTAACTGAATCTATAAATCTGACATCAATCTATTCGCCTTTCCAGATTAAAGCAAAAAGTAAAATTGAGTTGTTGACTAAGGGGTATAGGTATTAAAAAATCCCTCTTTTGATAGATATTTGGTGTTTTCATCCTGATGGGGAAAGGTAGTTTAGAATGCAATTTTCGTTATAATCTCATTGTCCCTCTTCTTTGCCCTAGATAGCATCACAAATCAAATTCATTTACTATTTGTTTTTGTTCTTCGAAACGTTAGAATCGCTGGGTCTAAAATGTGCATGTACAATAGAAGTACTTGCAAACTTTATTTGTGGTAAACCCCTTTTCAATATCGAACGTCTAAAAATAGGCCAGAACAATAATTTATCAACTACAGTATTGATTATGTGTCTTCATAATATGCAATGTTTTGAGGTGTTAGAGCCTTAACCTACAAGCAATAAGATAATGGATCAAGTTTGAGCTGATTTAGCGACTGAAAAATCAAAAAATTATCTTGACAAGTCAACATTATCACGTAACGATACAACAGAATCTAAAGTAGAGTGTAGCTGACATTTGACTTAAAGATAATAGCAATGCATTGAAAAGCAAAGGTAAATGTAACTGGCTTACCTGGGGATTAAGAAACGAATGTGTTTAACTAGTAAATGTTCTATTTGTCACTGAACCCATACAGCCTTGACCGAATTGAACAGAACGAGACAATAAATGCATGCTCTGATTCCGAAGTTAGACATTATCGCTATACCTGTTACGTAACTTGTATAACGTATCCTGTTTATAACAAATAGAAGGCGCGTTTAAAGGGACATGGGGACAATTTTAGTCAAAAATTATGTTTTTGATTTTAATGTTTTTAATGGTTCATTTTTAATTGGCAACCAAAATTTGAGTGCCATTTGTTGAGATATAAGCGAGTTTCAGAGCTTACAATTCCTCGCTATGTAAACAAAGCTTTTGTTTACATTTTGAAAGTTGAAGTGGAAATTCCAGTTTTAGACCTAAAATGAATGAGTTTATGGTAGGAACTGTTTATTTATGCTTAAAAAGAATAAGAATATAGACAAATCATCTTGAAAAAGATTTTTTACTGGTATATTGAACCTATGTAAACAAAAACAGGGCACGAGCCTTGTTTACATGACGAAGAATTGTGAGCCCTGTATCTTGCTTAAAACTCATCGACGGGCACCCAAATTTCATTTGATCATTAGAATTGCATTCATAGAGTATTGCAAATGATAAAAACAGAAAAATAAAACTTCACCAAAATCGTGACCATGCCCCTTTAAGGGTTTATTAGATAACGAAATACCAATACACTTATCTGTAAGCGTTAGTGGAAATAGAAAACTTTATCTCACGGCCTGATGACACAAACGAAACACCGACACACTAATCTGTGAACGTTTGATTAAAGAATAGCTAAAATGATCATCTGTTTTTATTTAAAACTTGAATATAATCCGCTCAAATTCTCATATTTTCTTGTCTCTTGTTAAATTCGGTATGTTGATACATCAGTGCAGTGATCAACCCCTTAAATTCAGCAGTTCTCTCTTAAATACGCTTTTATAATTCCAACCTAGATGTTAACAGTAAAAACCCGCAAGATCACGAAGACATACGGAAATAAGTTAAAACTCCTATCTGAAATTATGTTACACCTAGATGTGATACGGATAACACTTGACAAAAAATGATAAAAAAAAACCAGAAAACGTTTATATCATTTGGAAAAAGTTGTGTAAGTCTACATACATACATTTATATGCAGCAAAAACCTGAAGCACTTTTAAAATTTTATTTTTTGGCATTCATTGTAAATATAAGCATTCAAATCTAAAGCGCAAGTAGCAGGTATATAAAATGCAAGTTGAAATATGAGCCAAATCTTACAATGCATAAAATGAATCTGCTTGTGCCAGTTACCCAATTGTCCTTTCTGATATATTTCATTTATCAAATAAAATATACAACATGATTACTTTAAAGTAGTCATGTTGTATATTTTATTTGATAAAATGAAATATATCAGAAAGGACACAACTCAGATGTCTTTAAACGTGCTGGGGAAAAATACCCCTCAATATTTGTTGTGTTACGTTTATATTTACAAAGGTCCATTTAATTGTACCTTATGACTGTTATATTCATTATTCATATACCTGTCTAAAACCGTACAGTGTGACTGTTAAACGATGTCTCACATACATTTCTAAACATTAATATTTCGACTAGAATATATATACACACTGAATATTAATTTCTGTATGCCGTCGGTCCAATAACATCGATAATATCTGGTTGAGAAGAAAACAAATATCCCATTGCATTAACGTGCAGTATTAAAAACATCTGTAGAACGGTATAGGACAAACAATATGTATAAGTACAAATTAACATTCAATAGAAAAATGTGTGAAAATTTAAATTATTATTCAATGGCTAAAATGTGGGACGTTAAATGCACACCGTCCAAACAATACACCGTGACCATTTTTTTGGTCTGAAAAACCGAGATTAAATCAGTAAATGCAAACCGAGCAACCTCTGCATTTATTCTGTTCAGTAAATTGGACTAAAATTTACTTAAATATCACTTAACTATTACAAAAGCTTTGTTTACGCACAATAATTGATTGTTCGAAATTATTATCAGTATTCTACATCACTATATATATATATATATATATATATATATATATATATATATATATAAATATATATATATATATATATATATATATATATATATATATATATATATATATATATATATATATATATTAAAAACTCGGCGAATACATTTTACAATTGTATGGCATAGAGGTAAACAAACAAAAACAAAAACAGAAAAAAAACAACAACAAAAAAACCACACAAACAAAAATTCTTGCTCTTCTTTTGTTTTCACACAAAGTACCTACATACTTCCATCTTTTATTTTAATCAAAAATCGTACATAGAAAATTCATTTTATGTTCGTCTAGGTGGTTGGAAGTTTTTCATATTCACACTTTTCTTTACAACTGTTGGATGTCTCTGTGGCGCAGTAATAGATGCGACCCTCAAGCTCGTATGTGCATGTCTCTGCTTCTGATGTATTCTCACTAAAAGAGGATCCGTCTTGCGAGTGCTTTATTTCATTTCCTTTATAAAACACTATCGAAAAAGTAGAAAAAAAACCAGTCTGAATATTTGAAACAAATCAGCACAAATATTTTGAGTCATTTTGACAGCTTCCGCAATTATACGCACTTTTTTCTCGTTTTCATTACAATATTTACTATAATAACCACCAAATTAAAAAACGTATATGTTACCGGAAAGATACGCGCTATCGTCAGGAGTGTCAATGGTTTCGTAGTCGCCCTCAATAACTCCACGACCGGGGATCAGTGTGTATCTCTGAAAGGATTGTGCCCCGTTTTGCATTGGTACTGTCTCCTGTTCCGATGAAATAACAGGCGTCTTCCGATTGTGATGTCCTTGTCTCCTTTTGTATTTCCTTCCTTTATTTTGACAATTTTTATCATTGAAAGGTCAGTTTTAGAGAGAGAGAGAGAGAGAGAGAGAGAGAGAGAGAGAGAGAGAGAGAGAGAGAGAGAGAGAGAGAAAGAGAGAGAGAGAGAGAAATGAATGGATGTATGAATATGTAACCATTTTTTTGACTTATTTATTATAAAAACTATGATTTGGAGAAAAGAATTCAGTAATATTCTATATAGCATGTAACTTTCATTATCTGTACTTCTTAAAGCACAATATCATTTTAAATGCATCCTATTAACAAATATTTTATTTTTGTTTCGATGTTCAATGAAGTCTAAGCTTGCAATATTTATTTTACCGATGTAGCAGAGAGTGGATATGAAGCAGAACAATAATATGGTTCCTCCAAGAGCAAAGGTAACAAGTGTCAACAACGGCAAAGTCGATAAGTAGGCCATTAAACCGGAACTTGTAGACTCTGGAATAGACAACATTATCAAAACACAGCATAAAACTCTTTATAAAACATCAAAACAATATTAAGCAATCCGTCTGATAAAAAACGGTTTTGAAATGTTAATGACATATAAATTTATTAGATTCAGTCAAAAATATAGTATTTACAAGTGGACGTGTCGTTGTTTTTAAAATTAAACACGTTTATTTCCTGTTTTGATAATTGAATATGTCGATATCTAAATTGGGCACTTAAAATTATGTTCAATATCAAAATAAAATGTACTTGACCGTTTATTTCTATTTGTTTACATCCTATATTTATTGTTATCATTGTAAAGTAATTGTATAATATGTTTAAAGAGGCATTATTCGTTCAATTATAAAAATTATGGATATCCTTACAAGTGTAGGCTTACAATCCATAAAATAAGAGAATCATTTTTAATCATCAGTAACATAAAATGGGAATATATACAATGTGTATATATATATATATATATATATATATATATATATATATATATATATATATATACTTAGGTTTACCTTTGTTTTCTATTATAATAGTTAGAATTTCTTCCCCTTCGACAAAGAGTTTATAATATCCAAAGGAGGATTTATTAATGATATGAATCTCAGAGTGAATCCAAAACTGGTATGGTTTGTCCCCTTGGCTAATGGTTGAGGCAGTGTCGAGTTGAAATTGTTCCCTCCTGGGTCCAAACCAAATGGCGTCTTTTGGCGTTGGGTACGAGATCAACGGAACTTTTAAAACAACATACCCATCGATGTTTTCTTGATAATGCAGAGAGAACGTTGTATTAACGTCTAACCTTGGAGAGCCTTGAAAAAATAATTCCTCAAAAAAATAAAACTGTATTTTCGTTACGGTCAAAATGTATTTACAAGTTGTCAAGTTATATGAAAGATACCGAGCACACATTGTTTGAAAACGTTTGTTTTAGAAGTACAGGATATATTTAAAGCAATTCCTTTCTTTCTTTCTTTTGTTCTCACTTTTTTTCCTTTCTTACTGATTTGTTATAAACATACATAAGCAATGTCCACTGTATTTTTATACCAATATTGAACCATATATTCAGTGTTTAACATATTATCAAAACAAAGTCGTTGCTTTTGTTTACATGCATCTTGCTTAGAATTTTACGACTTTCCTATGCATGAAACGGGGATAACGATTTTGTATGCCAAACTGCCAAGAAGATGAAGTATTACTTACATTCTACCAACAGACGAATTGAACTTGAGGTATGATTGAGTTGGTCATTATAAGCATCACAAGTATACTCTTTCGTGTGTTCACACTTCAGTTTATGATAACTATACATAGATTCAGTTTTTGTCCCTGGTAACCATGAATTGTCTCCTTTCTCATCATTACCGGTTATATAAACCTTGGGCTTGGGATTGCCTGCACACGAACATTGAATTACAGCAGTCGCTCCCTCCTCGGCTTGTATGATATTTTCTGTGATTATGTTCCCGTTTATGATTCCGAGAATGGTCGGTTTAGCAAGATCTTTAAGTAAAATCAAATGCTTCATTGATTCAGAGAAAATTGAGATATATTTAATTATTTATCACAAAGTTTTGGTTGGATGGAAGTTTTTCAGGTCACAAAGTTTTTAATTAAACGATTGATGTAAGGAATCTGGTTTGTGTCAAATAACAATACAATGTATACATGAAAAAAGAAAACGTTTCTTATGGCTATTATTTTTGTTAAATTATCGTATTTGTCTTATTTAACACAGTAACAATATTTTACCAATTCACTCCAATTTTTGACCTTTAAAATGAGGTCAAATTATTTAAGATACAACCGTAACGTCAGGCGGATTGATATGTTTTTGACGTTAGTCTAACATGACGTAGGCAACATGCTTTATACGATATAAGATATTTTTTTAGCCAATCAGAAAGCACTTTACAACCAAAATTGAATTATAACACTCTTACATTGCACATCTATGTTAATTTCCGTTGAGACTGTATTTGAACCACGATTGTTTTTGTAATCACCAATTGCCACACACTGGTATTTCAGAGGTTCCGTGCTATTAACAGTCTGTCTTGGTAAATTTGCTGTTGTTATAACTTCGTCGATTGTCCCGTCCAAATCCACTTTTCTCCATTGGAATGTACAAGGCGGATTGCAGTCTGCCATGCAGGATACAGGTCCAAAGCTTGCACCATTATGCAACTTTACACTTGTGTTGAAATCGGGAGTCATCGTCACAGCTTCCGGACCATCTGTATACATTAATAATGTACAAGATTTTAAATGAAATAAACCAATTTTTAAAAACCAAATGATTTATGGAGTAAAAGTGCATTTTCAAGAATATACTTTTTTGACATATGAAAGTGATTAATGACTTTTTGTCCCGGTGTTTGTACATGAATTATTTACTTACATAGAGGTTGCATGTAAGCAAAGTCACTAATTGATGTCAACTGCTCTCTAGCCTGGCATTGGACATACGTATAGGAAGTAACGTTCATGGTCAGTGTCTGGCTATCAGACTGGGCGACTGTATTGTTCACCACCCACGTATAAACGATGGCGGGAAATGTTTTAAAGTAAAGTGGCCTCGACCGCGATATGCTATGACATTTGAGTATTGTTGATTGACCAATAGGTACATTTCGTATTCCTGTGATTTTTGGATTTTCTGGCAAAGCTGAAAATTAAACTGCAATAAATGTAAATGTTGAAACGAAAATAAAATTTAAAAACAAATGAGTATTGTATACACAGACCACAATAATCATAAATCCAATCCAAGTATTGTAGAATAATTTCAAAGCAAAAAACAAAGTGTTCACTAATTGTTCAAAAATATGTTAAAATGTTATAATAGTTTCATTAATATTAGTGGTCAATGTACTTCCTGGTTCTAGTTAAAAGATTGGTTTGAAAAATATGTATATTCCCGACAAATTATCATAGAAGAACGTTTTAGGTATTGCACTTCAGGGCACCTTTCATTTTCCGGATGCGCTGGACTTCACAGTAATTCGTGTATAAAAATATGTTTAGTTTTATATAATGATTTACAGACAGAAATATAGACATAAATAAGGACTGAGAATAAAAAAAAGTGTTTTAATACATTATTTTTAAAAAAAGCATATAGTTAGCTGATGGTTACTTTTTTCCAACCATATATCTGGAATTTAATCTTAAAACCCGCCAGTTTTTGTTGTCTCCATGCAATTTGAACCTTTCACTCTTTTCCCCAACTTTTGTCGACCCCCCCCCCCCCCTTTTAATGTGCTTGCATGACTAAAAAAATGAAAGTTGAAATTGTTGACATTTTGTTTAACTTTGCCAACACATATCGGAGTAAGTATACTTTTATTAAACACAAATATTTTTTGATATAAAATAATAAAGGCACCTGTGCTTAATCTTTTATATATGTAATAAGACAAAGTACAAAGTTTATTATCATTACCATTGACTACAAGCACGACTCCATGGTTTGTTCTAAAAGATTGAACATCGTATCCTAATGCGTAGTAGCCCGCATCAGTCGCTGCAACATTTGATAAGACAAATGTAAACAACCTGGATGAGGTTGCTAAATCTTCTGCAGACACAGCGTAACGAAGTATGCTAGCACCAGAATCTGTCAGCTGAAACAACGTTTTAGCTTTGGTTGGGATTGGTATGTACAAAGTCACGTTGCTTCCTTCTGTCACTTCTAACACTGATTCTGAATTTTGAAAATATCAAAATAGTGTCTTTGGTATACGTATTTCTGATTAAATTATAATTTTACAATGTCATTTTTCTACGTTTCAAGTTAAGCTGATAGAGGTATTTTCAATAACGAAGAAAATGACATGAAAACACTTACGATGAAAAGTCATCCTACTTTCGACGTATGTATAGCGAATCGTGGCACGAACAAGAACCTTGACAATATTGTAGTTAAGGATATCTTTAAGGACGAATTTATTATCATAAACTCTCGTGAATCCCAAGTGACGTCCGTCACACGTCACGCTTACGTCATGATATTTAGACGCATGTGACCATGTGAACATCATATCTCCATTCATAAAATGGGATTTTATCTCAAATGATTGTCCTGTAAAAGTTTTAAATTGAATTTAATTTGTATTTTGTTGTTGGTTTTTAGCGGTGTTTTTCCATTATGTTGGAAACGATATTAAAAAAAACCATTTTTTTTCCATTGTTTAATACGTTTACAAATGTATATATAAAATTGTATTTGGTAATTAAAAAACAATTACAAAATTTTACTATTTTGAATTTAGGTCTTTTTAATCTAATAAAGATTAATGTCACCTTTGCAAAAAATATATACAATTTTTTTAAAGAAATCATTAATAAAATAAGTTTGTTTTTCAATTAAACACTGGAACAAAAATAACTGAAATTATGATTATAAACTGAAAAACAAAAGACTGTAATGTAAAAAATTACCTAAAGAGAAGTTATGATAAACACGATCAATTGGAACAGGTTTAGTTCACACCGTTCATTAAAATAGTCTTACTATCAATATATTACATACATGTTTTATCAAATGGCAAGAAGCTATTTAGATATTTAATTTTATAAGAATGGAACAGTCATTCTTTTAAAATGTTGATCTATCGCAGAGGGTATCAACAAAAACAATGAGTAGCAAAGGGATTACTCTCACGGTCAAAATGAAATTGATTATATTGTTGTTAATGATATAGAACAACACTAACCTCTGGATTTAATTGTTTTGTTAACCCAAGAATTAAAACAAATCAAAACGATGTTTAAATAATATTCAAAAGTACAATATATAGCTTAGACTTCTTTGATTCAGTCGAAACTTGATTTATAAAGAAAAATAATTTCAAAGTAGTAAACTTTTTTAACATAGCAATTTTTTTTTTAATAACTCAATATTTTCAACAAATTGAGAGAAGTTTTAAGAATATAAGAAACTACCGTATAAGTATACGCATATTAATTTGATTAAATGCAGTTGCAACTTGTTTTAATACAGATATGATTAATAAGTATTTAACTTTAAAAAAAAAATATCAATAAATATAAAACTTACCTTTTGATCTTTCTAGTAGAACAAGTAATAGAAATACATAAAACGAAGTCGGTTTCATTTTTTCAAATATGTTGATGAACACTGTAAATTCATGTTTTTCCTCTTAACAAATTAACACGCCTACATTTGGCGGTTATTTTTTAGTGATATAAAGTTCTCGGTCATTAAATACGAAACTTTATATAGGTTTTAGTAAAACAAGGAAGCACTTGCTAATTACTGACGCTTGACTGTAATACAATCCGACAAAAATAATCAGGAAATCACAATATGGTATGCAGAGCTCTTGAAATAATTGTAAAAATCAGTTATAGTTCAACTTTTATTGAAAAACCTGTACATTGTGAACACACACATACCGGTAATTCTCTCTCTCTCTCTCTCTCTCTCTCTCTCTCTCTCTCTGCGTGTCTCTCGCTCTCTCTCTCTGCCAATTGAATATCCTTAAAAATGATTCAAAAATGTGTTTTGATAATTTTTTATACATAACTTTTTTAACTATTATGTTCTGACAATTTTACTTACTGTTGTTTCCGCAGTTTCTGAATATTAATCATAAATTTTCCTTATTTAAGTTTAGTGGAAATTTTAATTTTCTAACTGGTATAATAAAGAATTTTTATGAATTGCATCGAATTTCTAATGTTTCTTTTGTTTCAGGCCGCTGTGAAGCCCCCATCAATAGGGATCACTGCGCCTGTCATGTTGTTTTCAGCTGGTGAGCTTAAAAACACTGCTAATTAAGCAATTTAAAAATAAACAGATCATTACAAAATTAACACATAAAATATTTTAAGGGGAATTTTTTTTTTCGGATATCCATTTTGTTTTTAATCAGACCTACTGGGAAACAAACACTTTTTTCTAATTTATTTCTTTTGTTGTGTTTTATTTTGTTTGGTTTAGTATTGAATAACATATTTTACACGAATGTACCGTTTACAGATATTAAAGGCGTAAATTGAAGAAGAAAAAATAGATTAGGAAAGATTAAATCAATAGCACTCAGCCAAGAATGAAATCTCGCCATAAAAAAATGAAAATAGACTTGTAGATAAGTAAATTGAAACGGTATAGCAACGGTTTCTGATTCAGTCACCTTGCATGACTTTAAGTATGTTACATTCAGTTGACAAAATAGTAGTTTTATCTTATTAACGGTTTATCACTAAATATAAAAACATGACTAAGATTGTGTTCAAGGTTTTCATTGAATACTAATAGTATATTTTTTAACGCAACATTTTATAATGAACATAAAATTGGAATGATACGTGTTTATGTAAGGAAATATATTTTTTTAGGAACGAACGTGTTTTCCTCGGCATATTCAAGTATATATATTATGTACGTGAGTACAATGAATTTCCTTCTTCCTTTACCGCTCTTATTAATTAATCATGTTACATTTCAATTATGTTTTAAATGGTAGCATCATTAAAACTTTCTTTTATAATTATTATTTAACTACCCAGTAAATTGCTTCGTTGGAAGTGAAAGTCGAGATGTTTCCTTGGAAAATTAAGAGAATAGACAGTGTTTATTTGACACATTCGTAAATCATAACAATAAGGTTGTGTTTGGATTATAATAGAAGTAACTTTGACAGCCATTTTTGTTTTAGATTTTATGATGTTGTGTAGCCCCCATCCACAGGTATCGCTGTGCCTGTTATATTGTTTCCAGCAGGGGAGCAAAGGAATACAACCAAATCAGCTATCTACAATGCAAAAAAAAGAAATAAAAAAGTATTTTGTTTGCTAAACAAGTATAGTCTGAAAAAAAGTTGTCTTAACTTTTTAAAATGCACCAGTACTTGGAATATATCTATTATTCAAAGTCAAATAAAACATTTTCTTCTAAAATGTATATAGATAGATATTATCTGCACGAATTGTACGTAGAAGCAATTTGATTAAAGTGATATTCAAAACAAAACAGATCATTTATTTACAAATAAAACCCATAAATTCTTTCACGTTTGGGTATCATTTGTAATCATACAAAATGATATTTGCTTTAAGCTTTTTGAATGTGGTAATTCATTATATAATTATAGAGAGATATATTTCTAAAGGTAACGAACACGGTTAAAAAATGGCCACGACCACCCCGCTTTTTTATATATATATATATATATATATATATATATATATATATATATATATATATATATATATATATATATATATATGTATATATATATATATAGTATATTACTACCTGGCTAGCCTCTGTGAACCGTTTTGTAGGCAGACACTGTAGATATTCCTCCTTAAAGAAATTTTATGATAACATAAATTACCTACGTAACACACATTAAGAATAATTTAACTATAAGTCAAAAATATTATTTCACCATTTAAATAGTCTCTGCTGGAAACGATCTCCAACTTACTAAGAAACAATATTCATGAAGAGGATTCATTTGATCATATCCGTCGGAAATAAATAAGGCAATTCTTACTTTTATTTCGTCAAAGCTTTTGGTAGAGGTCTTCTGAAAATCTTTTATCATCTTCGTTACAACTAAAATAAAATCAAAACACCTCTTTTTAGATTTTGTAAAACAATTCATATGGTGAAGACACCGGATGAATCTCTGCCATTCAGTCAATTGAAATGTGACTGAGAGTTAACTGAAAGAAACTGAATGGCTTAGCTGTACCATTCAGTCACCTTTCCAGACCATTCAGTTAACATTCAGTTGACTGAATGGCAGAGCTTCATCCTGTGAGATTTATGCAAGTATCGCCACAGTATGTTTATTTATTAACTCTGCGCCTCATCGATCATTGTGACGTTACAGTAACTTTACGTCAACTTTTATTGTATGATGTTATCCTTTTCCCCAAAGCGCACTCGCGATAACGTGCAGGAAATAACATGATTTTTTATGTGAAGTGTGTCGTGGGTATTTAACCAATTCCATCGAAATATAGGTCTTTTTAGCTCGTAATTTTTTAGATCATGTAGAACTTGAATTTGAGTGAATAAAGTGTTTACTTGATAGGATTTGGATTTGTTCAATAGCTTATTCATAATTTTTCTAAACGGCACAGGTGATCCCAATTAAATTATGCGTGGGAAATGAAGTAATTCTTCCATTTCCTCATTTTTATTGCTCGTAGCGTTTAAGACCGTTCATTAGTAATAAAATAAAAGTGATTATTTATGTTGTATTTGTACTATATACTATATACATTTATTTTTTACTACGTGCTTTTTAGGTCTTAAAATTAATGTGCAAAATACATTACAGCTTTATATTTTATCCACACATAATAATAAAACAAATTGAATACATATAAATCAATTGGTCAACAATTTAGCTTGTCTTCGGCTGTTGATCACATGCTCGATCAACACTCATGCTGTGCACACAACAATAAAAGGTCACTTTCGGAACAATCATTATACTTATACACATACACATATACTTAATGTATTTTACACTACAGACGAATCAAAGTGCAAGAATCTAATTAAACAGGGTAAAACTTCAAAAACAGAACCTCTACCCCGGAAAACAATGTTTTCCTCGAATTTTACTATTTCCCAGATAAATGTCTGCATCAACGCACGAACTGTCTATATACAACTTGCCCTTCACGATTGTGGAAACAAAGCCTTGAACGTTGCGACCTTTAGTTTTCGACATTTAAAAAATGGATATATTTGCTTGATAGTCATGATAAAATTGTTTTTCCCTGTATGCTGTAAATATATTTCTTTTAAATGTTGAAGTCTTTTTTTCTCATAATTAAATTTAACACATAAACTGAGATATAAATATGATTTATATATAATTTCCGAAATCTTTTACGCGAATTCTCTAGTGTCCACGGCAATTATTCGTCGTTCTTGTATTTAAGGTCTGCTTTGTAAACGAAGCTTAAATAAGATATGCTTAAAGTTAAGACTTTAAAATCATTAAAATTGTACTTAACATTATTTTCCGTTTAAATAAAGCTAAAGTTAATTGGACTCAAAGGTTTTTCTGGAATATTTTTGTCAAGCAAATACCCTCATTTGTTAAATTACAGCGCTTGCAATAAATTATGCGCGAAATTGATTTTTAAAAAGAATTGAGAATACTTACGAGGAGTATTAACTGTTGAAGGACAAATGGCGTTACATGTTACACCGAATTCTGCTGACTCAAGAGCCACTGCCTGATAATGAAATAAAAACATAGAATTATACTCAGTAAGTACCTTACATGTAAAACGAGATTAAAACCTGAAAAAATGACTAACAGGAGACCTTGTGGCAAAAGTTGGCAATTCAGTCACCCGTATTTAGACTCTCAAATCCTTAAATAACTTTCAGTTGGCTTTCAGTTTAGGGAATAAGAACAGCTTATCTTCAGAAAATCAGTTGTTGTGTAAAGAATATAAACAGAATTGATTCATGATTTTTATCTTTTTAAATTTCATAGATTACTGAATAGGTCGCTCGTATAACTTTATTCTTTGGGGTCACAAAATATTTTTTTTAACTGTTTTAAAAACAAATTAAATTAAAAAAATTAAAACGTTGTACATTTTAACAAAATATCGAATAATTTCAACTGAACATTAGAACTAATGAATAAAAAAAAATACAATGTTACAAAGTTAATGAACGTATTAGTGGATAAATGCTTAACAGAAAAGCAACGAAATCCTATTTGGTTACTTTCTTTTTAAATCTTTTAACACGAGTTGGATAGTTAATACCGGTTCATTGATTTTTGAAAAATTGACATATCAATTTAAAACAAACCCAGATAGAATTATTATCATATTTGGTTTTAAATCGAGGATATCAGCATTTTACTTAACATTGTCCGTGATAGACGTTTATCTTTATCACGAACAGTATTAAGTAGAAATGTGTATTTTTGAGTAAAAAAGGCCACTGGATTCAATATTTTTACAGATGGGGGGGGGGGGGGACAACCAATACAATTGGGTTTTTTCATTTATTTATTATTAGTTCACCTGAGCTGAAAGCTCAAGTGAGCTATTCTGATCACATTTTGTCTGTCGTCCGTCTGTCTGTCCGTCCGTCTGTCTGTCCATCTGTCCGTTTGACCGTCTTCTGTAAACTTTTCAAATTTTCAACATCTTCTCAAGAACCATGGGACTAATTTCAACCAAACTTGGCACAAAGCATCCTTAGCCTAAGGGGATTCAAAGTTGTGAAAATTAAAGACCACGCCCTTTTGCAAAGGGAGAAAATTAAAAATTTATGAAAATTTTCGAGAAATTTTCAAAATTCTTCTTCTCATGAACCAGGAAAGCTGAAACTTGTGTGGGTAGGGTAGGGTGGGGCCACAATGGGGGGTCGAAGTTTAACATAGGAATATAAAGAGTAAATCTTTAAAATCTTCTTTTCAGAAACTAATCAGCCAGCAAAGCTGAAACTTGTGTGGAAGCATCCTGAGGTTGTGTAGATTCAAAGTTGTAAAAATCATGACCCACGGTGGTAGGGTGGGGCCACAATGGGGGGTCAGAGTTTAACATTAGAATTTATAGAGTCAATCTTTAATAATATTCTTCTCAGAAACTAATCAGCCAGGAAAGCTGAAACTTGTGTGGAAGCATCCTCGTGTAGTGTAAATTCAACGTTGTGAAAATCATGACCCACGGGGGTAGGGTGGGGCCACAATGGGGGTCGAAATTTAACATATGAATATAAAGAGTTAATCTTCAAAAATCTTCTTCTCAGAAACTAATCAGCCAGGAAAGCTGAAACTTGTGTGGAAGCATCCTCAGTAGTTAGATTCAAAGTTGTGAAAATCATGACCCCCGGGGATAGGGTGGGGCCACAATGGGGATCGAAATTTTACAGAGGAATATACAGAGTATTCTTTAAAAATCTTTTTCTCATGAACCATAAGACCAGGGAAGCTGAAACTTGTGTGGAAGCATCCTCAGGTAGTGTTGATTCAATGTTGTGAAAATCATAACCCCAGAGGGTAGAATGGGGCCGCAATGGGGGGTCGAACTTTAACATAGGAATATATAGAGTAAATCTTTAAAAATCTTCTTCTCAGAAACTAATCAGCCAGATGATTCTCTATAATTGTTGAGACTGTGGCCCCAGGACAGTTCTTTGGCCTCACAAGAAGGTTCAGAGTTTGATATAGGTTTATATCCCATATATAAACTATTGTAAAGGATCTTTTTGAGAACTGTAATACTCACCATATGATATGACTATAAAATTGTTCTGTTAGAAAAGGGACTAATGATTATAAACATAAGAGTATCCAGGGGAAAAATTGATTTTATTTATACAGAATCTACATGTATTATTGTACATTGTCCAGATAGTTTGTATTATGACTCCATTTAGCTGATTTTATCATACCTATTATTTCTCAGGTGAGCGATGTTGCCCATGGGCCACTTGTTATTATTATTATTTATTTTTATTTTTTTTTAAATCTGTTAATGTTTGAATAATTAAGCCCATGTAGTTTAACTTAACTTCATGAATCAACTTTACCCTCGTGAGGCCAACCAATCCTGTCTTTGAGGCAACGTAGCTTGACATTGAGGGCCGGGCCACAAGTCCACAAGTGGAGGAAATGTTTATAATTCTGCCCCAACCTAAAGGATAAATAGCAGGTAGAAATATTTTTTTTTTAAAACATATCAATTTTATTTTAAATCCTACATGTAAATGTTAATAAATGATGTAAAAATCAAGTTTTTAACATAATTTATAGCATACGGCTCGGCTTATAGAATGCGTTATATTACATGTTTGTCAACTAGAAGGAGGTAGTAAAGTAAGAAACATCAGTCGCATGTGCCTCTCATTTTCTTCATACCATATGCAACCAAAAAAAAAACTCAATAGGTTATAAGTAATCATTCTGAAGAAAGGCAAATCTATATTAGGCACTTTGTTTTGAATATATTCTACTACCTTGCTCTTTCATAGAACCGAGAAACTGCTTGATAACTAGAAACGGGGCGGTCAAATTGATTCCAATATCTTCATCCCAGTCCTCGTCTGTTATATCTTCTACTTTGTCAACCGTTAATCGACCTTGAAAAGATACACAAAAGATAGAGAGACACATTTGATAGATAGATAGATAGATGGATGGATGGATGGATGGATGGATGGATGGATGGATGGATGGATGGATGGATGGATAGATAGATAGATAGATAGATAGATAGATAGATAGATAGATAGACAGACAGACAGACAGACAGACAGACAGACAGACAGACAGACAGACAGACAGACAGACAGACAGACAGACAGATAGATAGATAGATAGATAGATAGATAGATAGATAGATAGATAGATAGATAGATAGATAGATAGATAGATAGATAGATAGATGAAAATGCATACCAGCTACGTTAACTATAATGTCAACTTTAGACTTTATTTCCAGAGAAAATTGTTTGACATTTTCTTTCTTTAAAAGGTCACATTCAAAGTAACTGATATCTTTTCTACTTCTGTAAAAAAAACATAAAATGACTGGAATTTCATTAAATAAAAAATATAGAAGGTCAACAATATAAAATAGCTTACATACAGTGACTGTGCATTTTTACCCAGCTTTGATCTCATCAATGGACTGTTGAGCATTTTCCTGTTTCACTCTATCTATACCAATAACGTCACATCCGGCATTCGCTACGGTCTTTGCGATGACTGATCCAATGGCTCCAGCGAACCCGGTCACGAGCGCTGTCTTCCCTTCTAGGGCCATTTGAACTAAAAAGTTTTTGAATGTGTACTTAGAGCAAACTAAGCTGTAATTGTAATAATTTTATTTTGCTGTAAAAATAAAATGAATGATTAAATGTATCAACTGAAGTCAAATATTCTATACTTAAAAGAGATATAACACATTTTGTGCATGACGACGGTAATGTTAGTTTAATTAAATTAGATTCTATAAATAAGCTTTTTTTACTATTATTTACACAATAAAATAAATCTTGCAATAAAAAATTAGTATGGCAAGTATGGCATCTCATATTGCTTAAGAACAACAAATTCTTAAATCTGTGTAGACATCATCCCATATTATACACGAACAACATTGTTTTAAAGCCCCTTAATATATAGGTAACGAGTATTTAATGATATAGTAATAATCGTAATAATTAAGGTTACATAAGTTTGCTTACATGAAAACTTCTTGACTTAGTTTCGTGTGGTCTAAAACACCGTCATCCGAATTCGGCTAAACAGCAAATTGTAATGTATTTTTTTTCATAGACCAGTGACATTTAAATGTTCTTGTTCTGATTTTATGCTTTATCATGCATACATTTCACATTCTGAGATAACATCTTTTTAAAACATGTTTAAAGGATGCTCACTCCTCCTAGGCACCTGATCCTGCCTCAGGGGTTTTCCAGAGGTCCGTGGTTGCTCTTCTGTGGACTATTGATTGAGTGACGAATTGTCCACGGATTTCCTCGGTTTATCCCGATCATGATATTTTACCCAAATTACGACATTTTTCCCGATAAATACATTTTTACCTATATGACATTGGGCGCACGGCAAATGTGATCTGCCTGCAGAGGAATCTTACTCCCCTAGTCACCTGATCCTACCTCTATTTTTTTTAGAGGTCCGTGTTGCTCTGCTTTGAATTTGTAATTCGTTTTACGGATTTTTGAGATGATTGACAGTTTGTAATTGTCATATTCCATTATATTTCCAACTCTTGACTTTCACGTAAATGAACATGTAGTCTGCTGTAAATATTTTGGTATTTTTTATTTAAAAAATTGTATTTTTCCTTTTAACTTTATTTTTTGACACCACATTTCTTAACAAAAAATGTCAGTGGGATTTTCGTTACGTTTTCTGTTTAAGAAAACGATAAATGCCAAAGGGATATAAGATAACTCCATATCAATAAAATATTTGTAAATGAATATCATGTCACTCTGCGAAAATGATTTAACAATGATCTTGCGGTAAGACCCAAGGAGAAAGTTCTAACAAACAATTATAGCTATCGTTTATTTTAGATTAGTCAAAAAATTTCCAGACATGCAAATCGCAGAAACACGATGCAGAAACACGATGCACATGTCCTCATTTGTTGTATCAAGAGATGGAGTAACTGGTGATCCTTACCTACTGTTATGTAACTTTTAACCTTGCTTTCAATGACCCCTTAGCTTTATGGAGGCATGTGTCTGCAAGATTGTGCATTAACTCCTGTTTTTCTGACGCGGTGGATATGCAGACCAAATAATTGAGACATTCGTGCAA
Source organism: Magallana gigas (assembly GCF_963853765.1). Classification (NCBI taxonomy): domain Eukaryota; kingdom Metazoa; phylum Mollusca; class Bivalvia; order Ostreida; family Ostreidae; genus Magallana; species Magallana gigas. Next base: position 21,991,640 of record NC_088853.1, on the reverse strand, counting down.
GAAATTAGATTAATAAAATGTCTATCAAGGAGCATATTTATTGACAAAGACAAAATATGCAATTATATTCTTTTGATATATAATAACATTTTTAATTTTTTTTTATACATAAGAATAAAAGAAATGATTAAATTTATCAAAACAAATGTTTTATAATTAAATATGAATTTTTATATGTGCAATGTATCTGCGCAAATCGAATTGGTTTCGTCTTCCTTAAATACAATGATAAAATATGTTTTATAACTTATTACAACGAAATTATGGAATTTTTATAGTAAGACGGTTCTTGAAGTATAAACAGGATAATAATTATGAGATAATGTTGCATAACAATTCAAGATACACAATTGTTTGTAATTTTGAGTCAAAATATTAACGTATATTTATTTCATTGTATTGTACATGTAGAAGATTAATGTATCTTTAAAAAATGTCAAATCAAATGGTTTAAATAGCAATTTTTTAAAATTTATGAAAACAGGCTTTTGAAAGATAAGTCAACAGACAAACCTCATAACTACTTATCACATTCGTGCATAAAAGAATGTATAGTACATGTAATGAACAACTACACTACACAAGCGCTGTGTTTTTGCATATGTTTTGCCAACATTACATTTATAGTTTAATATATATAGTCTACTCCCCTCAAGTCAATGAACTATATACAAAGTCATGATTACTAATTAGACAATGAACTTGCACAACACGATACTTCATATTGTTGTTTTGTTTCAATTATTAATCAGCTATTCTGAGGTCAAACAATATTAACATGTGTTGCAGAAAACAAACGTAAGCGATTAATCCTTTGGACATGGCTGGATAGTATTGTGAATGTTCTTGCGTAAGCGCATCATTGAAAACAAGCCTAGCGCAGAGCAATTTCTATTCGTAATGTCCTCTTTACTAAATCATCGTTCTTTTTTTCTTATATTTAATGTAATGGTAGTGGGAAAGGATTTGGAAAGCATTGCCTTCAAAATGATGAGAAAGGGACTTGGACACGATTTGACTTAAATTTTTCAAATTTTATTTATCCATTTTAAATGTTTCTACTGATAAATATAGAAGTTTATTATGCTATGTCAAAATTTGAAAGTTAAATATCAAATTATAAGCAAGAAAAAGAGTTCATAATTTTTTTGTTTTGTAAAAAAAGCTCAATATTGTCATTTTTTACATATGTGTTGAATTGGTGTAAGTTTTAGTCAAATGTATTTTTCTTTTGTTGATAATAGTATTGTTAAAGATATTGAATTAGTTTAAATTGTTTTTTACATGTCATTTTGTCTAAGAAATGGTAATTTTCTACATTAAATTTTTTGTAAACAACTATAAGACTCGAGCTTTGTTTACATAACAACCAATTCTTACCTCTGTATCTCGCTTGTAACTTGACTTTAACATTCAATATTTTGGTCAATCATTTAAAATGCACCAGTTAACTATTCTATACATAAAAAATAAAAATAAAATGTTTGATCTTAAATCGTGTCCAAGTCCCTTGAGGTCAAAAACATCATAAATTAATAAATGCTTGAAAAATAAACCGTTTTCATAATGTGAAAAACATCGTCGTCGGTTTGCTTAGTTAATGTTCGCTATCTTTAAGTATAGTTGAGTGTTATGCATTGTGCACACATAGACATTCCCTCCTTTAAATTTTCTGTTTTGATATCAGTGGGTCGAGAATAATACTAGCTTTTGCAGACGACGAATATACTTTGATTTCCTTTTCTTGGGATTATAAATCACACAAAATGGAGACGTTGGGCAAATTGTATTTCAACGACTGGATATTAGTTTGTATCTCGCTGTGTATGTTAGCATATCTGTGAGTTTATTTTCTTTATTTCTTTAAAACACAAAATTTCTATTGCTGTGTTAATATCGTCAATGAACTATATTCAAGCAACCCAAATTTTTATCTGCCTAGAGTGACCTACTTAAAATGAACGTAGACAGTAAAAATGTGCATGAATCATACTTATACACTGAGACAAATGGCATTATGAGTTTACAAATTATACTCACCCGTGACTTAACGTAAACATAACACGAGCTTTGTCCATATAACAAAGAAATAAGAGGTATGTGTCTAACTTATTTGTTGAAAACTGACGGTAAAAACTTGGTGATTATTTGAAATACATGAGCTTTAGTTCAGCATTCTAGACGTTAACATTTAAAGTGAAGAAAGAAATCAAAAACTAACCGTGACCATGCCCTTTTAATGTTTTTAAGAACTGTAAAAACAGGTGGGTGTTTTTTCATGAATCATTCTTAACCTGACATTGCCACTCATACAATTTTATATGTAAATCAATCTGAGCGATGTGTTTGTTCTTAACACCAAAGAATAATAAATGGTTTAAGAACTGTAAAACAGGTGGGTTTTTTTCATTTTTCGTGAATCATTCTTAAACTTGACCTTGACCACTCATACAATTTGATTTGTAAATCAATCTGAGCGATGTGTTTGTTCTTAACACCATATGATAATAAATGGTGAGCATGAAAGACTATGACATAGTAATATAATTATGAAAATTATTACAATGCATAAAGTTATTTATTCAACTCAATGTCATTTCATTAATATGCAAGAAATCACTATAAAAAGAATTCGATCTCAAGAATGAGGTAAAGCGTTTTTATGCAGTTCATTTTGAGCCATAAAGTCAAATCCATATTACCTCATAAAAATACTATTCAAATTTCAAAATTGAATAGGTAACCTGAACAGAAAAAAAGATGATGTTTGTCGTATTTTACAAGTAAGGAAAACAGTTAGGCTTTATTGAGTTTCAGGTATTCCAGATGGAAGCACAGTTTGTTTCGGAAGTACGGAATTCCCGGTCCCTTGCCAACACCATTCGTAGGAATTTCACCGAAATACAGAAGGACGGTAAGGATATGATGAGTAAAGAATACAGAATGAAGACAGATATTACAAAGAAAACTACCGAGAACACTATGGTCGTTGTCATTTTTAAAATGTTAATCTACTTTTAAAAAACTAGTTTTATATAAGCATAAAGTAAAATATGCAATCTTCATGCCAAGATAAATGAATCTTCCCCTTGGTAAACTACAGTTTATGGCAAAAAAAAAATGTTATACAATTTTTTTTTGATTTATTTCCGAATTTACTATTCTTCGATTAGTTTTTGAATATATAATATGTTATGTTTATCAAATGAACAGATAAACATATAATGATTTATTTTTAAATTAAGCCGATTTCTATATACACGTACATGTGTATCTACATTTTGCAGGGCGTTGCTCTTACAGACCAAGAACTTGCAAGGACGTATGGTGATATAGTGGGGCAAGTAATTACTACATGTTAATTACATTAAACATTGTATGGACCATTTCAAATCTTCAAGTTTAAAATCTAGATGCCATTGCCCTTAGTATTCGTAAAGAGCTGATTAAATCTGAAGCATTTGATTGGCACTTATGACACAACACTTATATTTAAATTTGAGCTGTTAAAAATGTACTAGTTTTCTCCTCTTTCTTTCTGTTGGGATAGCTGTGATTTGTTTAAGGTCTTTTTTTGCTTTCGGTGTTTTCGATTGTGTCTTCTTTAAGTCTTAATGGCTTTCGGCATGTTCATTTGCATCGTCAATTGTATTGCTTATGATGTTTTACAGAGTATATATGGGACACCGCCCCTTGTTGCTAGTCTCCAACCCTAACACAATCAAAGCCATTATGGTGAAAGAGTTCTCAAGAACACCAAACCGCCCTGTAAGTCTCCTTCTCTCTCTCTCTCTCTCTCTCTCTCTCTCTCTCTCTCTCTCTCTCTCTCTCTTTAAAAGTATGGGTATGTTGAATGAACAGATTGAGTAATATATGTGAAGATTCATACAACAAACAAATGCATGTTGGCATGTTTACACCAATGTTAACTAAAATAAAATGTGGGACACTATATGTTGAATTGTATCAACAGTACATGTATTGCGTGCAAAATTCTTATGTGTTTTGTAGAAGACATTCTTACCGAGAAATGAAATGAAATATTCACTCCTAAATGCCGACGATGACCAATGGCGGTTCCTTAGAAACACTCTTCTACCGACATTCTCTTCCGGCAAAATGAGAATGGTACCTTTTTCATTATTACTGCTTTTATATGTAATGATTGATAAACCAGTCGTTAACTGCAGTGATTGTGCAACTTCTACCTTATTTGTGAAAATACTAGATCCCATTTACTGGTCGAATTTAAAACGAGACAAATTTAAATGTATTAAAATATATCTCCTTTGATAAAACTGTGTGAGGGTTGACTCAATATACAGTATACATGTATGCAGTAAAGGGTTAATATACAATAGAAAACAGTGGAATATCAATGAAATATTTTTATTCATATAATCTGATGTCAAAACCTGTTCAGTATACTTGCAGTAAACTAAAAATTCCATTTCTAAACTACTTTGACTTTGTACTGTACAGAAAAAAAAACACATAAGAGATGCATGCATTTCAGATGGAGCCGTTGTTTAAAGCCAAATATGAACAACTGTTAGACAACTTGACGGAAAGGGCCAAAACAGGAAAACCAATAGACTTCAAAGAGTACGTTCTACGTACACACGTAATAGCTATCATTACGCAGTCTTTTTTTTAAACACTAACTATTTCTCTTGCTACAAATAATACTTTCATGACATTACTATTTATGTTCCTAGACTAAGTGATATCGGCTATGGCACTGTTCAAATTTAAATGGGAGGTGGCTAGATATTAACATCAACGTGGTTAAATGGCAAAGACATGTGTTCTAGTGTACTTTGCACAAATTAGATCCTCATTTTTTTGGTGGGAAATTAAGTGTCTACCTCTATATGCTGAATCTATTCAATTATAAGTATGATGCATTGTTTCTGTTTTCTTCTTTTGTCCACTTTAAAACAATATTAGATATAGAATTTACGACCAACAGAATGATTATACCCTTACACGATATCTATCAAAATTTCTTGTTTGTTTTAGATGTCATGAGACAAACCATGCAAAATAAAAAAGTAATTTTGTAAAATGACAATTGACTTTTTAAATAATTTTTGTTCTGTGCCGACAAAAGAAATACAGTGCCCTTTCTATTTCACATAAGTTATAACTTTAAAATGTCATTAAATTTTGTGAAAAAAAGATTCACCTTCACATTCAATAATTGTAACTGTCAAAAATATTTTTCAGTGTTTTTGGCGCTTATACATTGGATGTCATCGCCTCTACAGGTTTTGGAATGGATATCGACTCTCAAAAAAATCCGGACAATGATTTTGTCAAATATACTAAGAAATTCTTAAACATTTCCTTTACTCCGATTTTGATACTAATTCGTAAGTTAAAACATTCTTGTCTTTTTAAATAATATGACCTCTTAGATTCTCATGTAGTGCTCAAAAACCATTGTAAATAATTATATCATGACAAGTTAATAATGTACATGCATTGATCTTCTGATCTCCTATTTCATATTTCTTTAAATGTGGGTGAATGGAAGATCCCACCAGACATAAAAAGAAATGACAATATATTTTTCATTTTGTTTTCATAATTTCTTAGACATTCTTTATATTTGGGAGTAACATATTTTTTTCTCTTCTTTATGCTTTAGTGATATTTCCAAAAATTGATACCTTGCTATACTGGCTTGGAATGTCACCTTTCAATCGACTGGAGATTCTGTCATTCTTCCGGCGTGTTGTCAAGCGAGCTGTCGATCAAAGGATGGAAGACAGCAATGTGAGAGAACGAATATATAGTTTCAAGTACAACACCTTTATAAAATAGAGAACACCACTTAATGTACAAGATGAAGTGATTTTAATTTTTAAACCACAATATTTGCTATAAGAAGTGCAATGTGATTCAAATTCAGATTTCATTTCCTTAAAAATGATTTCAGTACGTGTAACTCTAATATTTGTTTACAAAAAATGCTAAATAGAGATTGTAAGAAATTGCAAAGCACATGGATCATCGGTCATAGGTCACTAAGATAAAGGCAACTAGTTCAAACGCTGATGTGGTCAATTGATGTTGTTTTGTGTGTTTTACGCGTCCACAGACAATTACTTTATCTACATAGTCTCAGTCCATATAGTTGGATTTGGGGTTAAACTGCGATGGGTTAATGTAACGCCCAGGTGTGTGTGTGTGTGGGGTGGGGGGGGGGGGGGGGGGCAATGGCTCTTGTTCGATTAGCATTAAGGAGACTGGGGAAAATCACTGGCTTTATCTGATTTTATGGTTTAGAAAGGATTCCACATTAAACTTGTATTTTTAAATAATTCAATCTTACGGAATAAAGTATGAAACATTCCAGCAAATTCTTCTGGTTCGCAGTTTAAAAATACAATTGGATATAAGGGTGATTGCGCTACCGTTGTTTAACTGTAATGGTAATTTAGGTAAAACTGCTGCGATTGTGTTGATTTTGATCTGGAATTTTTGTTACAAGAAACCCGTGGACCTGCTGCAGCTGATGTTAAATGCACATCATGACACAGGCGTCGATGAGTCCGAAAACATTCATAGCTACGAAGGAGATGAAAACCAATGGAAAACGAGAAGTAAGTTTAAAATCTTTCTAATAGCAATTACATGAATACGTGATAATAATAAATTTGTGGTCAAATATGTATGTAAAAAGGTATTAGGAGGACTAGATGGCCCGTGCCATTTTGGGCCAAGTTTACTTCCTTTAAGCAAAGAACCCTGTACAAAAAAGGAAATGTTCAATTTTAAAACGAACGAATATACATAGATTTTTTGAAGTTTTAATAATAGTTTATAGCCCAACATATCATATTTTAAAATTCAAGGCAGATCTAATGATGAAATTGTTCACCATACAGCTTCATTAAAGTGAAGTTTAGAATGTAAGTGAATTTCACTTTACACATGGTTTCCAAGATTTTATTGATTTGTAGGCCTTACTATGGATGAGATTGTGGGTAATTCTATTCTTTTTCTGTTGGTGGGATACGACACCACGTCCAATGCCTTGGCCTTTACTGCTTACAATCTGGCCACTCACCCCGACTGTCAAGAAAAACTCATCGAAGAAATAGACGCCATTATGGGCAAGGTCTGTTATTTTTGCGGATCTCGCACTATTGTATTGATTATCATGCAATAAATTATTGCAATCTATGATTTCATTTCTTAAACAAATATGAGCACAAAATTTTTTTTACAAATATGGATACTTTTTTACAATACGAAAATTAGAACTGACTGTTTGTTATGTCACCCGAGCGAAACGCATGCAAAACGATCGCTATTCACTTTCATACGACTTGGCTAACATACATTGATAGGAGCCACCTAACTACGACAATGTCCAGAAACTGGAGTATCTAGAGAGAGTTTTCTGTGAGACTCTGAGGCTCTATCCGTCAGCATGCAGGTAAATTTAAACTCACGTGCCAAAAGACATATCAGTTTTTGTCTGTTCGAAATATATATTTCAAAACTAACGTTAATTTAGAACCATATTTTTTTGATGTGCAATAAAACATATACATTTTGCAATGGAAGGCACTGTAGATCTATTTGTTCATCCATTTTTACAGACCAGTGAGCTACAGATCTGAAGCTACATATAACAGATCAATTTCAATCACCTATATTTATAATATTTACATTAACTATATTACTCTTAACATTCTAACAGCACAAGAACTGCATAAACTATACTGACATTTGCAGGACTCATAGACTTGCAGAGAGGGATATAGTGATTGAAGGATACACAGTTCCCAAAGCTACGGACATTTCGTTTCCAATCTACAGTATCCACATGGACCACCGGTTCTGGGCAAATCCGACCAGATTTGATCCTGAAAGGTACCATTTCATACGGCATATGTTCTAGCTAAATGACAGAAAACCTACATGTGATTCACAAATTTGGATTAGCACCCCATGGTACATGTACAATGATATACAATATAAACATGAAATCAATAATTTGTTACCTATGTTGAACATGTTAAATATTTTTATTTCGTATCAAAATATTAATTAAATCAGAAATGGTTTTTAGGATATGATAAAAAAATATCACACTACGTGGTGAAATTATGCTAAAAAGTACTAACAAATAATAAATAAATCTCGCTACATGTCATTTCTATGATAAAGTAATATATTTGTCAAAACTCAAATACTTTTTTGAGCTCTTAAAAATAAATAAAAAATGATTTAATTATGTAAAATGGATTGTCAAACAGATATACACTTTAAAATCAGTCAATTTTGAATTCCTAAACTGATTATCAAAAACACAAATCAATCTTATAATGTATTTGTTTAATTACATGTGTAGTTTTCTGTGTATATTGTCCTTTTTAAAATTAAGATCATCAAAAATTAAAATTTGTCATGTTGTATATCTTTAACTTATCAAAATATATTTTATCCGTAATGAGTATTTATTATATGCATGTACTTTTTTGATCAATAAACATGTCTACGGTCAGTCAATTATGATTTAATTAAAAGATTTACTACGGAAAACAAGGCTAAGCGGCACCCATACGCTTATTTACCCTTTGGACATGGTCCCCGTAGCTGTATAGGCATGCGCCTTGCTCAGGTCGAGATGCGGTTAGCGATTGTCTCCATTCTACAACACTACAGATTCAAAACGTGTGAAGAGACAGAAGTGAGTAAGAAGCTAGACCCTTGATGATTGGATTAACACTCGACACGCGAGAGGGCGTTTATACGAAAGCCGAGAAGGATCACTCGAGATTCGAGATTCAAAATACGAGATTCGATATACGAGATTCAAGATTCGAAATTCGAGATTCAATATCCAAATTAACCAATCAAATCAAGGATCTGAAAATATGTATCCTAGCGACATCAACTTGTTCTAAATAAAGATCATCCGTACATGCTCTTATATACAAATAAATGCCGTGTTCACTTCTCCCTGCCTAACTAAATAATTATTTGCATTTAATTTTACACAGAATATCTAAGTAGACTAGAAATAAGGCAGTGTGCTTTGCGGATCTTAGTGATTTTGTTTGCCCTGGTGCATTTTCACCTGATGCGTTTGAACCCTGGGGTATTTCACCATCAGTAATAGTTTAAACCCCGGGTTTATTCACCCCTTTTGTGTAAGAATGCGGTTATGGTAGAGAACTTCATAAGCGTAGCTAATTTTTTTCTGTAGGGGGGTCCTAGACCAATTTTAAATAATTTTACTATGTAAATTTAATACGCTCCAATTTTCCCGAGGAGGGGGTCAAAATCCCCTGACCCCGTCCTTTCTACATCCGCGCATGAAGATTAGTACATATATCTAAATAATCTAAATATAAATAATCAGTCCGGTTTCACCAATAAATATAAGCATTACTTATCGTTTTTTATGTATGCATACAGTCATACACTAGTACTATGATTATAAACAAATCATTGAGATATTATCACATCATACGGAATTATTATTAAATAATTTTTTTTTTCCTTTTCCTCAGTAAACAACTTATTATGAGTCTTACCTTCTCGGCTGTCGTACGTTTATGTAATAATTCGATCATATTTGTAAAATTTACGCGATTAAGAGGGAGCGAAGCGTAAATTTTACTTAATATGATGTAAAAAAAAAAAAAGAACATGACCCACTTTTTCATTGCCTGATCAAAATGTCGGTGTCAATTAGATAGTATATCTTTTTTTATCTACGGCTCACTTAGCTGTCAATCAAAATGTGACTTTGCTGGAACTTAAAGAAATTCTTATTGATTAAAAACATCACTTCATAGGATATCAAGCGACTGCTGATTGGATGAAAAAGTCAGTTGTGCTCTAAATGTTAATAAAACTTAGATTTGTTCGATAAATGCACCGGATTTATAGGTTTGGTTGTTTTTCTTCTAGATTTGTATGTTCAATTGTTTCGTATGTGAATGTTTATAGTCTTTTAAAGGGGCATGGTCACAATTTTGTTTAAAAATTATATTTCCGATTTTAATATTTACAATGCTTCAGAAAGGCATTTTTAATAGGCAACCGAAATCTAATTGTCGGTGCCAAGGTAAACAAGGCTCGTGTCCTGTTTTTTGTTTATATAGGTTCAATATACCAGTAAAAATCTTCTTCCAGCTTATTTGTCTATCTTTTTTATATATTTTAAGCATAGATAAACAGTTCCTTATGTTTAAAACATTTGTTTTAGGTTTAAAACTGAAATTTTTACTTCAACGTTCAAAATGTAAACAGACGCTTTGTTTATATTGCGAAGAATTTCAAGCTCTGTTACAACTCGTTTATAACTTAACAAACGTTAAGTCTGTTTACATTGTGTGGAATGCAATCAACGCCCAAGTTACAAAAATGCATGACATATTTATTACCTTACCTTACAAATGCTTTGGGGTTTTTCAGATTCCTTTGAAGCTTTCCAAAGCAAACCTTCTGAAGCCAGAAAACGGCGTCAAACTGTTGTTGGAGTCACGAAGCTAAAAGATTTTGCCAAGGTACACAAAAACGTTTCATTTGAAACATACAAAAAACATGCAGAAAGAGTTCTTTTGAAAAGTACGGTGCTTTAACAATGTAAAACATCTAATTATAAAAAAAAAATCTATGCAAAATTTTATTTGTAAAATTGCTGGTTGACGAAAAGGGGGTACTTCTGCTTGTAAAATTATAAAAACATCTTCTGTTCGTAAAATGTAATGAACAACAAGAAATGCTTGTAATAATTTTGATAGTAAATGTTGAATAAAATGGACTTGTAATGATGATTATGCAATTGAAACAAAATTGCAAGTCATAAGTCTGTTTTTAAAAGGAGTTCATATTGTGTTTAAGTAGACTGAGTGGTCATCAAAATTAGTCACAAGATCTACCTTAACCGTAAATCTATATTCAGTAAAGAAAAAGCCATCAATTTTTCATCTAAAATTTTAAAGAGCTCTTTAGCATAAGGAGATTTATTTGGTCTTAAATGACCACGATCATGGCCATCCAGCTCTCTTTAAAGAAAAAAAAAGAAAGAACCCATTTTATTCTTTTTTAATACAATTTAGTTACCAGTCAACTTAAAATAACTAAACAAAATCATTTCCACGAGTCAATTAAATAAAATGTATAGTTAACAATTTTTTTTATAAAATAGCATGAACACCATAAACATAAAATCAATTATGTAAGTTACATGTACTACCATTCTCAATATTTTTATCGACAATAAAACCATGAATATGATATAAAGAAAAACTAAACCACAAACATTGACCCTCTTCTATAAATTCATTATACAATAAATTCAAACAAATACATTTTATATAAGGCTAAAGATCCTAAGATTGTTGTGTATACGCTGTATATACGTGTATACCTTTAACTCTTCCTTTGTTCACTATAATTCATCTCTTGATTCCTACATGTAAAGAAGGAAAGACAATCTTCCAAAATAACTTTTTCATTGAACTTGCATGACATAATCCTTGAAACTAAAGTGGAGAATATGTACACACTCCACACACATATACACACATATACACACTCCACACACTTAACTGCACACATACACACTCCACACACACAACTACACGCATATACAAAGACACACCAGACCGTACATTAAATGCATGGAGAGTGGTCTGCAATTCAACAAAATTATTTATTAAACAAAAATAATTAAGAACAAAATGGAATCCATAATATGCGCCAGCTTCTGGAAAAATGGAATGTATTTAAAATAAAATGCAATAAGTGGAAATAAGGAATGTATGAATTAAAAGAGTACCAAAAAAAATATAAGTCACAGGCTCTGTAAATGTGATATTATGTACACTAGTAGAAAGTACTATAACCAGGCTTTGGCAAGGGTAGTGCTTAACTATATTGGCAAAACTTGAGCACAAATCAAAGCCCTACCATAAAATCTTTGTATTTACTTGAACTTTATATTTTTGTGCGCAGGTCTTGATACTTGTGGTGCAAGAAAAGTAAAAAGGGTTTTCGTCCAAGTGCATGAATTACAGAGTATTGTTTTCAAAGAAGATATTAAAGGTCACCTAATGAAACATTAGCAAAATACTTCAATAAGTAAAATAAAAAAAATTCTAGTGAGATATAAATTCCTCTTTGAGTCACTCATTACATTCGAACATACCTATTAAACATAATCAAATTGGATAATTTTTCAATATAAAATTATGCTTATAATAAGAACACATAACTTGAGTAAGAATTCAGTTCACAAAATGAGACTACCCAGTAGTTCATCACAGTATAAACGCCACTAAAGTTGGTTCACCATGCTCCTAACCTGTTTCACATTTCTACCCCACAATAACTTTGGCAGGTGCTTGTTCACAGAACTAACATTTCTTATACCCTGATCCAAGGGCAATAAAACGTAGATGATCTCTTAGTTTCAACATTATGTAAGGAATATATCATTGAAAAGAGATAAGTAAGTGATCTGTTCCAAGTTTCATGGTCCCCAGGATTTGGTAAAAAAAATTATGATCACAGACAAGTAAGTTGGAATGAAGTACTATCTTCACCAGACTTGACACGTTATCTGGGGATTCATTGGAGTATTGGGGGCACACTGGAATGCTCATGCAAAGTCCCCAGAATTGGACACAACACCAATTGTTCTGCAAAGTAAAAAGATCTGTCATTAAACGTTGTAACATAAAACATGATGTCCCAACGAATTTACAGAAGCAAAATATGGAGGCAGTAAATATTGCTTTAAACTAATTTGGTTGCCAGAATCGTATCCAACTGCAGCAGAAAAATGTGAAAAGTTTGTTAACCAGAAACAAACTGTGGTCGAGCTTGTCAAGCTGAATTCTTTGGAAAAATTGTATTAATTTGAAACCTTCTAAAAGCGTAAGGATACTTGTTTATCACTTTTGTAACACAAAAGCTGATTATAAAGCTTTCTGGAGGTTTTTGTTTTTGTTAAGCTAAAACGGTGTCGATTTTCAAATATTACTTCAAAACTACTCTATTTGAATTTTAAAAAAAACCCCAATTTAATCGACGTTTTACTGGGAATAATCGAAGTATGCTGTTTTAGTTATAAAGGAGACCCTGTTTAAATTGATTAACCCAAAGACAATTTGTTTTAAAAAAGCAACAAACATTGTTCAATGCCTTTATAGTCAGAAGTATCCTTTATTGATTATACAGAACACACCAAAAAAAAAACACAATGCAAAAGTAAAAACAGATCTTGTTTGACGTGCACTTTTATCCCCTGTGTGTTAAATTCATACATGGGCGTCTGTACATGTAAATTAGCGTTGGACCATGTTCACAGGTTAATGCAAATATTTGCTGACAAAGTCATTGGAAAACTGTTCTTGTTACAGGACAAGTAATCCTATTTAAGATATATCTAGCAAAAAAGGATTATTGTTAGTATGCATGCAGGTATGACAACATGTTTATGTTCTTTACTTTGCCTTATGGTCTAACCACCTGTGTTAAACATAATATGATACTTTATTCAGATCATGAATGTAAGTGAACACAGATGTAAGAAACGCAAATGTAATATGGAAGGTGTATGTTTTTTAAGAAAAAAATTACCCTGCAATTAAATGTAATCACATTTTGTCGTTGTTGCTATAAAACAGCAGGTATGTATATATCCTTAAGAGGTTAACAGCATAAAACCTGATGCATCTGGTAAAAAAATAATCCTTGTATTTACTTGGTTATGGCTGTATAACTCCCAACACACGATTCTCACGTGGAGTTTTTTGGCAATTCTTCAAGAAACATGTGCCATACACTTATAAATGTTTATTTGATGCCTAGTTGATTAATGCTTATTCTACAATCAACCAGGCACCAACTGTAAGTAGAGAGATTTAAAAATCAATATTTGATAAGCATCGATGACCGGAACAATTTGATACCATTTTTAGATCTCCTTAAGAAGAAAGTCTCTATATAGATATATTAGAAAATATTAGAATTTTAAAGATAATATTAATTAACATATTTTTTACCAAATACAAATTTATAGGCTTAATCTTTATTTGTAAGAAAGGGTAAGTAGATCGGGTGGTTAATTTTTTGACCACCCACGCCTCTTAAACTGTGATATAGGCCTATAATTTATCATGATATGTGTAATACCATATTAATTAAATTGATGACATATTCAATGTATATGCATAATATAATAACATATGGTATCATATCGTTAATCATTGAATATTTAAAGCTATACACGCTATAATCTGCGTCAATTTTGAATAAAGGGGAAAATGTATGTGTTTGATTACTAATAAAAGTTACCTTAATGCTGTTAATTATAATGCTCAATTCGATCACGTAACAAATATATCAAATATTAAACAATAAAAAATATTTATTTTCCTGCCAGGAAAGTAATGCCTCCTTGTGAATATCAATCTATCACGTGATATCGACAGCTAAATTTAGTCTATCATACCACAACTGGTGAAGGGTGAACATCTTCATAATTGTGATAGTATCACAAAGGAAAGGATATTTTCAGTAAAGCATAAATTTATCCGATATACGAGTACAAACAAAAGAAAAAATACAAGCCTGTGAGTAGATATGAATACTTCCTTTAAAAAAATGACGTAGACCTGTGTTTTTCCCCTATGTGCTATTTATAGATCCTATAAGTGTTAATGCAGAAGTAGGGGTATCGTGAATGACAAAACGTATTTTACTCATTATACATGTATGTATTTCAAATTAACTACTGTTAAGCATATTAAAAATCAAGTTGGATATTTAATTAGGCAAACAATAACGACCACCTAGTTCTCCGCGGACATGCGCAATGAGGTCGGTTTCGCTCTTCCTTCATCAGTATTCATGAAAAGGTATATTTTCCTGGCAGGAAAATAAACAATTAAAAATCTATATCTTTGTAACGAGATGGAATTCACCATTGTAATTTACAGATTAAGGATAACTTTTATAAGTAGACAAACACATGCGTTTTCACTGTCATTCAAAATTGACGTAAATTATAGCGTGTATAGCTTTAATGATTTGATTAAATAGTGTACTACAAGATCTAGTCTATAAAATGGTAACGGCATAGACTGATATCACGAAAATATTACTTTAGTGTTATAATTGAATACCTGGTAATAGTTTATAATGTCATGATTATTAAAATGTCATATCTAAATCTTTTTTTTAAAAGTTTATAATATCTAACGAAAATTATATATAAGGTTTGTTAAAAGAGTTCAATATGATTCCTGTCCACTTTCATATCGGAGCAATAGAGATCAGGCTCCAAAAAAGATACTCAACGAAAAAAAAAACACGCAAGAGGGGTCTTTTTTCGGTGGGAGGTATTTCAATGTTTATGATGTGAATTTGTATCGAATCTCTGGTCATTATTCTAAGGTTTAAAAGTATACGGTTCACTATTCTACAGGTCATTATTTTACACGATCATAATTCTACAGGGGCACTGTTCTGTAGAGTTCCGTGTTCGTGTCTACCACGGGGAAATGGAATTATTTTCATCCATGTATCTTTCGGAAAAAAACATTTTCCTGCCCCAGAAACGATTCCCTCACCTTGACTGATGTCTGTATTTACAATGTTATGATGCATAATTTAGCTCCTAAAAAGTCAATTTCTTGATATATTTTTAAATTATGTCTTAAGTAGACGTTATAATCTACATAATGAATAATTCATTACATAAGGTCAAATAAACAATCTTTAAGCAACAGTTTTTTTTACCATATTTAAATGTACTGAGTATGTTTTCACACATTGCTAAAAAAGAGATATGGTGTCGTCTATACAGCTACTAACAAAACCATCAACTGGTTCCCGTAAGTAGTAAGTAATGAATGTAGTAATGTGAATATTATTCGACAGACCTTCATTAAAATTGATTAAATTGTCTATATATCTGCTTTTTTTTTTAAAAGCATAGACTGCATTGTCGTATCATGTCAAACTCAGAGGTTGGATTAACGCGGATAAATATGTTTTCGGTTGATGTTTAGTAGCATTGAGATTGTTGTAGGATTTTATAAATATTTGCTGATTAAGTGAAAAGTGTTTTCCGAATGCCATGATAATAGGACAGTTTTGAAAGAAATTTAGAGGAAATGTAAATCCTGTTCAGAATTTTATGGTTAAAAGAGTAGACCAACCAAGTTACCTGAGTTTTCTACTTGTCAACCAAATGAATTCAAGCGAGCTAATAAGTAATTATGTTTGATTCACCTTTAAAAGTGAAGGACTTGAGGGAAAAAAACCTCGATGGTAACCGATGAGACAAAAAGAAGGTGTATTATGAGTCCACAGGAAAGGTAAAAAATGTGTGCAGTCATCCAGAACGATCGATGTCGGTAGCTTTCAACTGTTTAAGACGTGCTGCATTTTAACAATGCTGTGTACACGAACCAATGTAATTATGTCTATCTTCGAACAATGACCGATACAAAGTTATCCTAAGGTAACCATCAAGGAATCGGATTCATTTGTTTTTCATGAAAACCACCTTGAACTCAGTTGAACATGTTAGAAAAATTTTCATTACTTGGGTTTTACATGCTCTTGGCTCTCAATTTTGAAAGTTTCATGAACTTTGGGATTAAGATATACTTGTGTTTTAGTGAAGAAGATTTTCATCCTACAAGTAAGAAAGCCATTGACTGTAAGTTGATTAACTAGAAAATTATTATTTATACGTAATACGTGCAAATTCGTACTAATTGTCAAGGATTGCAATGCCAATTGTTAAAAAAAAAAGATCATCAAAAAATAAAAAAGGTCTTTTTTTATATATTAAAGTAGAACTAACAACATAGTAAGAACTTGAATACAAATGATTATTGGTATATCATATTAATATGTCGAATGAGACCCGGTGATTATTTCAATTGCACCCTTTATAAATGAAAGATTTGAATATAAAAAAGAAGGTACACTGTACATGTATCAAGAAACGTTAATTAAAATTAATTTCTTACAGCAGGACAGTAACAGTGACAACCATGACTGAAAGACATACAATCTACTTCGCCGGGAGAATCACTGGAGGGAGAAAGTATGCTGATTTATATCAACGAATTGTTGAAAAGTTAAAGACATACGGCAACGTTTTGACGGAACATGTGGCAAACCCAACAGTTGAAGCCGGTAAAATAAAATTTTGGATATTTTTTACATTTATTGAGTGTATACAATCGATATGGATAAAATATGGCAAATGCGGTTTGATTCTTTTTTACTTTCGCAGATGAAGACAACGCGGGATTAACTGACGTTTTCATACATGATAGGGACATGGACTGGCTTTATGAATGTGACGGTAATATTTGTAAAAGAGAAAATTAAACTTAATTAATGAGAGACCATTCTTCTAAAGGTTCTTTAACTCTGGGCTTGCTAAAGTTCTATTTTTCAATAAGTCATATGAATAACAATATTTGAATCATATTTTTGATGCAAAGCAATAACGAGAGGCAGTTTTATAAAGTGATATATATTGATCGAGTTAAATAACCCCCCTAAATAACCACAAATATTTGCATATATGCTAGCCACGCTAAACAATTAGGGACATTTTATCATAAATTTGAAATACTAGTATAAGATAATTACAACGGTTTAATTTAATGATAAATTTTGTATTTATCGATGTATTTCTATTTGACAAAATGTCATTGCATTACAAATTATATAAAATCACAAAGCACTGCCTCTCTTTCTCTTTCCATGGTAGTCATTGTTGCTGAAGTAACACAGAAGTCTTTAAGAGTGGGATACGAGATTGGAAGAGCGGTTGCTCTCAACCCCTAAAATGTACATTGTCATGTTACTGTAATTCTTTGTTTTATTTGTACAAATATACATTTGAAGTTATTTCATAATTTTGATTTTGATTTTAGTGCCCACAATTGAAAATATGATATCATAAAGTTTACCTTTTCCCGCCATTTTCTCATTTTTAGCAAAAAAAGGCTTGTTTTGAGGCAGTTTTTCTGTAAGAAAACATTGAGCGACTGCTTGAACAAACAAAATATTTTCACCAAAGATGTATCTCTCCAATACTTATGTGACAAAAAGTTCGTTCTTGTTCAAAGAGTCGCTCTATATTTCCCATTCGAAAAAAAGACAAGAACAAATGTCAATTTTTGATTGATTTTGATTAAATTATAAAAATACTTCACTTCTGACGTCATATACTGCAAGAGAGTGCAGATAAATCAAATAAAAAGGTGAAAAACATATTTCATGTCAACTCTTTTATAAAATAACAAAACAAATTAATGTACCCGAATCATTTTAAAAATAGCGAATTTTGGGGGCCAAATTTGAATAATATCGTATATAATATATTCTTTCAATTACTTTATAATTTTTTTTTTACTATCGAGCGGTTTTGTTATGCAGGGTTATCACCGATTGTCGCAGGAGCTGTTGGAGAAAAATTCTTTGTATACAACTATAAAGAAGATCAACTGCCTGAAATTTTCGCAAAGCATTTGAAATGAGTTATTTACATCTTTAAATTTACGGGAACATTTTTTTTTGAAATTGCTTTAAACAGTGCGACATTTAAGTCCGGACATGACAAAGTCCGGGCTTTTAGCTACCATTTACGTTGGACATAGCTTACTTTTGTTTATATATCTTGGTTGGACATTTTACTTTGATCCTATCATGTCAGCATGAATGTACACATTGCTCTAGTTTTCTTATAATTGTCTCTCAAATATCAAAATCCTATGGGATTTTGGTGAGATTTTTCATCCCATCTCAAACCCCACCAAAATCCCATGGGAGAAAAAGTACTGTGGGATAAATTGTCCCATGTGGGAGAAAAAATCCCATCATTGTTAAAAGATGGGATTAATTCTCCCATAAAGGACAAAAAATCCCACATAATAAAGAAAATAGGATGATAAGATAAAATACAGGTCTGTTTTACACTTCAGTGCGTATAGTTGACTCCAAAAGCAATTTTCGAGTAAACCCAAAGTAAACCCCGAGTAAACCCAAAGTAAACTCCAAGTGGACCCAAATTTTCAAAAAGTAAACCCAAAGTAAACCCAGAAAGTAAACCCGGGGTTAAGTTGGGGTTTACTCTGGTGTTAGGTTGGGTCTGATCGGTACTGTAGTCCTTCAGTGGTTGGGAACACCGCTACTCCCAAATGTTTGAAAAATAGATATAAAAAATACTGTAAATTATTTCGTCACAGATCAAGCGCAGCACATCGACTTTAACGCTTGATTTTGTGTATCTAAACAAATACTTGCACACTAAATCCAGCGTCAGAATGTAGTGTATACACGTATAAGCGGCCATGTTACGATAGAACACGTATTTCTTTTTTTTTTAAACACAGTTCCTAATTATACCTTTATCAATTTCCCCTGAATATAAAAAAAGGCTTTAAAAATTATCCTTATAAGATAATATAAGTTTAAAATGCCAGTGAACAAAAACCAGAGGCCCTGATCAGAACATACACAAAATACCTCTAAATGTAGAACAAGTGTTAACTATACATGTAGGATACTGAGAGAGAGAGAGAGAGAGAGAGAGAGAGAGAGAGAGAGAGAGAGAGAGAGAGAGAGAGAGAGAGAGAGAGACAGACAGACAGACAGACAGACAGACAGACAGAGCGGTATGAAAACTAGAATATAAATATTTTTTTTCTATTTTAAGTTGTAAAATATTGATAGAATGTTTGTGTATTTTATAAAAAATTATTCATTCACGTACAGAATATATCCAATTAAAGTAACGGCTCGAACGCATTCACCCTGAATCCGTTTCTTGAGATCAGTGTTGAAACTTCGGTAAAAAAAGAAGTAAAATAGTACATTTGGCAATCAAACTTAGTTGTGACGTCATATCGTCTACTGTTAGTATTGCATTAAATCATGATCTTTTGAAGTATACAGTCTAACTGCAGCGGTGTGTGCATATAAATTGACTAACGCGCGTTAGCGCGTTATGAAAATGTGTATGCACACATTGCTGCAGTTATGAGACTGTATACTTCATAAAATCATGATGTAATGCTTATATTTACATTTTCTAACTTCTTGCCTTGTCTGCAAATGTAATTTATATCTTAAAATTCTTATCTTATCCTAAGGGTAATTTAAAATTAATTGAAGAGCTACAGTAACAGCCACAAGCGTGAACTTTGATTTTCGCTTATAACGTTGTAGTTTACAGCGTTCAACGTTTGTGACGTCAAAATTAAACTCGTCATTAGAAGCATTTGAAGATCACAGAATTGATTGGAAAAACACAGTAGAATGTAAAAAAGGTTTATGTACTGTCGGATTTGCATACATTTTCAGAAGAAATATTTTTCCTCCAACCCCTTTCTTATTTTTTATCTTACAACAACAAATATTTCATTTATATCAATATTTCCTTATACAACAATGTTAAATTAAGTCGCGTCGTACAAATAAAAGCAGATGGCGAATGTTGCGGCGCTTCGAACAAACGAAACAACAAAGTGAATATTGCATCGCTTCATATATTGGAACAAGATTTTGTTTAGTATCTGATCAGTCAGTAACAGCAAATATAAGCATTCAAGTCCATGTATAATGTAATGTTATATTTATGTAATGTCATGTCATTATTATTATGATGAAAGATTTGCATCTTAAAGACATAATGTTTAAAGGAGGTCTAATGTTTTTATAAGTCCTCATGCGTAATTTTGTAATAGTATGAGATTTATTAATTATTATATTGATAAATCTAATTACAGTTTTGATATTAATTAGTTAAGATATAATATATTTTAGCAATACATGTAGTTCTATATTTAATCACCCAGGTAGAACACCTAGGTTTACCTGCTAAAGTTAATTAAGGCCCTTAGGATATATGGTCCTTATATGGTCAATCAAAAGGTGTGTTTTTACAGAGAGAATCTATTGGTTTTTAAGTTTGTATAGTTGGGTTTCATTGGTCTGTGGATTTCCCTCCAGAAGTTCTTTGTGTTTTAAGACATTCTTCATATTAAAGCTAAGGAGACAAGACTTAATATTTACGACTTAGAAAGACCTTGATACGTATAGACTTTACTTCATCTCATATTGGTAAGCTAACATTCATTATATTTCTAACCATAACAGAAGTGCTAATATTTAATTAATGGTACATATCCTGTAATTTAGCAAATCTAATTATCCTTTTGCACTTTCTTAGTAAGAGTGATTTTTGAGTAAAAGAATATTTATTAAAGTATATTGAGCTTCAAGAACTAGAGATAATACTAGTGAAAACCTTATTTTAAAGTAATCTGTATTTTAGTATTACTTATGGATATATATATAGAATTTGTAGTGTCTGTCTCTGCTGTGTAAGCTATAATAGCAAAGTGCACACTCATAGGGCGTGGGACTGCCCATTCCCATATGAATGGTATGGATTATGTTTTATCATTATTATTATAACGTATGTCAAATTTAAAGACATCTCATATATAGCTGTAAAGCATTTTTATGATCTGTATGGATAAGATGTGTAATTACATGTATAATTACATATAAGAGTTATTGCCCTTTAATAAGAGTAAAATATAACTGTGTCCATAATGTATTTTATACATATCACTTACTATTGTTATATTTCACTTTAGGGCATTCATTCATTTATTTATCTGTTATCTATTTATTATATTTGTAATTGCAATAATAAAGGGATGTCCAGAACCTTATACAGTGTTATATATTAAGTATAGAACCAGCACTGTTTCATTGGCGCCCACGTTGTGATATCCCTTATTGTGATACAGATATTCCCACTGGAGCAACCCTACGGAGAAGTGCTTATAGTGCCACGCATACATGTACCCATGCACATCTGGAAGTGTTCCGCGCTCAGCACAGCTTGCCTCCCCGATTACCGGTAGACCTTATATCCGTACAATACAACGATCAAGTTGCGACAGCTAAATGATCCAAGTGTTTAATACACACGGCTCCGGATGGATGATTTTGTGAATACTGTGGAATCATTTAATTTCGTGGGGGCCAATTTTCGAGGATTGTGGGTTTTTTGCTTGTTCGTGGGGATCTAATTTCGTGGATGAGTCAGTTTTCAGTTTCATTAGGTAAACCATACCTTTAATGATAACTTTTCATTGAGGATCTAAATTCATGGGTGAGAGCTACCCACAAATACCACGAAAATTGAGCCACCACGAATTCTAATGATTCCACAGTATCCTGTGAATTCATATTCTGTATGCATTGTGTCTGTGCTTTCAATGTCTCTGTGTGTGTTCATTCATCTGTGATGTGATTGTGTATTTTGTGTTTGTATACGTCACGTGACTACAGTCTGTACTGATCAACCGATCGTTGAGTGTTTGAATGGTACCATATTTTTCTATTTTTGGCCAGTTTCATTCCATATGTCATGCAAAATGTTGGCAATTTATATTATTTGTGTTCAAAATAATTGTGCCGGTATTACTATTGACTATATAGATTGCAATCGGTGTATTATTCAGCTGCAGTATTTTGGGGATTTAATTAAGTAACATAGTTAATTAGAAATTCCATACAGATAAATCAGTTGAGGTATTCATAATTGTCAACTTATTTTGAATTTATTCAGAATTATTCCATACGTGTGTGCAAGAACTTGGTAAGTGAGGTATCATATCGCGCAGCACCATTCCAAGATCCAGATATCCCATTATTACTAATTGTCAAATTCACCTGAGTATAGTATATAGATATTACTTCTATTTCTTTGACTGATCAACGTTGACTTATTGACACGACGTTTACTGTTACTATATTGAAGTAAATTGTGATCAGTTATATATTGGCATTGATTGAATAGAGTTGGTTGTTTGGTCCTTATTTGGAGGATTTACATCAGTTTGTTTTAAAGTCAGTGAGGTGTTCTACTAAAAAAAAAAAGGTTCAGTTACAAATTATTTTTATTTTACCTGTAAAATTTACTTAATTTAAGATATAGTTAATTTGCTATTTATTTACGTTAGCTGTAGATTTCGCATCGGGTTCAATTTTTTTTTAGCTCGGGATCGTTTCCTTGGTTGCGCAATCCGATCGAGCTCGATATCCGTATAATCCGTTTTACACCGGAAGCGAGTTAACGAAAGCAACGAAAATTACGATTTAGTTTACCTATAACCATTTCAATAGTTATTCAAGGTTTTTGGTTTGCACTTGTTCTTTGAATTAACATACAGGTAAAAGATAGCATTCTTTTTCAGACGCAGTCCATTCCTAGTGATTTATTCTAATAAATTCGTTGAAGTCTAAGAGTCTCTGAATATCATAGATGAACAGCTGATTTTTTGTTTTGTTCAGAAATAATTATAATTTTGATTTATGTAGTTTAGGATTATTCAAAAACCGAACAATGTTTATCAGGTAAGAGTGTTTTGTTTACTCATCATCACCACAGGTACTTGATTATTGATATACACAGGTTATTTATTTACAAGGTTATTTATATTGACAATATTCACATAGCCTTTTGTGTATTGCATCCGGAAGTGCATAATAGACCGGAAGTGCATTTCTATTTTCAGTTTTTGTTTGTTGCCCAACAGTATTTACAGTTCTATTTAAGAGCTACCCTCCTGTTTGAATTACAATATCCTTAATAGGTGTGTCTAGAGTATTCAATAGGTGAAATATAGACTTTCCCTTGAATTATGTAGCCCAGTGTTTATTTAGTTCTAAACGAACGACCCTCCTGATCAATTGTTTTAGGTGTATACCTCTTATTTTATTTGTGTTTATCAAATATGCCGAACATCAAAGGTGAAGAATCAGATAGTGAATTAGGTAATCCTTCAGGGATGGCTAAAGAAGAGACTAGCGGAGAAAAGACAGCGAAGCAACAGGAATCAGGTGGTGAGGAAATGACTCCAGATGACATGACTCAAGTATGGAATGCATTGAAGTTGATGAAGATAAGACCAGAGAATTTCTTAGCTTGGGCAGCTTCAAATTCCAGTACTGGTCTTCAACCTGAACCACAGAGTGGAACAAAGCAGAAGTCAGACTCTGAAGCTGGATACCTCAAACCTCAACCCCGGATTTCCATATTCTCAGGAGACAGGAAATCTGATGTCTCATATGATTTGTGGAAATATGAAGTAACCTGTCTGATGAAGGAATCTAAGAGTGAAGAGACAGTACTTCAGACCATTCGCCGTTCTGTCAGAGGTGAAGCAGCGAATGTGATCATGAGACTAGGAGTAAGTGCATCCATTGACGAGGTTCTCCATAAAATGGATAGTATATATGGAAATGTCTTGGAAAAGGAAGATGTTTTAGCTGAATTTTATAGTGCAAGACAGAAGGACGATGCATCTTGTTCAGCTTGGAGTTGCCGCTTGGAAGAAACTCTGAATACTGCTGTGAAGTTGGGAAAAGTACTTCCTCGTAACACCAACGAGATGCTGAAAACCATGTTCTACAAAGGAATAAGACGAGAACTTAAGGATCTTTGTGGATACTTGTACCATTCCATCCATGACTTTGATTTATTTAGAGTTGGGGTGAGGAAGATAGAGATGGAACACCCAGCAAAGACTACTGCAGACAAACCCAAGCAGGCCTTAGCTAAGGGAGCTACAGTTTCCAAGGCTGACACATCTGTCGATGAAAAGTTTGAGGAACTGCAGGCACAGATCAATCAACTTCAGAGCCAGCAGCAATACTATAGACCTCCTTTTCAAGGGAACAGGCAGCGACCAGCTTTCCAGAGAGGACGTAGAGGACATCCTAGTAGCAGGGGACAGCCAGGATATACTTACAGAATGCCTGCACATCCTATTGGTCCCAGTGCTCCCAGACCCACGAATCCACAATGGAAGCAACAATCTGATCCAGTCATTTGCTACACATGTGGACAAGAGGGGCATATTGCTCTAGGTTGTCGAGTCCGATTGGATCATTTAAACGCCAGGTGGTCAAATCCCAGGGACAAGGATCTGACCAAAGGTACAAAAGTCCCATTTACCAAGAATTAGTCGGAACATCAAATGAGGCTCTTGTGGCAATTAACGACACAGAATGTTTAGCATTATTGGATACTGGTGCTACTGTGTCTACTATATCAAAGTCATTTTATGACTCCTACTTGGCCCACACTACTCAGCTCTTGCCTATAGGAGAACAGTTGGAAGTAGAGTGTGCTGATGGACAAGCTTTGCCCTATCTTGGATATGTGTCAGTTAATTTTGCCACTTGTGGTTTACCTTCCACTGATGTTTTACGAGACTGCCTCTTTTTGATTGTTCCAGACATTGATTATAATACAAGAGTTCCAATTTTAATTGGCACAAACATTTTGAATCGGCTATTAGACATTTTAAGAGACGAATATGGATCTAGATTCCTACAAGATGCTGATGTGCATGCTCCATTTTATTTGGCTTTCAGATGTTTAACATTAAGGGAGAGACAGTTACAGAGGAATGGGAATCGTCTAGCAGTGCTTAAGCTAGCTGAAGCAACTAGAGTCTTGATTCCACCAAACAGTAGAGTTGCGCTTGATGCATACATGGACAAGAAGCTTCCCTATCATAAAGTTCTGTCCATGTTGCAGTCTACATCCAACTCCTGCATTCCTCCCGATCTAGATGTAACACCATCTCTACATTATTATGACTATAATGGTACATCATCTATATCTGTAGAGATAACCAATGTCACTACTAGGACTGTATCAGTCCCTCCCAAAGCATTGATTTGCGAGATGCAGCCAGTTTATCTGGCAGAGTTACCATCTACTGATTCAGTACCCAGCAAGCTCGAAAATATCTTGGATAAGATCAACATCGGTGATCTACTTACAGATGAGGAACAGACAGATGTAGAAGTCTTATAGGTAAGTACCAATATATTTTTTCCACAGGGGCAACCGACATCGGAACAACAGACAAGGTCCAGCATCATATAGAATTATCTGACCCAACACCGTTCAAGCAGAGATACCGTCGGATACCACCATCCATGATCGAGGAAGTGAGGACCCATGTCAAGGAACTACTTGCTAGTGGAGTAATTAGGACATCTCATTCTCCCTTTTCCTCCAACGTTGTATTGGTCCGGAAACACGATGGGTCCCTGCGAATGTGTGTAGATTACCGGCAGTTGAACTCTCGTACTATCAGAGATAACTATGCTTTGCCACGGATAGATGAGATTTTAGATTCACTGTCCGGTAATCGCTACTTCACGGTACTAGACATGAAATCTGGATATCACCAGATTGAGATATTTGAGGAACACAAGCAGCGCACCGCATTTACCGTTGGGCCTCTTGGGTTCTTTGAATTCAACAAGATGCCCTTCGGACTTGTAAATGCACCAGCTACTTATCAGCGATTTCAAGAAGAATGCCTGGGAGATTTACATCTTAAGTCCTGTTTTATCTACCTAGATGATGTCATCATTTTTTCAAGATCTATTGAGGAGCATTTTGACCGCCTCAAGTTGATTTTTGATCGATTTCGGAGGTTTGGTTCGAAGTTGTCTCCCAAGAAGTGTCATTTTCTGATGAAGAAGGTCAAGTACATCGGACATATTATTTCCGAGGAAGGGGTACAGGCTGATCCGGACAAGATAGAGAAAGTGGAACACTGGCCTATCCCGACAAACCCTGAACATGTCCGACAATTCCTTGGATTTGCTGGATACTATAGGAAGTTCATCAAGAATTTTTCCAAGATAGCAAGACCACTGATTGACATCATGGCTGTCGGAAAAAAAGCTAGAGGAAAACAGAGAGTGCCTCCACCTTCATGGAATTGGGGTAAAGAGCAAGACAAAGCCTTCAGCACTCTAAAGGAAAGACTGACAACAGCACCCATTCTTGGCTACCCTGACTTCACCAAGCCCTTCGAACTACATACAGATGCTAGTATGAGTGGGCTTGGTGCTGTTCTCTACCAGGAACAGGATGGAGCCAAGAGGGTCATCGCTTATGCTAGTAGAGGTTTCAGCAAGTCAGAGCGGAATTATCCGATACACAAACTTGAGTTTTTAGCTTTAAAGTGGT
This sequence comes from Magallana gigas, assembly GCF_963853765.1. Classification (NCBI taxonomy): domain Eukaryota; kingdom Metazoa; phylum Mollusca; class Bivalvia; order Ostreida; family Ostreidae; genus Magallana; species Magallana gigas. The sequence goes on along the minus strand of NC_088853.1, from coordinate 21,964,543 downwards.
CAGTCACTGAAAAGTTTTCAGACTATCTGACCGGAGCCAAGTTTGCTGTATTTACGGATAACAACCCTCTGACGTATGTGCTCACCACTGCTAAGCTGGATGCTACCGGTCATCGATGGATTGCTTCGTTATCATCTTACAATTTCAGCATCACGTATAAGCCAGGTAAGATGAATACTGATGCCGATCTATTGTCTAGATTGCCAGGTAAGACTGACAGAGAAACATTAGATGCAGATGTCATTAGAGCCATCACGGCTATAGGAGAGAAGCAGTCGTACATTATTACTCTTCCAGCATCTCCAGCCAGCTGTCAGCAACTACAGACAACTTTCCCCAATCTAGATGGAAGACACATTGACCTGAAGAAATTGCAAATGGAAGATGAGGTTATATCATCAGTGACACAACTCATCAGAGATGGTGAAAAACCAAGTCCAAATACCGCTAGGAATGAGTTCGAAGCCATTCTACACCAGAACTTTAAGAGACTAGGGATCAAAGATGACCTCCTTATTCGACAGATCAAGACACCTGAAGACAAGTATCAGTATGTCATACCTAGAGAGGTTAGTCATCTTGTCTTACAGTATCTGCACAATGACATGGGTCATCCTGGTCGTGACAGGACTTTTTCCTTAGTCAGAGAGAGATTTTACTGGCCGAAGATGCATGCAGATATCACACAGTGGATTGATGAATGTGACAGATGTATTAAGTTTAAGACACCCAACAACCAGAGGGCTGAACTTGTGAGTGTCACCACTACCCAACCACTAGAGATGGTGTGTATGGATTTTATGACCTTGGAACCATCCAAAGGGAACATTCAGAACATTTTAGTTCTTACAGATCACTTTACCAAATAGGCGGTTGCAGTGCCAACGAAGAATCAGACTGCCAAGACGACAGCTGATGCCATTTTCAATCATTTTGTTGTTCACTATGGCCTCCCGCAAAGACTTCATTCCGACCAAGGAGCAAACTTCTGCAGCAAGATCATCACAGAACTTTGTAAAATTACTGGAATTTCAAAATCAAGGACTACACCGTACCATCCAATGGGCAATGGAATTACAGAGCGTTTTAACAGAACTCTTATTTCCATGTTAGGCACTCTAGATCCAGAGCAGGAACACAACTGGAGAAATTACATCTATCCTCTGGTTCATGCATACAACTGTACAGCCCATGACTCTACTGGATTTTCACCTTACTATTTAATGTTTGGTAGAGAGCCTAACCTTCCAGTTGATTTAGTTTTTGGTATAAATAGGAATACACAGTCAAACTCTATGCCAGTTTATATAGAAAATTTAAAACAGAATCTACAAGAAGCATATAAACTGGCAGAAACCGCTAACAAGAACTCTCAAGCCAGACAGAAATGTCACTATGACACCAGGGTCCGAGGAGTTACCTTAGTAGAGGGTGATAGAGTTTTGGTCAAAGTAGTGAGTTTTGACGGAAAACACAAAATTCAGGATCGATGGGAAGATCATCCATATATCATCTTGCAGCAGCCTAATAAAGAGATACCAGTATTTAAGGTCCGTAGAGAAGATGGTCAGGGGAGGATCAGAGTCCTTCATAGGAATCTACTACTGCCGATTGGGACGAAGTTAACTTCTCCCGTGCCAGCTCCCAGAACCAAGAAACTGCGGACAGTCAGAGATCAGAAAGTAGAAGCTGAAGAACCCCCTAATCAACACAACACAGATGAATCTGATGAAGAGAATGACTTTTTTTATTTTGCAGGACAACCCCCTGTAGTGGGTGATGAGTCGGATGTGTTAGATGATGGGAGGAGCAGTGATGCTGGCACTGTCACTGGTGACGATCAGGATAGTGTCCAGAACCTGGAAGAAGGGTCGCGAGAGGACGCTCTCAATCAGTCGACGGATACTGATGAACAAGAAGTTAGTACACATGTAAATAACAATAATGTTGTTATTCCTTTACAGATTGTAGATGATCCTGACAATGATGTTAGAGACCAAGAAGATGAATCTGATGAAATTCTAGAAAGAACACCAGTAAGACGATCAACTCGAACGAGGACTAAGCCTAATTGGATGAATAGTTACATTTGTAACCAAATTCAGTCCAGTAAGTGGAGAGATAAGGCTTTATTTTTTTCACAGATAGCTGACAAAGCCAGCAAATTGGATAAGGAGACTTCCTCCACATTGCTGAAGTTGCTGACTGATGACTACATTTTTTTAATTGTAAATACATGTTTTATACTCCAGTTTATTTTCAGATGGGTACAACGGAAGAAATTATATTTGAGTAAGTTTCTTTTTGAAATGATGCAGACATCATTTTAAAAGGAGGGGGAGAATGTAATAGTATGAGATTTATTAATTATTATATTGATAAATCTAATTACAGTTTTGATATTAATTAGTTAAGATATAATATATTTTAGCAATACATGTAGTTCTATATTAAATCACCCAGGTAGAACACCTAGGTTTACCTGCTAAAGTTAATTAAGGCCCTTAGGATATATGGTCCTTATATGGTCAATCAAAAGGTGTGTTTTTACAGAGAGAATCTATTGGTTTTTAAGTTTGTATAGTTGGGTTTCATTGGTCTGTGGATTTCCCTCCAGAAGTTCTTTGTGTTTTAAGACATTCTTCATATTAAAGCTAAGGAGACAAGACTTAATATTTACGACTTAGAAAGACCTTGATACGTATAGACTTTACTTCATCTCATATTGGTAAGCTAACATTCATTATATTTCTAACCATAACAGAAGTGCTAATATTTAATTAATGGTACATATCCTGTAATTTAGCAAATCTAATTATCCTTTTGCACTTTCTTAGTAAGAGTGATTTTTGAGTAAAAGAATATTTATTAAAGTATATTGAGCTTCAAGAACTAGAGATAATACTAGTGAAAACCTTATTTTAAAGTAATCTGTATTTTAGTATTACTTATGGATATATATATATATATATATATATATATATATATATATATATATATATATATATATATATATATATATATATATATATATATATATATATAATTTGTAGTGTCTGTCTCTGCTGTGTAAGCTATAATAGCAAAGTGCACACTCATAGGGCGTGGGACTGCCCATTCCCATATGAATGGTATGGATTATGTTTTATCATTATTATTATAACGTATGTCAAATTTAAAGACATCTCATATATAGCTGTAAAGCATTTTTTATGATCTGTATGGATAAGATGTGTAATTACATGTATAATTACATATAAGAGTTATTGCCCTTTAATAAGAGTAAAATATAACTGTGTCCATAATGTATTTTATACATATCACTTACTATTGTTATATTTCATTTCAGGGCATTCATTCATTTATTTATCTGTTATCTATTTATTATATCTGTAATCGCAATAATAAAGGGATGTCCAGAACCTTATACAGTGTTATATATTAAGTATAGAACCAGCACTGTTTCAATTTAATGAAAGGGAATAGACAAATAATATAATGTTTTATAATGATAATGAATGTTCAATGATTTACATTCATGTCACTACTATAATGAAATATTATGTAATGTAATTTTATAACTATAATGTGTAATGGGGCCATCCTTCTGTGTAACGTGGTCCAAATTTAGGCCGTGGCCTCTCTCGCCAAAAATATATAACTTTATTTACTTTCGATGAATTGTAGAGACAGCGATATGAAAACTAAAATTTTAACATTTTCCTAATGTTAAGTTGTAAAATATAACTTGATTGTGTATTGTATCGAAAGTTTAATTTTTTTTATTCAATTACCGAACATTTTACAGACACAAAGTCAAAATGACTTATTGCATAAACTATTCACTATTGGTTCGGTAAAAGTCTACACTCACATAAATGATCTTTTATAATCACAGACGTTGCTACCAGAATTAGGGTCCCATGCATTGGACATTATCTAGACGGAATTTACTTCAGAAGTTAAAACCTATTTTTAGATTGTGAAAAACAATGTAAAAGCCAGTCCCCCAATATACAGTTTTCAATGCATTTTAAAACAGCAATTGCTAGAACCAGAAAAAGATTAACAGAAAAAAAAGCAATAAAATTTAGATTTTGTGAATCATCAAAGCACGTAGCAGTCTTCATCATCAAAGTCATGTGCATACAATCAATTTCCGTTTACGCATTGCACTTGTTGTTCCAGTATCAAGTTGATACATACTTCCGGTAACATATTTGGATGAGAAGCCGCGAGTTAACTGTACATGTACTTTAGAATCTTGGACAACCTGATAGATTCTTCAAGTAGCAATAGTTGTCTCAAACAATTTAATGTGGTAAGTGAAATTTATTTTTCTCAACATATATGAAATATAGGTAAGCATTTGCGTATAATAACAATACGGAAGTTTAACTATCTATTTTGAATTTTGAATAAAGTTATTGTACGTTTATGTTTATTTTACTTAAAGCTAGTCTTAATATCAGTCAAATACTGCCAGTCACAATTTCTGGACCTGTATTCTTTGTAATTAATACAATAGATTTCATGAGTCGATTAACAATGGATTTATACATGATCATCCATTTCTTTCTTTTTAAACAATTCCATTTGTCAAGAATGACGACACAAAAACCCAGTTACCAATTTTTGATTTTTTGTTGTTTTTTTTTACTTATGTTGGAAAAGAAGCAAAACTTTGTGTTTTATACATGTAATAGCATGCATACAAGAATACTACCTTATTGAATAATTTTAAATCAATTTGTTATGCATTTAATCACCTATTACCCTATGGTAACATACGTACAGACATATAACCAATATATACTTATTTCGATCACTGTAGATATATTCATCTTTAACTCTCTATTATATCAATGTTACTCACACTTAGTAAATAGAGTTTTGTGTGAACCCCCGCTACTACATCCCATACTTCACAAATCCACAGTATACTATAACCTAGTCTAGCTAGTTTTGTGTGAACCCGAACAACACAGATCATAATTACCATTAGTTAGACATCCATTGAATCCAAAATTTGTAACTAAAATAGGTATATTATAACATATTCTGATTGGGGTTTGATTAAAAGCTAAGATTGGCAAAGCAAACTGTTTGAAAGAGTGACAGAATACTTTCAATGTGTTGTTTTCTACACAAGTTAGTTTGGATAACACTAAGCGTGTTAATGGTTTTGTTTACTGTCATGGTGTTATTCGACACTATTTCCCACAATTTCTTGACTGTGTATTAAGAAGAGAGAGTCTTTATTCGAGTTTCCACGATGTATATATAATGGCAAAATATTTTGGCATTGTAGTTGTTTAACGTTAAAATGATACTATTTGAGGAAGTCATTACTACCGGTTTTTATTTCATTTGCTTTGTTGAATATGTAGTCAATGTTACAATTAGTTGTGTTGTTTTTGTCATACTGTAATTCAAAAATTAAGTTATGTGTTTCTTTGGTTTGTTAAAGAGTTATTCTATTTAAAAGCTTTTGCTTTTATTGTTTGTAACCACCAGTAATTAATATATATTACATAAAAATCCATCTAAATGGAAAAACATCATTGGCATTGAATGTGGTAGGCCGATAGATTATCTTTTTTGAAAATATCGTTTACCTATATTTTGATCCGTAAAGATTTACTAAACCACTTCAGATACGATGAAAATCGCTCGAGAAATATGGAGGAGAGAGATAATGAAAGAAACAGAGATAGAGATGTACTGAATAGTACTTGAATATATATTTAACACTTTAGAAACGAATTTAAAAGTTTGGGAGAGAGAGAGAGATATAAAGAAAGAGTTATGTCAGCTGTCTATACACGTCGATGACTATTTTTAACAATGGCCCTAAGAGCTTTAGTTATTGTCTAGGGAATAGCTGCCTAACACAGGAGATACAATCTCACATTGAATTTGTTTCCTTGTTTTGTAGAGCCGGTTGAATAAAAATAACTCACGTACTATTTGACAAATTCACATTACATTTTGAACAGCGGTACTCATAGCTTTACTAAAAGTCAATAAAGATATTTTGTTCAAACAGGAGATTTATTCGTGACTGTGTGTGTGTGTGTAAGAACACAATCTCAATTATTAAATTTATCAATTAAGATATGCACAGATGATACATATTAACACTGAGAGAGAGAGAGAGAGAGAGGGAGGGGCATGGCATTTTGAAACTAAAATAAAATATGCAATACTATAATTGTACAAAAAGTGTATACAAATAAAACTCCTGGTGGTTTTTTTTCAGCTGTCAAATATATAATCAAACTTTGAACAAAATAAGGAAGTTGGTATGAAGATGGATGAGTCAGATTATCATATTCTCTCTTTCTAACAGCGACCCTAACAATTTTAGTCATTTACCAGGAAAAAGCTCCTTCACACTACAGATCATTTTCAACTTAAGATTGTTTTCTAGTCTGGTTCAGTTAAAATGCGGATTTGCCCAAAGTCTTAACAATTGTAGATAAAACGTCATAGCTTTCAATGTTAAAAAAAAAAAAATATAAATAAAACCTGCAACAACGCCATTACCAAAGACATATTGTTAACATTTCAGTAGGTATTGCATGTGTCGACTACTTTGGCGATGTTTTTTTCAATGCTAAAATAAATTTTTTGTGTGTTGGGAGTCTTATTACAGTAGCAGTATGACATTCTTTTAACTTATGTTCAGATATAACGAGAGTGCTGCACTTGTGTCATCTATCCGATTTGACAAACAAAGTGTAGACGCCATGGCATCCCTAACATTCAAAGAAAAAATGGCAAAACAGAGTCAAATACAACAATGTACAAACACAACTGGCTCTAAGAACCTCTGTCTGAATGAAAATCCCTGTGTTTTTACTGTCGTCCCCTGTGTGTCCCTGTACACATTCCCTGTGTGCACAGTTTATACTTGAGCATGATATGCCCCTGACATCCCCTGTACTGTCTTTATCTCCTCGTTAAAGTAAATAAATAGCTTTTAATTGATTTTTAAAAAAAATATATTAAGCATTCATGTTTTAGACGATGCTTGTTTTTCTTTGCATTTCATAGAGGGCAATATTATTTCAAACGTGAATAATTTTGACTCAACATCGACAAAAATCAAGATATACTTGTATACCGACAAACTGCTTATCTAATTGCATGTAAAATGTGTTACACATGACCGTGATTTGTTATTTGTAAAAAAAAAAATAGAAAAATAGGTGAAATCTGCAATGTTCTGTGCCATGTTACCTGCCTGAGCTAAAGCACATTATAACACAACATGATCACCACGTGCAGATAACAACACACCGATCGAAATGATGAAATAATCAGCTATATCTTGACTGTTTTGCCCAGTGTAATGATGCATATAACTAAACAGTCTTTATGAAGTTTATGCAAATCGCAGACACAAAAAGTGTAATGTAGAGAATTACAATTTTTAAGACAAAATGACATGTAAAAAACAATTTCAACTAACATAAATCTTCATAAATACTATTATCAACAAAAGAAAGTTATATTTGATTAAAAATTTACACCAATACATCACAAATGTAAAAACTGACAATATTCGAGCTTTGTTTACTAAACAAAATTTTAAGAAATCTCTATCTTGCTTATAAGTTGATATTTGACTTCCAAATTTTGAAATAGCATTATGAACTTCTATATCAATCATTTTAGACATTGAAAATGGAAAAATAAAATTTGGAAATTAATTTAAATCCTGCTCAAGTCCCTTTAAACAATATTCCGGGTTTTGGATTAGAAAAATATCATACACTTATTTAAATTTGATTTAATTTAAAAAAATGAAAAATATAAGAGAACAATATACCGTTTTAATTTATATCACTGTGCTAAACAATGTTCTGAATTTAAAGCTCTTTCTTTTCATTTTTGAAATTGAATTGAAAAATCAGAATTTTCAATTTCGTGTTTCTTTGCTTGACAGACTGGGAAAAAGTCATTGATATGTTTAAACAACAGAGTTCATTATTGTGTAGCATTACCGAGCATCCAGACCTGACGACGTGTGTGTACATACAAGTACACGTGTGTCTGTCACCTCATTGTTCTTAATCTCGCTACCGTTCACTGCAAATTGTCAAGAAGTTCTGTATACAGCATATAGCTATTGCATTATCACTGACCGACCATTCAAATCTTAGAAAGTGTGTGTATATATACATGTACACATGAGGCTATCATCTATTTTTCCTTATCTCGCAACCGTACACTACAAACTGTCAAAAAGGGCTGTGTACAGTAGCTATTATATAATCACTGACCGAGTGAAAAAAATGTCAACATCCTCTCCTTTGAAAACTGTAGCTTCAATCAGCTAGTTGCTAATCATGTGTTTTCAAGTTCTTTAATTATTGATCAGGTGTCAAATAAAACATTGATGAATTAAAAAATCAATTTGACAGCTCTAAGTTAATCTAAATAATGATAGAGAATTGGTTATGAAAATTAATTGCATGTTTATTTATTAGGAAATGTATTCCTGTGTAAACTGTTAGTAATGTTATATTAAAAATTAATGTAAACTATCTCTCAAACTCTCTCTCTTTTTTTCTCTCACTCTCAAGATTAATCAGTTGTTTTAAATTTCTCAATACGTATATAACATCTTACATGTATAGAAAACACAGTTTCACATGTTCTGACCTTGGTGACAGATTTCTGTTCACTTGCAATTAATTAAATTATCTTTGATATCTTCCACTTTGCAGTAAAAAGGGATATGACAATTTGATTTTTGAAATAATGAAATTGATTAGCAAAATAACTCATCAGTTTAAATTCAATTCAAGATTCCAATAAGCCGGTCAGAAACATAATAAACAAACACACTAAAATAATATCTTAGGAAAACTTATATAAGCTATTGAAGCTTTATTTTGCTGTTAACGGGAAACTAATAGAGATATAACCAAAAACTGGATTACAAAAAAGTAGAAAGGTGTACTCAATCATAACATAGCTGCTTCAAAATTCTACATTCTGACCGATTAAATGGTTTTAGTGCACACCTATACGTTCAGATATTTACAAAATTAAAACCCATGTGCCGCGCTTAATTTTAGTTTCTATTGTATTGTTTATTACCAAGAATCATATGATTCATAGGTTTAAGATATGCATAATTAGAGTGCACATGTACATGTATATGAAGACAATTTTGTTTATGTTTTTCAAACACAAGGGAGTAGCCATGTTTCCTAACTCTAACGTACTACATACCGTGAGAGTTTTCACACTTAATATAAAAAAAAATCCCTGCCCTAACCTGAGTTTACCATCCGGTGAATCTCAAGTTTTAAGTTGTTGGCATCATTGTTTAAGTATTAATGAATTATTAACTAAAACATGATTTTTAATATAACGACAGTGTGTCTTGTGATTTAGCGCTGTTGAGTGCAAAAATTGACTTATAGCTCAAAATATAACACAAGTGATTTAAATAGTTTAAGAAAATAATATTGAAAAAAACCCAATCAAAAGCCGTACAGGGGGTATCAGCGGCATACACAGGGAAGTACAGTGGCTTAAAGGGGATGACAGGGGCGTGCAGAAGGTGACAGGGGCTTACAGTCGAACACAGGTGATGTGTACATGGGTGCACAGGGGATGACAGGGTTTATAGGGGCTCTGTACAGGAGCCCAAAGGGGATGTACAGGGGATGACAGTGAAAAAAAAACAGGGGGTGACAGGGGATTTCCATACGGACAGGGTTTTTTAGAGCAAGTAGTGAAATAGGCAAATATAGTTCTACACATTGTGTACAATAGTAGTGTTTATCATTGATATGCCTCTCAACATATTTGTTAAATGAAATATATGAAGTAAATATCAAGCCTATTTTTTAATGTGTTCATATCTTAAGGTAACCGATTCTTCAATTTAGTTGTATTGAGTTTTTTTGTAAAATCTGTAGATAAAATATATACAAAATACGAAGAAAAGAGGGAGTCGGTGTTCATCCACTGAGTTATGGTCCATTTAATTTGACCATTTTGCGCCTAAAATGCAATTTCAGCCCAATTAGCACTTGTTTCCAGCACTTTTAATCAAGCAAAATAATTTCATAAAATTTTGTTTTCAATTATGCACAATGTTCAGATTAAATAGAGAAATGTTCATGTTTAAAAATGCAGGGTGTAAAAACCCTGCTATTTTTTGAAGTTACAATATATCATTTTTTAACAGCATGCAAAATGCATTTGAATGCTTATTGATAAAGTCATAGTGTACCGGTATATCTTCAATTGAAACTTTATATCCAAAAAAATATCACAGAATATGAAATTATAACTTTATATTTATGAAGAGAGAGAGAGAGAGAGAGAGAGAGAGAGAGAGAGAGAGAGAGAGAGAGAGAGAGAGAGAGATCTGAAAAACTAAAATCAAAACATTTTCCTCACCTTAAGTTGTAAATTATTACTTGACTGCTTGTGTAATTAATTTTGTGTATTGTTAAGATAACGATTTTTAAACTAAAATTAATACATTTTCCTAATTGTTTACTCATTTACCCAACTTTTTAAAGACACACAGTCAAAATGACATAAACAATTCACTACTGGCTCTGTAAATGTCTACACTCACATAACTGTTCTTGTATAATCAGACGTTTCTACTATAATTAGGGTTCCAATTAAATTTGCTTTGCACACTATCTAGACGGAATTGACTTTAAAAGCTTACCCCTAATTCTGAATGCTGAAGACAATGTAAAAGCCCATCTTTCAATATACTGTTTAGAATGCATTTTAACAGGTATTGCTAGAACACAATCTCAATTATTAAATTTATCAATTAAGATATTGCACATATGATACATATTAACACTGTTCTGAGAGAGAGAGAGAGAGAGAGAGAGAGAGAGAGAGAGAGAGAGAGACAGACAGAGAGAGAGAGAGAGAGAGAGAGAGGGGGGGGAGGGCATGGCATTTTGAAACTAAAATAAAATATGCAATACTATAATTGTACAAAAAGTGTATACAAAAAAAACTCCTGGGTTGTGGAAATAAAGCTCAAACTAAATACATAGTATAAGTGGTTTGTTTTCAGCTGTCAAATATATAATCAAACTTTGAACAAAATAAGGAAGTTGGTATGAAGATGGATGAGTCAGATTATCATATTCTCTCTTTCTAACAGCGACCCTAACAATTTTAGTCATTTACCAGGAAAAAGCTCCTTCACACTACAGATCATTTTCAACTTAAGATTGTTTTCTAGTCTGGTTCAGTTAAAATGCGGATTTGCCCAAAGTCTTAACAATTGTAGATAAAACGTCATAGCTTTCAGTGTTAAAAAAAAAGAAAAATATAAATAAAACCTGCAACAACGCCATTACCAAAGACATATTGTTAACATTTCAGTAGGTATTTCATGTGTCTACTACTTTGGCGATGTTTTTTTTTTAATGCTAAAATAGATTTTTGTGTGTTGGGAGTCTTATTACAGTAGCAGTAGCAGTATGACATTCTTTTAACTTATGTTCAGATATACGAGAGTGCTGCACTTGTGTCATCTATCCGATTTGACAAACAAAGTGTAGACGCCATGGCATCCCTAACATTCAAAGAAAAAATGGCAAAACAGAGTCAAATACAACAATGTACAAACACAACTGGCTCTAAGAACCTCTGTCTGAATGAAAATCCCTGTGTTTTTACTGTCGTCCCCTGTGTGTCCCTGTACACATTCCCTGTGTGCACAGTTTATACTTGTGCATGATATGCCCCTGACATCCCCTGTACTGTCTTTATCTGCTCGTTAAAGTAAATAAATAGCTTTTAATTGATTTGGATTTTAAAAAAAATATATATTAAGCATTCATGTTTTAGACGATGCTTGTTTTTCTTTGCATTTCATAGAGGGCAATATTATTTCAAACGTGAATAATTTTGACTCAACATCGACAAAAATCAAGATATACTTGTATACCGACAAACTGCTTATCTAATTGCATGTAAAATGTGTTACACATGACCGTGATTTGTTATTTGTAAAAAAAAAAAAATAGAAAAATAGGTGAAATCTGCAATGTTCTGTGCCATGTTACCTGCCTGACCTAAAGCACATTATAACACAACATGATCACCACGTGCAGATAACAACACACCGATCGAAATGATGAAATAATCAGCTATATCTTGACTGTTTTGCCCAGTGTAATGATGCATATAACTAAACAGTCTTTATGAAGTTTATGCAAATCGCAGACACAAAAAGTGTAATGTAGAGAATTACAATTTTTAAGACAAAATGACATGTAAAAAACAATTTCAACGAACATAAATCTTCATAAATACTATTATCAACAAAAGAAAGTTATATTTGATTAAAAATTTACACCAATATATCACAAATGTAAAAACTGACAATATTCGAGCTTTGTTTACTAAACAAAAAATTAAGAAATCTCTATCTTGCTTATAAGTTGATATTTGACTTCCAAATTTTGAAATAGCATTATGAACTTCTATATCAATCATTTTAGACATTGAAAATGGAAAAATAAAATTTGGAAATTAATTTAAATCCTGCTCAAGTCCCTTTAAACAATATTCCGGGTTTTGGATTAGAAAAATATCATACACTTATTTAAATTTGATTTAATTTAAAAAAAATGAAAAATATAAGAGAACAATATACCGTTTTAATTTATATCACTGTGCTAAACAATATTCTGAATTTAAAGCTCTTTCTTTTCATTTTTGAAATTGAATTGAAAAATCGGAATTTTCAATTTCGTGTTTCTTTGCTTGACAGACTGGGAAAAAGTCATTGATATGTTTAAACAACAGAGTTCATTATTGTGTAGCATTACCGAGCATCCAGACCTGACGACGTGTGTGTACATACAAGTACACGTGTGTCTGTCACCTCATTGTTCTTAATCTCGCTACCGTTCACTGCAAATTGTCAAGAAGTTCTGTATACAGCATATAGCTATTACATTATCACTGACCGACCATTCAAATCTTAGAAAGTGTGTGTATATATACATGTACACGTGAGGCTATCATCTATTTTTCCTTATCTCGCAACCGTACACTACAAACTGTCAAAAAGGGCTGTGTACAGTAGCTATTATATAATCACTGACCGAGTGAAAAAAATGTCAGCATCCTCTCCTTTGAAAATTGTAGCTTCAATCAGCTAGTTGCTAATCATGTGTTTTCAAGTTCTTTAATTATTGATCAGGTGTCAAATAAAACATTGATGAATTAAAAAATCAATTTGACAGCTCTAAGTTAATCTAAATAATGATAGAGAATTGGTTATGAAAATTAATTGCATGTTTATTTATTAGGAAATGTATTCCTGTGTAAACTGTTAGTAATGTTATATTAAAAATTAATGTAAACTATCTCTCAAACTCTCTCTCTTTTTTTCTCTCACTCTCATGATTAATCAGTTGTTTTAAATTTCTCAATACGTATATAACATCTTACATGTATAGAAAACACAGTTTCACATGTTCTGACCTTGGTGACAGATTTCTGTTCACTTGCAATTAATTAAATTATCTTTAATATCTTCCACTTTGCAGTAAAAAGGGATATGACAATTTGATTTTTGAAATAATGAAATTGATTAGCAGAATAACTCATCAGTTTAAATTCAATTCAAGATTCCAATAAGCCGGTCAGAAACATAATAAACAAACACACTAAAATAATATCTTAGGAAAACTTATATAAGCTATTGAAGCTTTATTTTGCTGTTAACGGGAAACTAATAGAGATATAACCAAAAACTGGATTACAAATGTAGAAAGGTGTACTCAATCATAACATGGCTGCTTCAAAATTCTACATTCTGACCGATTGAATGGTTTTAGTGCACACCTATACGTTCAGATATTTACAAAATTAAAACCCATGTGCCGCGCTTAATTTTAGTTTCTATTGTATTGTTTATTACCAAGAATCATACGATTCATAGGTTTAAGATATGCATAATTAGAGTGCACATGTACATGTATATGAAGACAATTTTGTTTATGTTTTTCAAACACAAGGGAGTAGCGATGTTTCCTAACTCTAACGTACTACATACCGTGAGAGTTTTCACACTTAATATCAAAAATAATCCCTGCCCTAACCTGAGTTTACCATCCGGTGAATCTCAAGTTTTAAGTTGTTGGCATCATTGTTTAAGTATTAATAAATTATTAACTAAAACATGATTTTTAATATAACGACAGTGTGTCTTGTGATTTAGCGCTGTTGAGTGCAAAAATTGACTTATAGCTCAAAATATAACACAAGTGATTTAAATAGTTTAAGAAAATAATATTGAAAAAAACCCAATCAAAAGCCGTACAGGGGGTATCAGCGGCATACACAGGGAAGTACAGAGGCTTAAAGGGGATGACAGGGGCGTGCAGAAGGTGACAGGGGCTTACAGTCGAACACAGGTGATGTGTACATGGGTGCACAGGGGATGACAGGGTTTATAGGGGCTCTGTACAGGAGCCCAAAGGGGATGTACAGGGGATGACAGTGAAAAAAAAAACAGGGGTGACAGGGGATTTCCATACAGACAGGGTTTTTTAGAGCAAGTAGTGAAATAGGCAAATATAGTTCTACACATTGTGTACAATAGTAGTGTTTATCATTGATATGCCTCTCAACATATTTGTTAAATGAAATATATGAAATAAATATCAAGCCTATTTTTTAATGTGTTCATATCTTAAGGTAACCGATTCTTCAATTTAGTTGTATTGAGTTTTTTTGTAAAATCTGTAGATAAAATATATACAAAATACGAAGAAAAGAGGGAGTCGGTGTTCATCCACTGAGTTATGGTCCATTTAATTTGACCATTTTGCGCCTAAAATGCAATTTCAGCCCAATTAGCACTTGTTTCCAGCATTTTTAATCAAGCAAAATAATTTCATAAAATTTTGTTTTCAATTATGCACAATGTTCAGATTAAATAGAGAAATGTTCATGTTTAAAAATGCAGGGTGTAAGAACCCTGCTATTTTTTGAAGTTACAATATATCATTTTTTAACAGCATGCAAAATGCATTTGAATGCTTATTGATAAAGTCATAGTGTACCGGTATATCTTCAATTGAAACTTTATATCCAAAAAAATATCACAGAATATGAAATTATAACTTTATATTTATGAAGAGAGAGAGAGAGAGAGAGAGAGAGAGAAAGAGAGAGAGAGAGAGAGAGAGAGAGAGAGAGAGATCTGAAAAACTAAAATCAAAACATTTTCCTCACCTTAAATTGTAAATTATTACTTGACTGCTTGTGTAATTAATTTTGTGTATTGTTAAGATAACGATTTTTAAACTAAAATTAATACATTTTCCTAATTGTTTACTCATTTACCCAACTTTTTAAAGACACACAGTCAAAATGACATAAACAATTCACTACTGGCTCTGTAAATGTCTACACTCACATAACTGTTCTTGTATAATCAGACGTTTCTACTATAATTAGGGTTCCAATTAAATTTGCTTTGCACACTATCTAGACGGAATTGACTTTAAAAGCTTACCCCTAATTCTGAATGCTGAAGACAATGTAAAAGCCCATCTCTCAATATACTGTTTAGAATGCATTTTAAAAGGTATTGCTAGAACTACGAAAAGATTAACAGAGAAAAAACCTTAGTAACCAAATTTAGATTTTGTGAATCATCAAAGCACATACATGTTGCAGTCTTCATCATCACATTCACGTGTGTACACTCATTTCCGGTTAAGCATTGTACTTGTTGTTACAGTATCCAATTTATGCAAACTTCCGGTAACATATTTGGATGTACACAGAGTAGCTGTGTGTTAACTGTACTATAGAATCTTGGACAACCTGATTGATTTTTTCAAGAAGCAAGAGTTGTTTCAAAAGTGTTAATGTGGTAAGTGAAATTTTTTTTTCAACATATAAGAAATAACTGTTTGCATTTGCGTATTATAACAATACGGAAGTTAAATCATCTATTTTGAATTTTAAACAACGTTATTGCACGTCTTTGTTCACTTTACATGTACCTAAAGCTAGTCTTAATAGCAGTCACATATTGCCAGTCACATTTCCTGGCTTTTTTTTTTTTTTTTTTTTTTTTTTTACAAATTCTATGAATTTCTTGAGTCTATTCACAATTGATATATACATGATCACCCCCTCCCTTTCTTTTTAAACAATTTCATTTGTTAAGAATTGCGACCACAAAAACCCATTTAACAAAATATAGCTGAACTCGTTGGGATTTTTTTTACTAACAGTTGGAAAAGTTGTGATATTTTTAATAGCATGCATAAAATAATATAACCTTATTGAAGAATTTTTAATTAATGTTTATGTATAATTTATCAACCTATAACCTTGTAATAAGATACGTACAGTTATTTTACCCCATATTCTAATTAAGATTAATGTGAATATCTTCACCTTTAACACCCTACCATGTTCAGAGATATTTATTTAGTTGTTGGAGTTTTGTGTGAACCCACGCTACTACATCCCATACTTCACAATCCACAGTATATTATAATATTAGTTCGGTTATTAAAAAGTAATATCTGGTTTGAGCTAATAAAGTGACGTCACTAGGGTTAAACCTTTTCCTTACCGTGAAATAGCTTTAATATAACTGGTTTAAAATGAGGTGGTGAAGTAAAGAGTGATCGATTACATGATAAAATTGGTCTGCATCACATATTTTAACAGAAGTCCTTATAGCTTAAGTAATTGTCAGTAAAGATATTTTGATTAAACTGGAGATTATTGTGAAACTTTGTTCTTGTGTTATGAAGAAAACAATCTCAGTTTTTAACATTTTTAATAAAGATATTACACTGATAAAGATATAAACATTGTTCTGATATAGATCCTAAACATCCTACGTCTAAATAAAATAAGACAATGCTGTGATCGTGCAAAGCAATAGTGCCTTACATGTATGTTGTAGTGAGAGAGCATCATGAGCCCTAAAGTCTGTGCTGCAAAGTAGGAAGATTTCTTTTATCGTTTAGAGAGATAAATGAAAATATAGTGATTACGAGAGAGAAAGAGAGAGAGAGAGAGAGAGAGAGAGAGAGAGAGAGAGTCATTTTGAATTTAAAATATGCAATGCTATTGTAGAAAATATGGAAAATAAACCTCATGTGTTGTGGAAATAAAGCGAATATTAAATACGTAGTATAAGTGGTTTGTATTAAACTGTCAATATATATAATCAAGCGTTGAACAAGAGAAGGAAGTTGGAATGACGAAGGATGAGTCAGACTAACATATCGGTCCGTACTCTCTGTTTCTAACAGCGACCCAAACATTTTAGTCATTGGCCAGGAAAGTGCCCCTTCACACTATAGATCATATTCAACCTAAAGTTGTTTCCTCGTCTGGCTCAGTTAAAATGTGGCTTTGCTAAAAGTATAAACCATTGTAAATAAAATGTGTCATAGCTTCTAGTTTAAAAATAAAAGAAAATAAACCCTGCAAAACCGCACCACCGCCCCGACCGAGGCTTGAACTCACGACCTCTGGAACCCATTCTCCTAGCAGTGAGCGGCCACCGCGCTAACCACTCGGTCATCTATGCTTATTATATATATATATATATATATATATATATATATATATATATATATATATATATATATATATATATATATATATATATATATATATATATATATATATATATATTATCAGAAAGATTGAACAAGAGGTAACAAGGTAACAAAGAATCTTAACGAATCAATTAATATAGAATTTATGTACTTACTGCCGTTAGTTTTGATCCTATTTAAACACAATGGCATTCACACTGTAATAAATAAATAACTTATTGTTATTAAGAACACATTTTCAAGTGTAATCTTTATGTTTTCTTAGATGATGACCTTTTCACTTCGGAATTCTTAATGGCAATAAAAGTAAATTAAATCTGGACGGTAGGCGAACGCTTATTACTTGCCAACGACTGTCGAGTGAACGCACCGTGAGCGTTCCTTGAACGCTTTATGAACAGTAGGGGCTAAATGAGCCGAGCAGAGAGTGCAAAACTGTGAACGATGAGCGTACTCGAAATTGGAGAGTACATGTAGAATGTTTCAGAGACTGTATTATCAACGATACATGTATATGATCCAATATTTCTTTTGAGTAATTAATTTTTACTTGCAGCAAGAGTTGTGTCTTGATGAACATATCATGGCTAATTCAAAGTATGCATCAACCCGGGAGACTACCAACTTTGCTCGTGTTGCACGCATTATCCTGGGTCCTTGTACAGATGTTTTGTGTGCTGTACTTACGAATGAGATTTGCCCGTCTTCATTGTCACAGAAAGTTAAAACACATTTATCCATGCTACCAAAAGGGAAAAAACCTCCAATTACCAAAGAACAGGAAAAAGTTATACACAATGGTAATTATTTGGATTTTGATATAACTTTACTGTATTTTTCATTGCGAAACATATCAAGCATTCAACCTCATTCAAAACAATGGGGAAATGAACCAATTCCAAGTGACAGGAGTGTGTCAGCAAACATTGAACGAATTCGATTGATAAGAAACAAGTACGGGCATTGTACAGATATATCAATTTCCGACACCGATTTTAATAAGAAAGTTCTAGATATTTCCAGCATTATTCAGGATTTGGAAAAGCACCTGGGCACATCTACTGTTTATCAAGACGCAGTTGTTAAGATAGGAAATTGCTGCATGGACATTGAACAGGAATCTAAATACATCAAAGAATTGCTGGATTTGAATAAACAAATTAAGGATATTTCAGGTAGCTTTTTTTATTTAAAAGACATGCAATGTATAATAATATTTTCTGAATTCGACTGGAACATGTTTTATGTATTTTTAACGATATACTAACAACTAGCTTTGATTTTATCTTCATCAACAGAGAAAGCTACGCTAATCGAAAATAGATGTGTTCCTGATAATGTGACAGGTATTTTTAATATACAGTCAGAAAAGCAATTTTTACATATTTTAAAACTTGACCCAAAATACACCATCAAACTTCCATTGAAAAGACAATATAACTGAATCGACACTGTGTGAAATAACTTGATATTTTCAAACTGCTATATAAGTTTATAGCAGTAGTAACAGCAATGAATTAACGTATTTTTAAACGTTTATATCGAAACCATAATTCAGTTTGATGCAATTTGAATATAATGATTTTTAATACTAAGCAATATATCTTTCTTTTTCAGTTTTGTATAAAAGGGATATTTTAAGATGGGAGGAAGATGACAAAGTCTTTCTAGAAACCCACAACTTTCCAGAGATGCTAAATCAAGTCAGGAATCAACCATACGTAACGTTTGTTGGTGCCCCAGGCTCAGGAAAAACGGCAACAGCTCGTCATATTGCTCTTAAACTGCAGAAGGAAGGGTATGAAATTTGTCCAGTAAACGAAATTAACAAAATTGAGAATTATTGTAACCGAAACATTCCCCAGGTGTTTGTTATCGATGATGTGCTAGGAATTTTTGGATTAAACGAACATGAACTTCATATGATGAATAAGTACAGCAAAAGACTTAGAGATCCAATCAATCCAGAAACCAAAACACTAATGACGTGTCGCGAAGCAGTCTTTAAAAATGAAAAGATATCGGAATGCATTTTGGAAAAACCGGAGAATGTAGTTAATTTACAAAGTAGGCAAAACTCATTAAATGATGATGACAAAAAGAATTTGCTTCAAACATATACATTAGACAGAGATCTACTGAGCTCAAGAAACTTGGCTTCATCGTCAAGAATGTTTCCATTTCTATGCAAACTGTATTCAAACAAAAAGGAGTTGGAATTTTATGGACCAACTTTTTTTTTATCACCAGTTCCTTGTATTATTAAGGAAATGAATTCACTGAAAATACATAACAAACACCAGTATGCCTCGTTAGTTTTATTGATGGTTAACGGAAACATATTGTCAGAAAATATATTAAACAATGAAAATGATGGAACGAACAAAATTCAGAAAAGACATAATTTGTTTGTTGAGATGAAACGCAACATCCTAAGAAAATGTAAAGTAAGTTCAACCACAGAAAGCTTTGAATTTATTGATGCCTTGTTGCAAATGGAAGGGACTTACACAAAGAAGAATGACAATGAGTTCACTTTCATTCATGATTCCATGTTAGAAATTATCGCTTATCATTTTGGTCATCAGTTTCCAGAACTAATTTTGAAATACGCGAGTAGTGATTACATTGCTAATAATATCAAAATAGTTCAAAATACCATCCAGAAAGGAAAGATTGAAATGGAAGGCAAAAATGACAAATTCGGCGAACAAAATCATGAAAATGAACCTATCGTCGACTTATGTATACATCTGCATGAATCAAAGAACCAAATGCTAGCTGAACGATTGTTCAAAGACGTACAGGATGGGGAATTTTATGCTGTTTTTGGGAACGAAGCCTTAAAAAGTCAATCCTTGCTTCAATCCTTTATTGCTGTGTTGGAGAAACATTCGTATTATAATCTATATAGTTTACTCTTAACAGAGTTAGAGGACTCAAAACTTTGCACATGGAATAATGAACCAAAAGAAGCTGCTACTGAGAATATGAAAAGCTTTATTTTGAAACTTGATGCTTATTATTGTGTGATGAATTCTAGATTTAACAGATTCCTTAAACTAACTAATAGTGTTAGAGGGATAGCGTGGATTATTTTGTTTGGGCATCATCAAATTTTGCAACATATTTTAAGTCAAATGATAAGAGAAATTGGAAATGTTGATGACCTTTTTGTAAATTCCTTCAATAAACATTTCCAACCTTGTTCAAACAAGAAACAGGACGTTACTGAAAAAATGAGTTCGTTTAGTCATAGTACGGTCGGTGAAATATTAAAAATAAGCACATTTGGAGAAGGCTACAAAACAGATATTGATAAAGATAAATACACTGTGGCTGGCGCAGATAGTGAACCAAATGTTGACACACATGTGGATACCTCTGTTGATAAATATTGCGAACCAGTAATTATAGAACAATGTCGCCTGCTTTGTCTCGGTTGTTATTCTGGAGATCTAAATACCGTGCAAATATTACTCCAACACGTCAATGCAGACACACTAAAGTACAAATGTGATCATGAAATAAATTTCCGGATAAACAATCCATTAATTATTGCTTGTAAATGTGGTTTCACAGATATTGTTATGGAACTACTAAAAGCTGGAGCTGATGTCAGTATATGTGATATCCTTGATACACCTCTAACAGCAGCATGTGGAAATGGACATACTAGCGTAGTAAAAGAGTTATTGAAAGCGGGTGCTGATGTCAATAAAAAAAAGGGCCCATATACACCATTACAAACCGCATGTGAGGGGGGATTTGTTATTTTAGTTGAAGAGCTGATAAAAGCAAAAGCTGATGTAAATCTAAACATTCCTCTCATAAATGCATGCATAAACGGTAATTTGTGTATTGTAAAAACGTTGATAAAAGAAGGTGCTGATGTCAATCGTACAGAGTACGGTGTATCACCGCTATTAGTTGCATGTATTAATGGACATTTTAACATAGTGGAAGAGTTAATAACTGTGGGGGCTAATGTAAACATAATAGCTTGTCAGTGGCCATACTTATATAGATTTTGTCCGTTATTACAACGTAAAGTGAGGATAATGAGAGAAGAAATTACACCACTGATTGCTGCATGTGATTTCGGTTATTTCAAAATTCTGAAATTTTTGATAAAATCAGGAGCTAATGTTGATCAAAAGAATAACGAGAAAACAACACATAGCTTTCCGAGTTATTGGGACCATTTAAATATAGTCAAACGTTTAATCAAGATGGAGCCT
This sequence comes from Magallana gigas, assembly GCF_963853765.1. Taxonomy (NCBI): domain Eukaryota; kingdom Metazoa; phylum Mollusca; class Bivalvia; order Ostreida; family Ostreidae; genus Magallana; species Magallana gigas. The sequence goes on along the minus strand of NC_088853.1, from coordinate 21,942,672 downwards.
AGTGTCGGCCATTGTAATACAAACGAAAGGTCACTTATAACTGCATGTGATTGTGGACATTTAGATGTAGTGAAACAGATTATTAAAGGTGGAGCTGATGTTAATATAAAAGATGGGGATAAAACACCGCTTATAGTTGCATGTTTTAAAGAACATTTACATGTAGTTGAGGAATTGATTAAAGCAGGGGCAGATGTCAATCTAGAAAATGAATTTATTTCACCTCTGCAGGTAGCCTGTTATGAAGGACATTTGAGTATAGTCAAAGAGTTGAACAAAGCGGGATTTGACTACAATCACATAACAGGTGCTAAAAAGGGGCTCATGGGTGCTTGCTTTTTTGGACATACCAGTGTAGTTAAGGAGTTGACTGCATGTCATGTTCAAGTCAATCTAAAATATAAAAATGAAACGCCGTTAACAACTGCCAGTTTTATGGGACATTTAAACATTTTCAAAGAGTTGATAAAAGCAGGAGCTGATATTAACCTAACTGGAAGTAGAAAATTACTGAGACTTGCATGCTATCGTGGACATGTCAGTATTGTAAGAGAGTTGATAAAAAATAGAGCCGATGTCAATCAAAGTGATGGAAAACAAACACCACTAACAACGGCATGTGAAAAAAGACACAATGATGTGGTCGAGGAGCTAATAAAAGCGGGAGCTGATGTCAACCAAAGCGATGGAAACAAAACACCACTAACAACTGCATGTGAAAAAGGACACGATGATGTGGTCGAGGAGCTAATAAAAGCGGGAGCTGATGTCAACCAAAGCGATGGAAACAAAACACCACTAACAACTGCATGTGGAAAAGGACACGATGATGTGGTCGAGGAGCTAATAAAAGCGGGCGCTGATGTCAACCAAAGCGATGGAAACAAAACACCACTAACAACGGCATGTGAAAAAGGACACCATTATGTGGTCAAGGAGCTAATAAAAGCGGGAGCTGATGTCAATCAAAACGATGGAAACAAAACACCACTAACAACTGCATGTGAAAAAGGACACCATTATGTGATCCAGGAGCTAATAAAAGCGGGAGCTGATGTCAATCAAAACGATGGAAAAAAAACACCACTAACAACTGCATGTGAAAAAGGACACCATTATGTGATCCATGAGCTAATAAAAGCGGGAGCTGATGTCAATCAAAGCGATGGAAACAAAACACCACTAACAATTGCAGATGAAAGAGGATACAATATTAACTATTTCTATTAAGAAAGCATCTTCACAACGTCAAGGTTTTGTGATTACGGAACTCCACACAAACCCTTGACATAAGTCGCTATCTAAAAGTCGGGCTCACGCTCAACATTACGTAATAATTCTAAAAATATATTGTCCAATGAAATAACTCCTTTTAAAACGTAGTTTGGGTTTTGTACAAAGATGGCGGATCAAGAAAAGAGAATCTGCGAAAAATTCAATATTAATTGTCTTACTGAAAATTAAAGGCTGGCTATATCATGTTTGAAAGAAAACCGGGATGTATTCGTTGGAACTAAGACAGGAAGTGGCAAATCCTTGACTTATGAATGTGTACCACTTGAGTTCGGTGAAACTGCGGTAACAGTTATAGTTGCTCAGCTCCGTTAGTAAAAACAGGACAAGTAGAACGGTTGTCCAGCTTGGGATATAAAGCAGTATACGTTGAAGTGTCAACCGATGTTGAGAGAGTTACAAGCGGTTACTACAACTTCGTTTTTGTTAGCCTGGAGGTCCTAGTTGGAGAAGCTAAATGGAGGGATGCTCTGAAGAACCCAGAGTTTCAAAAGAGACATCGTTTGATAGTTGAGGCGCATACCATCATTCATTGGTAAGATAATACAGTTAACAAATAATTTACACACATGTTTAAAAACCAAATTATGATCTAAAGTCAGATACAAACAAATCTACATGATATTTCAATAATTTTCTGAAATGTGAGATTAAATAAAGGTAACAACAAAAAGTGAGATTTTTTTGACTGTAATAAAATAATTCGAATTCTTTCAAAATAGTGTGATCAAAATCATATCCCAACAGTTATCTTTAAAACATTCATCAGTGATATATGTTTGGAACTTTTGAGCCAGAAAGGTTTTCATCAGGCATTTTTCCATCCAACTTAATATGAAATCAAGTTATAAATCAAAGTTGAAACACCCAAGGAAAATTTGGAAGACCTCAGAGGTCCATTTATCATAATCCATATCTTTTATTTTCAGGGGTGAGGGGAAAAATCAGGAAGCTGCATTCTGCGAGTGGTTTGGTCACATAGGTGAAGTGCGTTCTCTATGTTTAAAAGTTCCTTGTTTGGCACTGACTGCTACTGCGTGCCCAAGTCACAGAAGAAAAATCATGACAAAATTGTGCTTTGGAAAAAATGCTTGTGTGATATCTGACATCCCTGATAGAAAGAACATTAAAATGAGTGTTATTAAAGTGAAACAAAACGAAGACCCTGATGTCATTTTTCATGGATTATTTAAGAATTTGATTCACTCTCAGTTTCAATCGGAAGTGATGGATTTTCATTTTCAGCCTTATTACAGACGATATAAACATGTAAAATGACAAATGGATATCGATCCAAAGAAATTTTCAAGTTGAAACTTTATCCGAAGATTTTTTTTTTCAAACAAGCATCATGGAATTTGTTGTCCTTATAAGGATTTGAACAAGTTGGGAAATCTCTGTTGGAATCTCAATAAATACAAATATTTATGAATATATTAATTTTTCTTTGACAATGAAGACTACTGTGGAATCATTACAATTCGTGGTGGCTCAATTTTTGTTGTATTCGTGGGAAGCCCCTCCCCACGAATTTACATCCTCAACGAAAACAAATTTAGAAAGAGTTATCTTTGTAACTGAAACTGAAAACCTGCGCATCCACGAAATTACATACCAACGAATAAGCCAAAAACCCACAATCCACGAAAAGTGGCTCCCACGAATTTAAATGATTCCACAGTAAATCAATTTCTGATTATGCTAAAAAATAAAACACATGATTGATTAAGAATCTTATTTTATTGCACAGTACCGGTATGAGTTAATGGGCAGTTATGTTTGGAAGAGTGTTTTTACTCTAATTATCAAAAGGAAGAGTTATAGATGCGCATTAAACATTGTGTTATATTGGTCCATGCAGTTTCAAAGACTCACAGAGAACCTTTCATTTTAAACAAGTTTTAGAACATTTCATAACTTGCTCTGAACTTTTGATCTGAAATCCATTTGTGCAGTTCTTCAGCTTTAACTCTGGAAAATATATCACTAAATCCCCTGAAAGCATGGAATTCCCTTCCCTGGATAACATCAAAAAGTTCACCATCCAGCAGTTCTGTCATCAAAAGATTAAGCTCAGAGTCTCTGTTAACAGTTGGTTTTGAACGTCCCTTTTCCTTACTTGTGAAGTGTTTTCTTTCAATTCTTGCTGAATTTGAATAGAAAGAGCTATTCTCTGTGCACTGTTGTGGATTATGTTAGATCCCTGTTCTCTTAATTTCTTCTTAATTTTCTGCACAAGAGTCTCTACCAGATTGTCATTGGGAATATTTTTACCTTTCCCACCATGTGTATTGGCTGTGCAGTTCCATTTATATTCAACTGCTTGTCTTGGACTCAAGATGGCAGTTTCGTATGCTTGCATACGCCACAACCATAAACGGTATTTAGTATGGTGGGTTGCATCGGCACAAAGCATCTCGAATTTGGCATTTCGGAAAATACGATCACCATCACCGTATTGATAGGCATCTTCTGTGTCTCTGAGCAGCAAAGACAGTTTCATGAATGACGCTCGCCATACTGCAACATGATCCTCCTTTGAATGCATTGCTGAATTTGTTGTATCCTGATTTAAAGCAAAGCCCCATTCATGTTCTTTTTCAAGGTGTCTTTTGAAATGACCCTTAGTTTTGTAAGTTTTGTTGCATGTACAGCTGTATCGATTAATCCGAGAGTCGTACATTTCTGCCAACAGTAATTCTTGATCATCCATCTCCGATACCTGATCAGTCATTAGAATGTTGATAAGGCTGTCTATAATATATTTAAATAAAATGCAAGTAGCTATCGGGTAAATTTACCTTATAGATAATTTCCATAAAAAAATAACGATACCATGAATCTTTACACTGGATATATGTATCAAAATTTACCTTCGTTTAGTTTTATGTACGTTTTAAACAGCTGTTCACCCAGTTCTTTGAGCCAAGCATACTGTTCCTCAATGGATGCCAGATGTAAGAAATGAGGAATCTCAACATTAACTGGGACACCGTCTAAAGAGTCCATTCCAAACATGTGAAGACAAGCTCCTAACACAAAGGAATCCAAGCAGTCCTGAACGAAGTTCATATGTGATCTAAAACAAATAATTACATAAAATATTAAAACTAAATGCTGATATGTATTTCAGGGAAATTACTGGTAATGTCTTTGCAGTTCATTTACCTATATGAACTTGTTACTCCCTCTGGACCTTGAACATCAACTCTCCTGACAACATTTCTCAACTGGTACAAACTTTCTTGGTCTGCAGCAGACTTTAGGCTGTAATATTGCTTGTATATGATCTAAAATAAAAAATAAAAATATCCCTTGTCAACAAACTTTAAGAAAGTGTACCATTTAAATTTTTGTAAATTATTATTAATTAGCTAAAAACTTTAAGTCTTTAATAGTGTCCACAGTTAAATTTGTCTTTTAAACTGACAGATCCAAAGTTAAACAGGAAGTACATAAGTGTGAAGGGGGAGGTGTTATCATGGATGGGTGGGGTGTAAGTGGTATTGTCGGTAATTTTAGAGATATATACAGTATAACATCAATTTGTACATTTATCAATTTAAGTTAGAATCAGAAAACCTTTAGAACAACTGAAGCTTATTACCATAATTATGTAACTGTAATTTAAAGAATGGTCAACAAATCCTGATAGCATGATTACAAAAAAAAACAAACAAAATAATTTGATAGAAAACTACAATACACTACTATTCTAGATTTCTACATAAGCACATGCTGTAACCTCAAAATGCTGAATGACTGGTTAGTAAAAAATAACTCATTCCAAAATAGAACTCACTCTGAACAATAAAATTTTAGGAAGAAAAGATATTCCAAATGGAGGTCATCATCTGGTCAACTGGCAACAAAACCAAACAAGGAACTGTAACTGCTGACAAGAAATACCCCTCGGGTCTGTGTACTACACCAGCCAAACCATTAAAGTCACACTCAGCATTCATCATGGCTAACTGGGCACTGTAGGCTCTCTCCTTGGTCAACACATCACCCCCAAATACAATCTTTTCAATGACCTTCGTTGGGTTTTCTTCAGAGTGAGCTACACAGTGTTTATGTATATGTTGTAGGATACTAATCATGTCCTCTGACTTGTTCTCACTTTTGTCAAGCAAATCAATTATTCTGTACTCAGATTTTTTGCACATTTCATCCATATATGGGTGCTGAATACAGTCTGGGATAGAGGCCTGAAATTGCTTCAAACACTTTACATGCTTGCACAGGATCTTTATAATATGATATATCATATCATTTTCTAGGGCTTGGCAATCACCTGTATTTGGTATGAAAACACTATTTGGGACTTTCATTATCTCGGCTTTGGGGCACTCATCAGTAAGGTCTGATAGTACTCTCTTACACAACGCAATGTTCAAAAACCAATGAATGCTCTTCCTCTGTCTTTCTTTTGTCATCGAGGTAGGTGATATTGTTAAATCTAGATTGTCTCCAATCACTTCAAATCTTGGAATTGATTGGGCTAGGAAACTAGAGTGTTTGGATATGAAATTCAGTGATAAGGTTCGTGTTTTCTTGTTTTCTGCTTGCGCATAACAGGGGTCAGTTTTGGGCTGTACACAAAAAAGAGGACTAACAGCTGGGAATTCTATTGCTAATGTCTTATCTTGTGTTTTCAAAGGTAATGCACTTAATCCTGTAGTAGCTGGGTATTTAGGAATTGAATAACAGTTGGCTTGTACTAAACAATCTTCATATGATCCAGCTACTGAATAAGATGTTGGACAGTGTACAAATGACATACCTGTTTGGTATACGGTAGTTGTCAAACTCTGTGGCAAGACCACTGGTGGAATCGTAGTCTGATATTTGTCAGATATGATTGTATCTGATTCTGGAAGTGCCTCCAAACTTTTCTTAACTTTATGTGTCATATATTCCATTTGGCACTGCTTCACATGGTCTTGGACAATGTGTTTAATTTTCTGTCTCTGACTGATTTCAAATTCATTCCTCTTAAGACCCATGGACTGGGTCCAATACACAATCCCATAAAAGAGAGTAATTTAATGACCTATGAAAAAGAAACGTTATAAGCATTATAAATGATGTACAGATGTTTTGTTTTCCTAACAAATGATTTGATTAATCTCAATGATACAAAATATAGACTTGGATCATTTTAAATCTAGCTATACGGTACTTAATATTTTTTGAATTGGGTTATAAAATTAAATTCTATTAATATTCATACCTCATCGGTTGCTCCCCCGTGATCTAATATTTGACCTATTACATGATGGACTGCAGACATATGTGTATTTCTGTTTCTTAGCAGCAATGCTACGGCCACTGCAAGTTTGTTTTCAGTTGGCTGATTCATCACACATGCCAAGGTCTCAAGTAAAAGAGGAGCATACAGTTGGCAGTCGTTAATGATACTCTTGAAAGATAATGATTCCAGATTTTTTGGAGAAATGTTACGCAGCACTGATTTATTTTTCACTTGACAAAGAGTTTTGCATTGATCTTCAAGTTCTTTTAGAACACACCTCTGCAATCCAGGCTTTAAAGATTCAATAGAGTATAATTTCCTGGAAATACTCGGTCCTTTGTCTCCCCTCACAATTGATTTCACAACTGATTGCCATACTCCATCTTTAATTATTCGTGTTCGGACTTTATGGTCTTGTCTGCCTCTAAATGATACCTAATAACAATAGAAATTAGATTTCAAGTGGTATTAATACTGAAAGCAAAAAATTGCAAAAGGGATTACCTGGTAGTTAATGTGTAAAGGTGTGTAAGTGTACATGAAAAGGTTTCAAAGATAAAACCATTTGACATTTGTTAGAATATCAGTTTATTATTACATGTAATTCATTTTTTTCCAACTTTTTGAACTTACAATAATACCCGGTAGATGAATTATTTATAGTATGGATTTCAGTGTATTAACAGTTTTCATATAAATTTTCTTCTGAAATATTTAGCCAGTTCACAAATATTTAGTATACTGCCATATTAATAAAAAAAATAATTTTGTCATTGATAAATATTTATACATTAGTTTAAAAAGTGAATTGGATTGAGCAGTAGGCATAGCCTTCTTTTAGTCTCTTCCTATATAACAAAATTAGACATTAAAATAAATATAAGTATTGAGTGTTAAAGTGTCAAAATGGTTATCACCACAGACTCTGAATTTTGTCTAATATGTTCTTCTTAATAGAATTATTTTTAATACATGTGCAGATCCATATGTTTTAGTGTAAGGGTGTCCACTAAAAGTAAAAATTAAAAATTGACAATCTCATACCTTGGCTTTTCCTGGAGACAAATCAACATTAAGTCTTTTCTTGGTCCCTGAAGGTGGTTAACAAATCCGATGGGGAGAACATATCTTCAGCAAACATTGTTTTTGCTTTTCTGGGCGTTGGGGAGTGTAAAATCAATCTCTTAGAGGTGTGAGATCTTTTAGGGGTCTGTACATTTGAATCTGCATGAACATATTCAGTTTCTGGCCAGGCTGCCTCTACAGCTTTCACGGGAGTGTTTACAGGGGCAACATCTACTGTATTAACGATGATATTTGCACGTAGATTACTTAGAATTTCAGATTTTTCTATTTTTAACTGGTCAACTTTATGCTTCAACTCGAAGTCTATCTTGTAAAGTTTGTTCAGTTTGTTAAAGCACATCTGACACACGAATGGTGAATTTCCGTCATTTTCTTTCGGCTGGCACCGTAAAACTTCTGCAAGCTGTTCTGACACAGTGAATGATTTCCCAAAAATCAATCGGCGATATTTATTTAAATTATTGTCCTTACAAATACGACAAAAAGATAGAGAGTTTGCCATTTTCTTCGATGAACATGGGCGCGGCCATATTTGTTTACATCATTTCTTCTCTGAATGAGAACCGCATTTTGATTGGCTCCAAATTAAGTTTTGGAACCAATGAAATACGACGGCCTGAGCCCGACTTTTAGATAGCGACTTATGTCAAGGGTTTGTGTGGAGTTCCGTAATCACAAAACCTTGACGTTGTGAAGATGTCAAGAAAGAGGATTTTCTATTCGTGTCCTCTTTTTTTCAGTGCAAAATGAAAAATGAACGCAATGCAATAACAGAAATGAACATGAATTTTATTCATTTTTGTTGTTGAACACAACATAAATTCGTGAACCCGCCATCTTTTTCACACAAAAGCACATTTTACAGTACCTTTAAACCTTCATAATCCACAATAACAGTCAAAACATTGGTGAATCCACCAACTTATTTCATCGAATGTCTCACTTACAGATACACTTGGTGGGTCCACCAATGATAAAATATTGGCGATTCTATTTTTTTTAAACAGCATCAAATATCTCATTCACACAGGGCCCTGGTGGTTCCACCAAAATTCAATTGTGAATTTGTCTGCATACAGTTTTGTATTTCATTCAAAGATTTGGTGAACCCACCAACAGAGCAATGATATCAACACATGTTATCAAACATTTCAGTTTTAATGAAACCTTAATTGGTGATTCCACCTAAATACAAATATGCAATAATCGTTTTGTCTTATACTTTACTGATTAAATTTGGTAAACTCAGACTTTCATTATCCAAATATTTGGTGGATCCACCAAAATAGAATTATACAAACAAATATAGAGTACAAAGTTGGTACATTCACCAAACGTTTCTAAACATTCATCGATGGCACTAAATATACAGAAACACCACAACACATGTCAGTTTATATACAAAACAAGAAAGTTGGTGAAGCCACCAAAAAGATTGACAAAATTCAAAATACCCCTACTTGGTGGGTCCACCAGATATCAAGTTATACGAATTATTAAAAAAACAGATTACAAAGTTGGTGGATTCACCAAGGAAACCCCCGGCCGGTAACAATTAGTTTATTGCTGCTATTGAATACATAATTGGTGGGCCCACCAATATGAATGCTATGTTCAGTTTACATAAAAGATCAGAAAGTTGGTGAATCCACCAGAAAAATCAACATATCATCATAACTCATAATTGCCTTTGGATTTACAAAGCCATAAAAAAAGGGAAAAACGTGTAGAAAGAAATATCAAAGAATATTGAAATATCATGCAGTATTTTTGAATTACAGTAGTAAAACATTTTATTACATGCTTTAAACAAAGGGTTTACTTGTAACTTTTTCATCATCCATGATCACGTTTTTTATTGTGTCTGCACGTATTTTCTCTTTTTCATTTTTCATTAAAGGTTGACTATTTAGAAAACATTTGACAAATTCCCTGCGCATGTGCGAAAATATGTATCCATCTATTCACAGCATTGTTTCTTACTGTTCTTATATAGCTTAGTTTTTTTTCACAGATGATTTGTAGTAATCAATATGACAACTTATTGACCATTTCCAATCAGTCAAGTGGATTAAACTTCTTTCTTCAAAAATGCAGTTAAAAATAAATGGGAAAAGTTTTGGTATTCCTCTTATGCTACGAATTTTGCGACACTTAAACCATGTTTGTTTACCTCCTTTCGGTTTCTTGTTACATGTAGGAGAGTCCTCCATCCTTATGTAGAACGTTTTCACTATCTAATCGTTGTTTGTAATCTTGTAGTGAAGTGAACGAGTAAATTTTCTCAATTAACACATACTATTTTGCATCAGGGTGTTAATGTCATAATTAAATTAATAATCATGTTGACGTTAAGAAGTAGCTCAATGGGATCATCGAACGTTTCGGCATAATTTATTCCTCAGTTTTTTAGCCTCGTTGCTGAATCATGCATTGACATCGTCATGCATAAGAAAATGTGCACCTGAAAATACATAATTTTTTTCAATCTTTTTAATTAGATCTTCGATAAAGGCAACAAATATATGTTTCCTATATCAAAAGTGATGATGCATTTCTATCCTTACAAATGAATACATTTTGCCAATAAAATAATGAAGTAACTGCTTACACCTTCTGTATTTTAAGTCGTGTTAGAAAATGCCCTTAAGCTATAATTTCATTTTTGCTTTATCAATACATATAATTATTGTAAAATTAATTTAAAAAAAACCTACTATCATTTTTGCAATTGTATAATTGAAAGAGAGGAAGTGGTCACGCTTTGACGGATCCATGTCAGTGGGAGTTACCATAAAAAATATATACTTGAAATAAAATAATATTGAATTATTTAGCGAGAACTTTTTACGTGGATTTACTAACAAAAAGTCGTAGAAGATAGTGTAGGACGAGTTCATTAAGTTTAGGGCATATACATTGGATCGGACAACTTAGGTTCAAAATCTATCCCTATGGGCCCGTTTCACAAAGCATGATTTTAACTAAGTTACATGCATATTTTGTGAAGAAAAACTTTTTCTGAAGTCTTTTACTTATCCGTTTCACTATTCAAGTCTTGTCTTAGGAAATTCCTAAGTTATATCTTCACTTTAAGACAGGTAAATTGATGTCTTATAAAACTTAACACGACGACTGTTTATTTTCTACTGAAATAAATTATACGCAAATTAAAGCACATTAAAGTGGAACAAAAATAACAAATTACAAGCATCATTAAAACCTTTTTCACTTTACTAGTTCTTCTAAACTAAAACTTAAGAAGTAAAAATATATATAATATATATCGTCAATTAATTTCTCTGGTTTAGATGTTAGATTTTTACATTTTGTAGATTATCTGGTCACACCAGAATTGTTAATTTTGGAGTAAGGATATCTGTATATGTTAACACGGGCTCTTTATAATGGACCAACTATAGACAAGAAATAAATTCGATCGTAAACAATTTCAGCAGTGACCAATTTCAATTGATATATGCAGTCATATCCATATCATATTTGAAACTAAGAAATATATGTACATGTGGCAAAGAATAAGGAAGATACTTTGAGCAATGCATTAAATTAAAAAGAAATACCGTTTACAAAGAACATACGGGTTTATTACATAATTTTTATCTGCTCGCTTATACATGTAAATGGAAAATTTGATACAAAATATCAGTACATGTATATGTTTTTAGACATTACACTATTTACACTCAATGTACACATTTGTTCTAGGTGAATAACGGAATGCTTTTTTATATTCACTTATAAAGTTTAAATTCGTGTCATATTGAAAAGAATTTATACATGATCGCTTCTTATTTAGAATTAACAATATGATATGAAAGTGATTTACAATGTATCTTAATTAAGATAAGTCAACTGTGCTACGCTAAGAAAGTTTTGTGAAACAGCTATGATAAGCATCAGTAAATTCCTAAGTTTTAAATTAGGCATATCTTAAGTTCTATCTAATGAACTATCTTTGGAAATCTTTGTGAAACGGGCACCAGGAGTGTGGGGGATTTTTTCTTCTTCTCGAAAACAGTCTTTTATCTGATACATTTATGGGACGGTGATAAAACTCAATCGTAACATTTAACCTAAAAAACAAAATCTAAAAGAGATACGTCCCACTAATCATCCCCTTCCCCTTCTGTAATCAATGTCCTTATGCATGTACTGCTGTATTTATGCGATTATGGGTCCATATTTTATACAATAGATATTGCAGAAACGGTAATATTTCCAACTTCATCATTTAACTGCATATTGAACAGTGAAAAGCCGGAGAAGTTTGTATTTTTTTCCGTCAGATGCAACAAAAAAATCTAAGCAACATACATGTACATCAACTGAATACAATTATATATGATCAATTTCAGTTAAGATTTTAAGCATTGTCAACTCTTCAGTATATCACACCAGTTGCTACTTCATTTCATTTTTAAACTATAAGTCAATGAAAAGAAAAATAGAAAAATTCAGACACAGTATAACGTACAAAAAAATCTTGATGAACACACAAAGCCCCTTAATGTTTATCATCTAATATATCAAATACGTATCATTTGTTAAACATGGATTTTATTTTACTACTTCCATCCCATAATTTACATGTTAACTGCCTGTGAATTCATTTTACTATTTATAAAAGGAGTTGTTGTTAATTGAATAATTAAGATATTTTGAGTAAAACAATAAAATCTGAATTTCAATTCAACTGCGGTAAATTTAGATACAGATGACTTTAATAATCAGAATACATAGAGACTGTCAAGAATATTTTTTTCCTTAACTAACGCAAATCAGCATAAACATAATTAATATGGTACAAACAGATTATTTATCAGTTGTTATCAATTTTTCGATGAAAATCAAATCTTGAATAGGACACAATTTTATAATGTAAAAACTTTTAAAATCAGCTGATCCATTAATCAAAATTTAGCGTTTAACTTTATACATCAAAATGTCGCAAAGTTTGATTCATAAAAAGGAATTTGAAATGAAATTTCATTGTTTTGTGTACACGTCATATTTATTTTCTGTTATAAAAAAAACTAAACTGGGCTAAACGATTAGGTGAGTAACTTTAGCCATGCTGTTAAATTGGAGATTTTTTCGAAGCTATATTTATACCTTATATCCCAACTTTTTTCGTATGTCACAAAATTTGCAAAAAATGTGAAAATTGTGTAACTTCTTGTATTATTGTCAGCCATTTTCTGCGATTAAAATCGAAGGCCGGAACGGCCACAAAGGCGTCCTGCTGACATTTTCTTTTATATAGAAAGATATCAATAATTAGAATTTGTACTAATTGTCGTATATCAAATAATATTTGAATAAAAAAGTAGCTGAATTATGTTAAAATTTGTGTTGTTTTAAAAACAAAAAATCAGAATATTTCCTTATAAAATAGGTAGTGATGCGTTTATAATACAATAACTCATCATGGTTACAAGAATAAAAAAAGAAATTTCAAAGTTCAAAAATAAATTATTTTCTTTCTGCTTTAAACAGTCTTTGAACAATTTTCACAGGTTCATAATTTGAATACATTAACAGTGTGCCCCTAATTATAATAATAAAACATACTTCTATTTATATTTCAGTTGCCGTTTGAAACAAGATTACCTATGGTTGTTTACAAACAAATCCACAACACGTGCTATCTTAAATGCTTGACCAAACCAACTGCATTTATCCTGTTTACTTATTGCAACAAAATCACTAGATATGTTTATCGCTTACATTTATATTGGAGACCGTGCCCGATAACAAATAAATTTACATATCAAATTTTATTTCTATCGGGCACGATCTCCACTTGTTATTGTTATTTTTTTCAAATTTGAGCAATAAGCTCATCAGCATTAAACATAATTACATTTATAAACATAGGGGAGGCACGCAAAATGCGAAGCCAGTAGGCTTCAGAGTTAAAATGTAAGCGATAAACTTAAATAATATTTAGTGAATTTTGTCACCTTATTGTATTCATCTGCCATTTCTTGATTAAGCAAATTTATACTTATGCAATGAGTTGTCAATAACCAGGGAGGCAAAATCGGGTTTCTTGTACACAATTTAGTTGAATAAATGGAATAAAAATCTTGCAATACGTTTAACAATTTAAAGAACTTATTTCTTATGTGCATTTAAAAGGCGGTGCAGAGCATGAATTTTTGGACGATTGCCAATCCAGACGATCGCTAGAAGGCTGCCGAGCATTAGCTCGACGCCTTAAAAAAATAGGCAGTAGCATTCAAACTTGAATATAATTGTTGCGAAAAAGCGAGTATTTGATTATCGCAAACATGACCAGATATACATTATTGTCGTGATTATCCCCCAGAACAAATTTCAACAATTAACAATCGTTATGAAGTTCAAGTTGGTCGTCTGCATAAATAATATTATTTCTTTTCTAGTCCAGCTAATCTTAATTATTTCAATTTAAGTTTGTGACTTAAGTTAATATTAAGAAGTATCTAAATCAATGTTCAACATCAACATCAACTTGAATTTAGATGAAATATTGAGATAATGCGACGTGTATATCGGCTGAGCTGGGCAAATGTAAATTTACATGAATTACATGAGCTGGGTTAATGTAATTAACATGAATAAGGATAAGATAAAAGTCCGATATTTGTTTGGATGACAAAAATTAATTACTCATTTCGACAGATTATTAATTTAGTTTATAGACAATTAGCTATTTTAGGGATTTTTTTTACTTACTTACTATAAGGACATTGTATACTACATGTACAAGTTCTAAAATATTTTTTTATTGCAACTTTCATATAATTGAACATATGTTTTTTCATTTATTTTTCAACAGGGATTTGCCTTGTATTTTTGGTATTTTTACAGACAAAAAAAAATATCGCTGCACTCAAAACTTGATCTGTATGATGCATACAAAATCAGTACTCTGTTTTGCATCAGAGTTCTGGAAGATTGTAAATTCATGTTGTTCAATTCTAAATTTCATTAATACTTCAAGTGACCTTGAATTACTTAACATTTGATCATTATCTGACATACATTATTGCAGAATATGGGATCCTCAGTGACGTTGAGTTTTATACATAAATGCAGTTTTTTGTATATAAACCTTACATAATTAACATTTTTCTGTATGGCAATACTATTTAAATGATAGAGAACAGTGGTCATACGTTTTAGAAAGAGCTATGTTCACTTAATCCATACAACGGATTTGTCTATATCGTAACTACATGTACATGTTTTTATTATATAAACAAGACACTTAATTTGTGCGAGGGGGGGGGGGGGGGGCATTTTAAAGTTTGATTCGAGATCCATGTTTTATGAATCAAAATATGAAAAACAAATTTTGCAAAAAATATTTGCAATTCATTTCTTTCATTAATATAAACAAAGCAATCTACCGTAAAAGACACCAACATCAAAACATGTGTTATAATCTTAGAGGCAAATATATCATTATAAATACCGGTATGCATCACAGTAAACTAAATGTGTGCTCTTTTCGAATTTGCGAAAATGTTCTGAATTTTCATGTAGCCTGTACTAAACGTTTTTCTTAGTTTATGAAAATCAAACCTTTCGACATATACTTGTGTTTCTTTGACAGACCTTTGAAGACTACGACGAATTTATCTAGCTCGAAGTTCTGTAGCTTCATGTCCCAATATTGATGCAATATTGTGATTTTTTTAAAGGAAGACTATAAACATAATCTTTACTATATAAAAGGATATATTTATTTAAGGAATGAATTCAATATTTATTTGTTTTATACGATATAAAATGGTTTGGGGCAGTTTACGCTTTATAAACCGCGAAGCGGTTTATAAAAAAGCGTAAACTGTTCATACCATTTTATATCGTATAAAACTAATAAATATTGAATTCATTGCTTATAATTTAATTTTTTTACTCTGAATTGTAGATGAAAACGGCCATTTGACCTTTAAAATGACGTAAAATTGTACAAAATTCAAACGTAACGTCAGGCGTATTGATACGTGTATGACGTTATTCCTACTATGACGTAGGCAACATTCTTTATACGATATAAAATAATTTTTTAGCCAATCAGAAAGCGCGTTACAACCAGAATTAAATTATAAACGTTTAGTGTATGACAACCTACATGTACCTTCGGTAATGCTTTTGAATGGATCCCTTCAGCCAGCAGATTCATTAACAGGCGCTTGAATATTAGTATTGTGACATCTGATTCGAACGTAGGATTATGATCACAGCAACTTCCGAGTCCGAGCGTGTAGCCTTTTACGTGGTGTTCGAGAAAATCACGGCACATAACGGAGGAGGCTTTGTATAAGAGTCTTCTAAACGAAAAAAAGGAACATTAGAATAATTTGGCAGTGTCTTAAAATGGTCAATGCAGACGTATTTGACAAATCGCCGAGAGAAATGCCGATATTACCACCAATGTTATTTAGATATTTTTCCTAAAAATGCACTGCATGAAATAGAAATTCCAAATTTAACTATAGAGTGATTTGCCAACAGGCATGAAAGGTTTTCGAAGCCTTCCGATGTTCTTACACAATCGGATTGTTCTCGGCATGACCCGCTATCCAAAAGAGAGACGTCAAAAGAAATCTTCACAATCGTCTGTTCCTTGACCCATTTTTTCAGCGTCCACATCGTTAGTATAAATGTAGGGAATTCTTAAGATTACGGGTTTGTAAAACTTTGCAAGGCTAACAGGGTTTCCTGTTTTTGTGAATTCTCAAGAGTTCCCAACATCTTTATTAAAGTCCGGTTAAAGCGTTCTGTCAATCCATTGCCCATTGGATGGTATGGCGTTGTTCTAGACTTGTTAATGCCCAATATATGACAGAGTTCCTGTATAATCTTAGATTCAAAATTGGCACCCTGATCACTATGAAGCCGCAAAGGTATTCCATAGTGGACTATGAAATGGTTAAACAATGCCTCGGCTGTAGTTTTGGCAGTTTGATTTCTCGTAGCTATAGCCTGAGCATAACGAGTGAAGTGATCAGTGATGACCAACACATTTTCATATCCTCCTTTTGATTTCTCTAGTTTTAAGTAGTCCACACATACAAGTTCCAAAGGCTGTGATGTTTTGATATTGGTAAGTGGAGCTCTTTCTGTAGTTGGTGTTTTTCTGAGAAGACATCTCTTGCAGTTGGATATGAAGTGTTCAATATCTTTCGTCATGCCATACCAGTAAAATCGATCTCTGATTAGACTGATAGTCTTCTCTCGGCCAGGGTGTCCCATGTCTGTATGAAGGTGGTACAGTACTGTTGGAATACAAGATCTCGGTATAATGATCTGTGTCTTCTTATTTTCATTGACAACTGTCTCTCTGATCAATACTCCATCTCGTAGTCTTAGCTTTTCAAAATTCTTGTGAAGTAAAGCATGGTACTGTACATTGTTGTATGGTAGATGATGTTTTTCTGGCTTATACCCATCTCTTACATATGGTATCCAGAATCTTAGAACTGGGTCATTGTACTGATGGCGACAAATATCAATCTCTGTTTGATCACTCAAATCTGGTTGGTTGTCAACTGCTGATGAAGATATGGATAAGCATTGTACATATGGATCATTGCTTCTAATTGAGTTGCATATGGTCTTTATGGAATCAGATGTAATGATTTCTTGGTTTGGTATTCTGCTTAATCCATCTGCATCTGCGTTAAGTTTTCCAGGTCGATACAGAATCTCAAAATTAAAGCTGGCTAGGTCTGCGATCCATCTCTGGCTCGCTGCATCTAGTTTTGCTGATGTTAATACATAAGTGAGCGGATTGTTGTCTGTGTACACTTTAAATGTGCCTCCATATAGATAATCTCGGAACTTTTCACATGCAGCCCACTTTAATGCCAAAAACTCCAATTTATGAACAGGATAATTCTTTTCAGATTTTGACAAACTCCTGCTTGCATAAGCAATAACTCTCTTGAAATTATCTTGCGTCTGATATAATACAGCGCCAATGCTTGATGATGAGGCATCTGTATGTAACTCGAATGGTAATGAGTAATCTGGGAATCCTAAAATTGGATAAGTAGTGAGTTTCTCCTTTAATTTTCTGAATGATTGTTCTTGTTCATCTCCCCATTTCCATTTGTCATCTACTTTTAATGTCCTAACACCCTTTCTTGTTTTCTTCTTAGTATTAGGTAGGAGGTCATTTAATGGACGAGCTATTGTTGAAAATCCCTCAATGAATCTTCGGTAGTATCCAACAAAACCCAAGAATTGGCGAACTTCATCTGAATTTCTTGGTTTCGGCCAATTCTGTACCTTGTTGATCTTATCTGGGTCTGGCTCTATCCCCTCCTCACTGACAATATTTCCTACATATTTGACTTTCTTTTTAAAGAATTCGCATTTCTTTGGTGAAAGCTTCAAATTTACTTCCCTAAGTCGCTGAAAAATCTTTTCTAAACGTTCTACATGCTCTTCATAGGTTTTGGAGAAAACTATCAAGTCATCAAGATAGATGAAGCATATGTCTAGGTGAAGTCCATCAAAGCATTCTTCCATAAGCCTTTGATAAGTGGCAGGAGCATTGACAAGACCAAATGGCATGCGATGGTATTCATAAAAGCCTAGAGGTCCAACAGTAAATGCTGTTCTCTCTTTGTGCTTTTCATGTAACTCAACTTGATGGTAACCACTCTTCATGTCCAATATGGTAAAGAATCTATTTCCTGCCAATGCATCCAAAATTTCCTCTATACGTGGCAATGCGTAGGAATCTTTCTTTGTTCTCAAGTTCAGTTGTCGATAGTCTACGCACATGCGCAATTCATTATTCTTCTTTCGACAAAGGACAACATTACTCGACCATGGCGACTTAGATTTCTTTATAATTCCTCCTTCTAACAGCTTTCTTAAGTGATCTTTAACCTCTTCAAACATAGCAGGTGGAATACGTCTTGGACGTTGTTTGAATGGTGTGTCGTCATGAAGATCAATCCTATGTTTTACAATGCTAGTATGTCCAATATCTATATCTGACTTGGAGAAAACATCCTCATACTTCCTCAATAAATTCTCTGCTTGTTGTTTCTCTAAAGTCGTGAGTCCCTCATCTTCAATTGTAACTAAACTCAGGACATCTTTTGCTTGTTGGAGATTAACACAAGGTATAGCTCTTTGATCTGGTTCAAGTTTTACAGGCTGCAACTCACACAAGATAGATTTTGGTGGAACTTGTACTGTCCTGGTAGTGATATTATCAATGTCCACTCTTATCACATGATTTGCTGGATAGCAGTAGTCTGTAAGTGATGGTACAATATCCAGGTCTGATGGAATAACAGAGCGAGATGTAGCTTGTAGAACTGCTGTTGTAGATTGATATGGTATTGCTTTATCAATGTATCCAGATATTGAGACTGTTGAATTTGGTGGTATAGAAATACAAAAGTTTTCAGCTGATTTTACAATTCCAAGTCTATTGTTGTTGCGAGCAAGTTCTTTATCTCGTATGGTCATGCCTCTAAAAGCTAAATACCAAGGCGTAAACAATGCAGCTTCCTGCAGATATCTGTCTCCGTATTTGTCTTTGACAACATCTAGCATGTGTTGTAATATGTTGGTCCCAATAAGAAGTGGTACTTGGCTGTTGTAATTGCTGGTGGATACAACAAGTAATGGAAAATTAAGTGGCTGTTTCAGTGATTGTGGTATTCCAGTACTTTGGATATTAGCCTCGATGTAACCATAATATGGCAACTGTTGACCATCAGCGCATTCCACTTCTAAAAGTTCTCTTATTGGGTGGAGTTCTAAATGACGAAGGTGGTTTGTATAAAAATCATTGCTGACTGTTGAAACAGTAGATCCAGTGTCAATCAATGCTCGAACTAAGTGTCCTTCTATACTTGCTTCAACTTCAGAGGTATTTCCTACTAGTTCAACTGGTCTACTCTGGTAAGGGCGTTTCTTGTAATGACCTATCGTCTGCCCCGCAACGAAGGTCTTCTGATGTTTAAATTTCTCCGGCTGTGATCCATACGCACAGTACATCTACGTGCTATATGGCCAGGTTGTTTGCATCTATAGCATATTGGTTGTCCATCTTCGGTCTCTTGTAGATTAGATTCTTGGTCACCATAGCCATACTCATATTGGCGGTAATATCCTTGATTATATCTTGGACTACGGCTATAGTTACCATATGAACTTCTGGATTGGTAGTTTCCTCTACGGTATTGTTGTTGCTGATCCTTATGATCCCAACTTGTTGGTTGTTGTTCGAATCTCTTGAACGTACTTCCTTGTTCAATAGCACTGACTTTGGTGGTAAGCTGTTGAATCATTCCTTTGAGTTCCTTGATCTCATCTTGTGTCTCAGGTTCACTCGATGTTACAGCCATGTTTGATTGTGCTCTTTTCGTTACATGTTCTTTTTCTACAAGTCTGATTTCCTTCCTAAGTTTATCAAAATTTGTGAGTGCATCAAACTTGTATCCTGTGATATCCTTAATCCATTGATGCAATCCATTCCAGAATTTGGATCTTAATTTCTCATTAGCATCTGCCTGTGTCGCAACTCCTTTAATGACCGCTTTTCTATAAATCTCTTCTAACCTACAACTCCAACTCATGCTATCCTCGTCTTTCTGTTGTCGAGCACTGTAAAATTGTTCCATAATGGTTTCTCCTCGTTCTATTGTTCCAAATACACTCTCCATCTTGTCCAGTATCTGAGTTACAGTGGCTCCAGAAACAAGTCTCATTGCAACTTTTCCAGCATCTCCTCTTAGTGATCTTCTAATTGATTGAGCGATAGATTCCTCTTTGTATTTCTCTTTAATTAAACAATCCACTTCATATCGCCAAAGATCATAAGTAGTGTCGTTCTTGCTGCCGTCTCCAGAAAAGCAAGAGATCTTTGGGATATAGGAGCTAGTGTTGCTTCCTGATGCTGCTGATTTAAAAATTTCAGTTTGTTGTTCTGTTTTAACATTAACAAACTCCTCTTCATTCATTTGTGTGACATATTGAGTCATCCATTGTTTGAAATCTTGAGCAGAATCAGCTTTTGGTTTTACATTCAGTTCTTTAAAAACTGACGCAATTTGATTGAGTTCGTCTGGGGATAATTCTGCCATGCTGAATTGTTTATGTTTCGATTTCGGAACACGGTTTGCTAGCTATTTTCAAAGGATTAAATTCAGAATCGGTGTTTCGGATATTTATAACTTAATATTCTAAATTAAATTTCTAATTAAATATCTATGACTACTACTAACTGATAACTTAGCTAATAACTGAAAATAAACTATCTTAATAAAATCTTAATGTTAATTTAAGTGAATAACTAGATTAATAAATTGATTGACTTGTAATAAACCTTAATTGAATATACTGCTAAATAAATATTCTAGCTTATAAGAATAACTACTGGGTAATAATATCTAAATAAATACCTTAATGTACTAAATGATTATAAAATTATAAAAAAATGAAAAATATCTAGTACTGTAGTACTTGAATTAAATAAAAGATACAAAAATTTAATTAACTTTATAAAAAAATAATTACTTTCAATGAAAGATAACTCTCAAGAAAATGGCAATATTTGGCTTGTGCACTCAAGCGTGACAAAAATTTAAACAGGAAAATATTACTTGTATCTCAATATAGTTCTTAAATGATAGTGTTTTAAATAATTTCAATGCTCAAAAAGAAAATCTTTCAAATAGAAAAAATTATGATTACCAAATAATTAATGAATATGAAATGAAAAATGAAATGACAAATTTGCTGAAAATAAGTGCTAATTATAACACTTAAAAAATAACTGTGATGTTTATGAAAAAAATTGAATATATATTACAAACTAATCTAGTCTAAGTCTCTAAGATGACAAGAATCTAAATTAAATACCAATAAATACTTATTACAACTCAAGGGGAATTCAGACGTCTGAAACTAATTATAAGGTAGACAAAAAATGTGCTAAGTAATCTTAAAGATTAACTTAGAAAATGTTACATGCACCAAAAAATTCTACCTTACCGTGCTGGCAAATCTTGAAACAATGAAAAACACATGCAGTTCAATAAATTGACTGTCAGAGGTTCAATGGATAACACTGAAGTCACTATCTTCACAATGTGGATGATCCTGGTTCTTGACAGGAGTCCTAGTCCTGGGGTTGATCCTCAGTCCTGGTCCTGATAGGTCCCTCCTGGTCCAGTTGATGGCTCCTCCTGGGGTTCCTCCTGATCCGTCCTGGGGTTCCTCCTGATCCGTCCTGGGGCTCCTCCTGATCCGTCCTGGGGTTCCTCCTGATCCGTCCTGGGGCTCCTCCTGATCCGTCCTGGGGCTCCTCCTGGTCCGTCCTGGGTTACGCATCCATCGTAGGGCGCATCTGCTTCAGTATGTATGTCCAGCCAGTCCCAACGTGGGCGCCATTGTAATGATGGTGTTATTGTAGACAGATTAAGACAACAACTCCAACGTAGGGTTCTTGATTATTACTTTATATTATATTATATCATAAGCTCTGAAATATTTAACAATACATGTATCACAATAAGTAATTTATCAATATCACATCATCATAAAAATAAAATAGATCACACATAATATATCATTGTATTGAATAGGTTTCATGATTTTGCCAAGCACAGTTTACAAGCAAGAGTTATTCCCCTTATCACAGTGCTAACTGATATATAAAGAGTTCAATAATATTTATCCTGTGTAATTAATAATTTAGTTAGTTATTAATGTTTAATAAATAAAACATATTAAACTTAACTTAGGCAATAAGTATCAAATCTGATATTTATATATATGCATACCTATGTGTGACACAAAGCCTAATTGATCTGCATCTGCATGATCCTGATATATTCTTCAGGTATGGAATCTAATACATATAACAATACTCTTAAAACTACATTTAGGTTATCTAGCTTAAGATTGTTAAAATAACTATAATGAGTGTTGCTCAAATACTAAGTTTTCACTCATGATAATTTACATTTAAATAGATTTACATTTCACTATATAGCATATACTTATCTAGCAAATACAATATGCTTTATAAATAAGCATTAATATAAATAGCATAAAATATAAAACAATTACTTACAGTCTATAGATTTCTTCTTGGTCTTAAGCTAAACACATCTGGTCAGTATGAAGATCAGATCAAAAAGGACAAAGCAAAGAGAGGGAATTTAAAGGACCAATGAAATTGAGAATTCAAAAATAGAATTGACCATGTGATATATAATTAACTAAAACAGGTTTACACTGACCATAATGACCATTGTGATGTCATACTATATAAATAACTATGTAGCTATTTACATACTGTTAGGTTGTACATAAAGTTGTTTATATTGACAACTTTTATAGTAAATACTGTAAACTTATAATTTATAGAACTATTAATTAATAATTTCATGATAATGAAATTATTACTTAATTAATATGAAATATCACCCTATCACAAAAATACGAGATTCGAAATACGAGATTCGAGATTCGAAATTCGAGATTCAATATCTAAATTAACCAATCAAATCATGGATCTGAAACCTGTATCCTAGCAACATCAAACTGTTCTAAATAAAGATTATTCGTACATGCTCTTTCCTACAAATAAATGTCTTAATAGCTCTTAATAAATGCTATGTTCACTTCTCCCTACCTAACTAAATAATTATGTGTATTTACTTTTACACAGAATATCTAAGTAGACTAGTAATAATGCAGTGTGCTTCGCGGATCTAAGTGATTTTGTTTGCCCTGGTGCATTTCCACCTGATGCGTTTGAACCCTGGGGTATTTCACCACCAGTAATAGTTTAAAACCCGGGTTTATTCACCCCTTTTGTGTAAAAATGCGGTTATGGTAGAGAACTTCATAAGCGTAGCTAATTTTTTCTGTAGGGGGGTCCTAGGCCAATTTAAAAAAATTTTTACTATGTAAATTTAATAAGCTCCAATTTTCCCGAGGAGGGGGTCCAGATCCCCTGACCCCCTCCTTTCTAGATCCCCGCATGAAGATAAGTACATGTATCTAAATAATCTAAATGTAAATAATCTGTCCTGTTTCACTAATAAATATAAGCATTACTTATCGTTTTTATGTATGCATACAGTGATACACTAGTACTATGATTATAAACAAATCATTGAGATATTATCACATCATACGGAATTATTAATAAATACAATTTTTTTTCCTTTTCCTCAGTAAACAACTTATTATGAGTCTTACTTTTGGAATTGTTTTCAATATAGAAGGATACCTACTCTCTACAATTAAAGGTAGGGATGATAGGGTGCCAATTTGTTCACATTGCCGATTTCTTGTGCAGAAAACAGTAAAACTTTTTAAAAATTTGATTGTGCATGAATATTTCAAAATTTATTGTTGTACATGTATTTTGTTATAATTCATTCATTGATATATCAACAAGAAAGAATAAAAGCATATGTTTCACAGCCAAGTTAAGTTTCTCTGTAGTTTCCAACCCCCCCCCCCCCCCCCCCCCGCACCAAAATTGACAATAATTACATATAAGTCATACAAATGTTTACTTTTTTGTAAGTTAATCTCTAAAGATGTAAATAAGCACTGCAAACAAAGATGTGTGTATTTAATATACTACTACATTACACGTAGCCAGATAAAATGTAATCAGGATGAAGCTACAAGGGATGAGTGGTGCAAATTTACCAATTTGTCGCCATACACACAGAACACCAAATAAAGAAACTGTGAGTGGTGTGTGGAATGCATAAAAGATGGCGGCAAATTATCTCAAATAATCAGTGCAAAAACCAACAAATAGGCTGTTATTTGTTATCTATCCTGCAAATACATTGATAAAAAATGGTGTCGTCCCATAACATAGCCGATTATGTTAATGTGTACATATGGTCAACGTACATGTCATTCTAATATACAAGAAGGCTGACGTATCAGGCGGGGATCCAGAAAATTAAATTTCAAAAATGATCGGTTGAATTACATTAAATGCTTTGAAAATTGTTTTAAACTATCGCACGGGTCAAAATGCATGATAGAAGCTATGTACAGTGTCATTGGAAACTTTCATTTTATATCAATATGTAGTATTACCTATTATAACAAATGAGAGTATAGCACAACTGCCACAAGCAATACATGTCCTTTACCGGCACCACCTCCCTCCCCATAAAAAAATGAAACAATTGTCGTTTTATTTGCTAAAATGTGTATGGTTCAAGATTTTTCTAAAGGACATACCCGATTAGAATTGAAAAAGAGTCGTACGTTTAAAACTAATTTTGTCAAATTTTTTAGATTCATTTGGTTATATTTTGGTCCATTTGGGTAAATAGGCTCTTATTTATATATAATCAGGCCATAAATTCTAAATATTTTCAAAAATTAATAGCTTTAAATCCAGTGGATGAAAAAAAAAGGAAAGCAAGTCGAACTCGATGAGTGCTAATACCTGTGTTGAATGAATGGTACAGTAGGATATGCGCAAAAAAGTCCCGTCTACTCTTTCCTACCCTATATTTATTGGAATATTAAATCCGATTATAAGAGTCAAATTAAAAATCAAGTACGGATATGTACCTGTTTATCAAAAGTAAAACTACTCATAATTTATCTACAGTGCATCGTTATGGAGCTACACAGAAAGTGTTATATTAATTTGCCGAGCCAAATAAAAAAAACCCTGGAAAACGAAAAGAAAACAAAGTGGGCACAGAATAACTGGCAAACTAATTAGGACTATATAGCCCCCCCCCCCCCCCCCCCCCCCTGAAATGTATATACTGAAAACAGATTATTATAGTACAACATCCGCACACAATTTAAAGAAAATTTCATGGGTTTTTTTTTATCATTTTCGCTAGCTAATGTAAGACATCACAAATACCCCAAACCCCCTCACGGAAAAGGAAATGCTAGGTGATGAGAGAGAGAGAGAGAGTCGATGTAAATCACAGGTGCGCTAACACCGTTAAAATTAAAGCTTGCTAGTTGGTCTGCCCTACCCTAGTTACCTCCTCTCTTTTCTCCTTTTAGAGGCCTAATTATTGTCTATATATGCTTGTAACAAATCAAATCAATTTCAAATTCTAAATCAAAACTGAATTTGACACTACAAAACTCTCTCCGTCTCTCTCTCTCTCTCTCTCTCTCTCTCTCTCTCTCTCTCATATCGACAATGGCATTGCCGTACCCTACAATACACTATTCTTATCTGGATTTTTGTCTTTAAGGTTGTAAATCATTATATTTTCTATGGTTTAAAACTTTATCATAACCTATATTTTGACATGTCGATTATTTCATTGAGTTTCGTTTCATAGCTAAAACATTTAGATTAAACAGATCTTTCTTCGCGAGCCGAGTTTTACACAGTTGGGGCGAATACACTTCGGGTTAAAATTGTTCGGGGGGAAATACATACAGGGCAAACAAAACCACTCAGATTCGCAAAGCCAACAGTGTTATTTCTAATTTAATTGTTTATACTGTGTGGGGTTAATTCATCAATGTTAATTTAACCATTTTATAACCACTATATAAGAGCTATTAAGACATTTATTTGTACGAATGATCTTTATTTAGAACAGTTTGATGTTGCTAGGATACAGGTTTCAGATCCATGACTTGATTGGTTAATTTAGATATTGAATCTCGAATTTCGAATCTCGAATCTCGTATTTCGAATCTCGTATTTTGAATCTCGAATCTCGAATGATCCTTCTCGGCTTTCGTATTAAACAGATCTTAAGGCGATATAAAAGTATATAAAATTTACATAATTGCTTAGAAATGAAATTTGTGATCAAATAGTCAAGCAACAAAGAAAGTCGTCATACGAGTAAGATGACATCATGTGCATGGAAAAAACATCAAGCGATAGACAGACGTTATTCAATAGTAATTGATGCAGGCATGTTTGTAAACGAGACATCGTAAATATGCATGTGGGGAACATGTTCAAGGAAAATGTTTTCTCTGATGTTGTTAAAAAATAAAACGATTACTCTAAGTTTTCCCCCATTTAATTTGAGGATATGTATCATAAACCTTTCGTGAATAATATGACTTACACGTTTATAATTGATCTGAAGTATAAGCCTAATAATTGTAAGGATGTAATCTCTCTCTCTTTCTTTCTCTCTCTCTCTCTCTCTCTCTCTCCCTCTCTCTCTCTCTTTAAAAACAATAAATAAGCAAAAGTACGTGTAGTATTGTTGATCCTGGCGGTGATTTAGAGGAACAACAATTCTTCTATAGATATGGAAGGTATGTCGGCATACCTATGTTAGATGGTACCGACGATGACCAGGGAATAGGCAGAGGCTTTACGAATTAAACATGGTTTACGGTTGGAAGTCTGTCATTTGTTCATAGAGTCAACACAGTCCATGATTTTATAGAAGAAAACATTTTTATTGATTCCGGAAATAGTCACTTATCTCCATCTCATTTATTTTACATACACACAATTGTGAACGTATGAACAATGTAAAATCATGAATTATATGTAAGTATAGATATTTGTATTTTATTTCCCTTAAATCAAGCTACAAAAGAGCAAAAACGTAGGGTAAGAAATCTTTTTTTTTGAAGTCTCAATGGTTATCGCGTAAGCGCAAACCATTTTCTACATTGTGACAATTGTATTTCTTAATTGAACAAGAATTATTATTGCAATCTCCTAAATTTGATGAATGAGTCAAAACAGAAACAATTTCAAAAGGATGTCAAGATACTTGAATTCGAAGACGCCCCTTATTGGCCACTTTTTCTGAATTATAAAGCTTTACTTACTAGACAAATATCTACCTCTTTGTTTTTTCTTTTTTTATCTCACCCAAAACTTACAGATTTTGATATGTCTATATAATGATCTTACGACATGTAGATGCCTCATTTGAATTCTCTCTCTCTCTCTCTCTCTCTCTCTCTCTCTCTCTCTCTCTCTCTCTCTCTCTCTCTCTGAGTCTGGATGATGGTTAACCCTAACCCAGACCGACCATGCAGACACAGGAAAATCGCTTCTGTCTTCTGCTTGGTCCCCCCCCTCCAATTTTGATGTGTTCTAATTTTGTAGTGGATAATTTCATCAGGGAAAGTGCGATTTCTCCATTCCACTGGGAACGCCCCTGCTTGATACATGTTCATGTATCTTCCCACCGAGCGCCGGGTATTGTCATTTCGTCCGAAGGGTCTGTGGATCCTTGCTGCGAGTAAGTCATCGCTGCGAGCACCGGAGCAGACTTGCCGGACCATAGACGCAAAGCCTCTGCGGACAGGCCATTCTTCCCCGTCTGCCGCCGTATCCGTAGCGCCGGCTCGGACAAGACGAGCATCACCATAGAGCCTATGCTGAGTCGGGCGTCAACGGGTACGTTCTGAGTTCGCTTCGGAGGCGGGCTACCGCACCCGGAGCCGGGCCCAAAACAGCACTGTCTTTGTGTTCCCGGTCCGTCCAGAGCAAACTTTCCCAGAGTCGGGATTAGGGTGAGGGTTAAATTGATTTGCTAAATCTGAACAACTTTTTTTCAAGGTCAGGTTAAAAAAAAATTACATGAAGTTATTCGCGTTCGCTAAATTCTTTTCATTCAATTACAATTTATTGTACACGGGATAACAACAACCAATATTTTTATCATGATAGTAAAACACATATACATGTATATACACGTGTATAACACCTGCCCGCATGTGAGGGATGGGGTATCTGGCTTTGGTATGAATGAATGCAACAAGGGTTTGCAATTTACCCATTTACATGAGGCCATGAAGTCAGATGAAATATATATCCAAAGATTTTTGTGTGGGGATATTTTGTTTTATTACTTACCGAACTTTATCATGTTTAATTATATTTGAGAGAGAGAGAGAGAGAGAGAGAGAGAGAGAGAGAGAGAGAGAGAGAGAGAGAGAGAGAGAGAGAGAGAGAGAGGGGGGGGGCTCAACTTCGTTTCTATATGAGGAAGTTCAACGAAGCACAACGAAGCACATTACACTATTTTAACGAACGGGAAATATACTAAGCTGGTGAACAAAAATTGGGTTTTCTCACTTGTCATCTTTATATTGCATGTTGTTCAAAGGGGGTTAATTAAATACATGTGCCTGTACATGTATATTTATATTTTACAGTGGTATTTACTTTGCTTCCATAGTCTGTACTACATTTATTATCCATTTGTCATTTTTCACATGTTACATGTACATATACATGTAGCTGTTTGTTTGAAAAATTGTTGAAACTCTTAACATCAGCCGGAATCGGAAAGTCGTCCGGATATCACCGATCTGAATCAAAATTTATCTCAGATCTATGATAAATGATGAAGCACTAATTTGATTTTACTTGGTGAATTAACATTTGGAGGACCACCATTCGATCGAGTGTCAATCGGGTTTTAGTACAACCGGATCGATCGAGTTGTACAGTGGTCCTAATTGGTGGTGATGCATGTAATTTTATGTCGATAATCGTTCCAAATTAATCCTTTCTGCACTGGGCATTACTAGCAAATGTTAAAGAATTTCCAAACGGATTATTGGTGCAGATATGTGTACCGGGTATACGATTCACGCCCATTCCGGTCAAGCGATTTCCCTTAACTTCAACTTACATGTACATGTATCAGGACCTAGACTAGCATGCAGTTCCAACCACAATTACAGTGCATGGTAGTTTTCAGCACCGGTGTGCTCTACGTCGCTAAGTGTAGATGTAAATGTAATTGACGGCATTACAGCGCAGGCAATTTTCTTTTTTATGGAAAGGAGAGATATTTTGGCAGAAATAATGTATCCCGTGCTTTATGTAAAAATGAAACCAAATGACACTGAGATTTTCAGCGACTTCCTGAAATCCTTTTGACATGTATGCCAGATTTAAAAGCAATTGTAAAGAAGTTTCGAGAAAGAATCGTGATCCTGATAATGAAAATCTTTCACTTTAATTGATTCCCATCGACCTCTTTTTTGTAAAGGACAGTATCCACAAACAGAACCTATTAAAAAGATTAATGTTTTCCACACCAGCAAAGAGTACTGAGGATATGATTCTCAGCATTTTAAAATAGAGAAAAGAACTAACGGAAACGTGGCATCGTTTTTGAAAGTGGGGGTTGGGGGGGGGGGGGGGGGGTTGGGCAAACTCATCCAAAAAATCTTGACATGCCCCCCACCCCCCAAAGAAAAAAAAACGGAAGGAAAAAAAGGATAAGACACCTTTCCATAATCATGAAACTTGATCCTAATCCGTGGATTTTACTGTTAATTTCCTAATTTTCAATTTTATTCTTTGTCCAAAAATTTTATTTTTTATATGTAAATTTAGGAAAAATCATTGATTCAATCCCCCCCCCTCCCCCCCCCCCCCCCCCGATACTACGTCCCTGCAATAAAACTAGATGATATCCCGTTTAAGCTCGGAGATTACATGTATCACTTACACATGTATATGATGAAATGCTTAATATCTTAATTTCTTGAATATTTTGTTAATTTTATTCATATCGAGTCCAAATTTTTTTAAATAACTTTCTTAACATATTCCTAAAAATCAAAATAAAATTAACAGATCTGCAAAATGAAAAGTTATAGGAGAGTATAAGGTTGAAAAATCTAAACTGATGATTTATGTAATGTATGTGGCCATAATATTTTGTGCTTTCTTTCTCTAAATTTTGTGATTTATTTCCCTTTGATTTTTATCATTCATCCAAATAAGAATTTGAAATAAAATACTGCTTTGAAAAAAAAATTATGGTATGGGGTCACCCCTTCCCCTTCATCTTCCCGGTTTTATGCATAATTAATTTATACATATGCATAAAGACGTATCACACCATTTGTTTATTGTTTACAAATTATGCATAAGGTGGACAACCAATCTGTCGCGGTACATACTTTTTTACAAACGGGGAGGGGGTACAGTCCCTGAAACGTTCTACTTTCCCACTTGAACGGTGAGCGCACTCTGAGCGTACGGTGAGCGCACTCTAATCAAACAGTAAACGCACGCTGAACGGAATTTGGTGAACGCTAATGAACGATGAGCGAACGCAAAGTGAACGGTGGAGTGCCTCGGAGATTATCTTTACATTGTATTTCGTCGGTAATCAGGACAAAATAGCTGATTAACTAAATGTATGTAGTGCTGCTATCGTGAATATTGACAAAACATGGCTATCCTATCCAATAATCTGCAAATAAAATTTATTCTATTCCATCTTATACCATACCATTCATACTTAGGAATAACATCTAAATTAAACCAAATTTAAGACTATAATGAACGAATAATCCAGTAATGTACTAACTGTCTAATTGTGGTAATTTATCGCTGTATGAAGTCATACAAAAACAACCAAAGACGGACCTGCTTACATGTAAGAATGTGTATTTTAGATTCTGCGGATTAAAGTCTTATTTAAAGTGATGTTTTGTGTGTAATATACATGTTAGTTTTCTTCCACCTTTACGCACGGGTTCTTTTTTTATGTTGCTGTGTCCCGCAAAGTCCGATTCTTTCATTTTGGAGTTCCGAATGAAAACTGACTGAACGATAAGTGAACGCTGAACGAACCGAGAACGCTTTGTGAACGCACAATGAGCGCACGGTGAGAGCTTTGTGAACGATGAGCGCGAACGGAGCGCTCGAAAAAAATAAAAAGTAGAACGTTTCAGGGTCTGTAAAAAAGAACATTTTTTTATCTTATCTATATTTGCATGTCGGCAAAAGGTTGGTGGGGGTTCCGAGCGCTAGTTTCAGTAACTTTACTTTGTGATTTTATTCAGAATAAATTCATTCTCCCAAATCCACGGATGACTTGTGTAACATACATTGAGTACAAAATCCGTTTTCTAAATTTTAAGAAGATTACCCGTCTAATATTTACAAGTAGATTTAAGTGAGCTTTTTGCAATTTCCATTTTATTAAAAAAAACTAATGTGCGGCAAATTATATCTCATTGAAAATAACATTTATAGATCCAAATAATCTTATGGCGTGAGAAAACAATACACGCAATTTAAATTTGATGAAAACTTGATAAGTATTATGACATGTATTCATATACACATGTATATGCATCCACACACCATTGTCTACATTTACCTGGGTAAGAAATGCAAGAAACAAGTATGATTTTAAAATATCAGATTCACGTGAAGAATTTAAAGTTTCCACTATGCAGAGACCATTCCTATTTTTCTGTTTTGAAAACTCCTGTCCCCTCCCATCCTCATGCTAGAGTTACATGAGTTCGATTTTGTACCATTGCCTTTTAGGATGTTTGAATTTGATTCTAAGTAAGTTGACCATGGCTCAATGATATTTAAAATTGGCGATGATTAAAATATATACGGCACGCATTTTACTAAACGTATATATACGATGTAAATGTAATTAATTATCAAAAACCAAGCTAAACAAGTAAATAAAACCATTTCATTTTATCAAGATACTTCCATTAAAATGGCCACTGGTGTTGGTATTTTTTGGACTATTGGCAAAATGTCTTAATAAGTATAGATAAATGATCAGCACGTCATACAGTAGTCACTAGCAGCGAAATAAACAAAATTATGTAAACGCTCTCTCTCTCTTTCTTTCAATATTCAGGCTCGAATACAGGATTTTTTTTGTTTTAAAAAGGGAAATACACATGTACATGAATGTGAAAAATGTGCACGTATAAAGAACTAAACATTTGGGGTGGCAACGGTAGCAGAAAATGCGTTCTATATCATCCTGGTATATTCCTATATTCTCGAGGGGGGGGGGGGGGGGGGGGGGGGGCTAATTCAATACTACATACTGTTCATGTATGTACTCTTTATATCTCTGCAAGCTCGGATGAATTGGGAGGGGGAAGGGGACATACCACTATAACACCACTCTATGTCAACCTATAAGACTATCTTTTGAAGGCAGACTACACTTTTAAATGCAATGTATTCTGTCTTATAAACTAATCAGTTGCATATTTCTTATTGAACATGAGGTGGGTCCGTCATGTTTTGTCCGCCGTCACATTATGTTCGTCGTTACAAAATGCCCGCCTTTTTTCTAAAAACCAAATCGATACGTTATGTCCATCGGCAGACATGTAACCCTGAAAAATACAGCGGACAGAATGTTCATGTGTGCGATTTTTTATTTAAAGCATCAGAGACAATTCTGTTTTTCGCGCGGGAAACGGAGATTATGTATCCGTTTAATACATATCTTAAATAAACATCAATTTCATTAAATGAATGAAAATTTATCTAATGATTTATTCTCAAATTTGATATTTTACTTATCGCAGCGTGAAGAAACTGTTGGATTTGAAGCGACGGAGAATAAATAAAAAGGAAACAAGTATATCATAGACATTCATGTACATATGTATGAGAAGTTGTCCTAAGAATACACAAATATTCAGCAGCACATGGACCTTCATGAAAGATGCGTCATACCCGTCTCTCGAAAGTTTCTTATCTATAAGATATATAGCTTCATTAACATTCCTGTGGGTGCTCATTCTGTTCATCTCAATCGTATTTTTGTAAGGTACATACTTTTTTCCGTAAAGACTTTTTAATAATTGCTTCTAATTTTTCACAATTACATGATTGTATTCAACTAAAAAGATATATATTTATATTCACTGAGTTATAAGTGACTTTCCAGGAGCATGTTTCATTAGAACATCAATCATTGCAACGTAAAAATTACGTAAAATTCAGCAATATCTGAGAATTTCAAAATAATTCCGTGACAGAAGCTCAGTAAAGAGGGAGGTCTTTGATCAATTAATTACAAACACTTGTAAGATCACTTCCTTGGTCAGCACAGCGGGACGCTACATTCTGTTGAATTCGCCAGGTCTTCACACCAGCGGGAGGATAAACGTTGCTGACCTTGTGCAGGACAAGCGGAACCGCGTTTTGTGTCTCCTTATCACGATTCAAAATATCCTCTATATCCTGGCGACCTTATCTTGTGTGTTTACAATTTGAAATATATTATATGACCTAAATCCACCTTAAATTTTTTTAATGATATCTGAAGAAAGTGCTAAGAATACTAAGTATACATGTATATTTTGGTTATATACATGCTTATGTTTTCTTAAGTGGCATTTTTCAGCAATGTGATATGAATGTCTCAACAAAAAGCAAAGGAACGCTTAAATATTGCTAACTGATTAATTCAAATAAATACAAAAAAAAATGTTGATTTAAACAATGCCCTTCTAAACATGTCTCTTTGTTATGATATTTTGTACTCAAAATAGATGAACAATCCGATTAATATGAAAGAACCCATTCCAGTTACCAGACACTTAATTCATGATAAGCTTTCAAAGCAACTTATGTACGCTATGATGACTTTGTTCCCCAAACTCTTCATCATCAAACAATACACCCCATCCTCAGTTTTTTTTCTTTTTGATGCATTCACCTCTTTCTATTTCACAAGTTTTCATTTGAACGGTAACGAAATGTGTTTTAACAAAACGAAAACTATTCTAAAAATCGGGCCCGCCTGTGAAGCGGAGAAATCGAACTTTATCCGATGAAATTCTCCGCTTCAAAATCAGCACTCGGTGTCGCAATCAGTGCGGCTGAACATTAGACAGAGCCTGTATGAAGGTCATGGTAATAGTTAACCCTCCCCAGAGAGAGAGAGAGAGAGAGAGAGAGAGAGAGAGAGAGAGAGAGAGAGAGAGAGAGAGAGAGAGAGAGAGAGAGAGAGAGAGAGAGAGAGAGAGAGAGAATTCTTCACTGCTCTCGGATGTCGTAAAATTCCCACATTGACTCATGTCAAAGTCAACAAGATCGGAGAGAGAGCTGAAGAAAGAAAAAGGTGCATAAATACTTTGCACAGAGAGAGAAAGAGAGAGAGAGAGTATTGATCATATAAAAAGTTTTGTTTATTCTAAGAGTAGAGTGTATATAAAAATTTAATTTAACAATTAATTGTTTGTATCGATTTAATCTTAGATTAGGATTAACAAATTTACCTTTAAGGTTACATGTACTTTATGAATAGATGTATTATGGACTAACGTGGTTGAAAAAAGTGGGTCGGAAAAACTTGTAAAACAGGAACAAAAGTGATCGCATAATTGAAAAACATTGCGCTTAATTTTAGCACTATTCAACAAATAAATACAGTTAAATGTACCTACATATAGTATTTTATTTATTTTGAATTTGAAATGGACGGCAGTCAACAAATAACGGTAACGGTTGCATAAAGACTTCCTGCTGTGCCTTCCTCTGAAACATTATACGATCAACCAATGGAAGGCTGGGTGAATGGGGCATGCACAGAACAGTTTCCAGTACGAATGATCAACATTCTAAAATAGGACATACGGATTAACAACAACGGAATTTTGAATTATCACGAAATATAATAATTCATCTGTTTGAATAATGACCGAAATATTGGATATTGTGTGTGAAAGAGAAGAACAGAATTATATGGATGCTGATGGTTGGATAAATGAAGGAAGAAAAAAAGAAATAAAGACAACAGATGAAGTCGGGCTAGTTATGGTAAGTCATACATTATACATCAACATGAATACTCGGAATTATTGGGAATATGTTACTTAACCGTGTTCACAATTAGCTGCAGAAAAAATGCGCAAAGTTATGACGATTGCTAAAGTTATGGATGTAAACATTACAAATGCAACAGATATATCAGCATCAGTGACCTGGCCTTTCCTTTTTTTCTGTTTTCAAGCATAACTTGGCATTATATGCATACTAGTACCTTGTACATGTAACTAAGCCACGTAGCATCGGGCGTGGGGGTGGGGTAAGGGTGAGGGGGCAGCATCCCCCCCCCCCCTGCTTTTTTGCGCAGTAAATATTTTTTTTAAAAATCTACATATAAAGAGGAAAATTAAAATGGAGCCCCCCCCCCTTTTTTGGAGAATGTAAAAAATTGAATTGAAAGGAAGTTGATGTTATATGAAGTTACAAATAGATATGCAATATTCGGACCCCCCCTTCCCACGGATTAGGATTTTTATGATTTTGAAAGTTCCTTTTTTTCGCTTGTCAAATTTTTTTGGATGATGCCCCCACACACTTTCTAAAACTATGCTACGAGCCTGTAACTGCTGCCAATTGGTTTTTAAATATTCAGTGTTTTTGATTTAATTTGTTTTTACTGTAAGTCTTTAACACGCGCGAAATAAATACTAGACCTAGAGATGACATAATCATAGCTGCAATAATGTAGCCCTCTCCGATTTTTTTATATCTGATGTTTACTGGAGAGGGCTACAATTCCACAGGATCTCCGTAATGGTGCAAAATTAATTTTTTAATGCGACTGACTTCGGTCTGAAAAGATAGATTTTATAATTGACCTCCTTTAGATAAAATGATTTTTTAATTCAGGTTGAACAAAGTAACCGTATATAAATCAAAACCAGATAAAACACATCAGCATGTTTACCAGTCGTCTTTTTCAGCAGCCATGACAGTTCTCGCGTGATTTTATGGGATTTACGCTTGGAGTTTTGATGGGCTTGATAACGTGAATGTCAGTGTAGATAATCGATCTTACCTCGTTCTATCACTAAAATATCATTTAAGGAAATGGTATATAATGGAAAATTCATATTTACCGCGTTAATTATGTTTATAATAGGGAAATTCCTATATTCAGTTCAAGATCCGCTCCTGAATTCTCATTGGCTGTCCAAAAATAAGACCGGTCAAGGTCAGTAAACATGGCGGACAAATTCAACTTGTGTTGTTCACATACACGAAAAATAACCGATATATGGACTATACTTGATATTTTTGGATTAATTTATGCCATAGACATCTACAATGTTTGAGTTCAGGTAAGAAATGCAAATGTTATTGTCATTTATATACGATTTCATACGAAATTGTTGCGGGAGTGAATCACTCCCGCACTTGCACCATTACGGAGATCCTATGGAGTTGTAGCCCTCTCCCCAAAAAAAAAAAAAAAAAAATCGGGAGAGGGCTACATTATTGCAGCTAACATAATCATGTCTCAAAACCACCTTTTTTCAAAGAGAAAAGAACGAGAAGGTGCAAATTCTTCAGTGACTGTGTAAAGGAAGGTGTACTAATCTATTCCTTCGCCTGACGTAATTAATGGGTTGGGTTAGATATTTATGATATCAAAAAATATATTTAGCGATATACTTTCCTTATATATACCATTCTTACCTGGCTACCTAATTTCTTCAAACATAACTGAATAATTTTAGCATCTGGATGTCACTTGCGGGATCTAACACGTTATCAAAAAGGAGATAAAAGTTTTAATAAATATGAAGTTTAATTCTAAAAATAAGATTTATGTACAATTTAAATTCAATCAGCATATGCAAAGAGGTGACCAATGAAAACGATTTCATTGAAAATAATTGTTAATCACGAGTGTAAGTAGACATAGCTACATGTATTTTTTCTATAGTTTCAGTGCAGTGAAATTTAAATATAAAATGCCTTAAACATATTCTCATTTACTATACTTTGAAACAAAAATAATCAGGAAAATGATGGGAAAATACTAAAGGAGACAGGAATCATTCAAACTAAATCATTATATTTTAACCACTATTTTCGCTTAGCCAATATAACTTACATGTAAGTGAAGTATTGTAGTTTGTTAACACGTATAAATGACGACACTTGATCACCACGTGAATTAAACTTACTTTTGTCAGAGGTCAGTTGACGGTTTTTAGAGATATTACGAGGCTTTTAAGGCAAAAACTTGTTTGGAGATATCGAGGGTACCAATCAAATCCACAGACCTTGTGAAAGTAAGATTAATCAGTTAAAAAATTAGCTTTATCTATTAAGACACGTAGATTGCAACGTTTTAGCACGTAAACAACTATAACTATTATAACTAATAGAGAAGACCCAGAGACGACAAAATCATTCAAAGTCAACAATGAATAAGTAGGATTTTGCATGAATTGCATCGTGTTGCTATATCTATACTCTCTCTCTCGAGTTTTTGATTCCACCACTTTTCGCTTAATATTTCGATAATCATAAATACCTCTGATTCCAAACTACGTTCATCCACAAATAAAAATAATGTCCAGATTATTTGTTTTAAAACGCACCCTTTACCGCTTCAAATTTCAATACACATCCCAAATTAGAAAGTCTATGGGGATTTTACATTGCATCAACAAGCCCGGATGATAACGTTGAACAATTGTGCGAGGTATCCCGAGTACTTCCGAATGGAGGAAAGATGTAAACATTTCCCATTATAAATCTCCGTAAGAAATTTGTTTTCGTTCCTGTGAACTTTAATGAATGAAAAATGATAATTTGTCAATGAAGATATCTTTGATATCTTTCCTTTTATCGATTTCAACAGCATTTCTTTCATAGATATGTGTTGTTGTTGTTTTTTTAAATCATCAAAAAGTGATGGAGGCAATAACTTGTGACAGGCTATAGACCCATATTTTGATACAATCTTTGCATTACAAACATTTTCTACCCATTTCACGTTCAACAAAAACCAAATTACCGTTATAATTCGGAAAATGTGCAAAATAAATCGATGGGATTTTCATTCTCCGTGTGCGCCTAGATTCCCGCCGAATGTATATCTTCTTTAACAGATTTAAAATTAACATACGAGCAAATATGATTTTGTTTTGTCACCTGATACACTCAGTAGGCCAATATGGTCATACACTATTAATATACACGTAAAATTATGGAACGCCGGGGCTGTCTTATATGGGGATTTAACATTATACCCAGTGTTCTCCTCATTATATTTGGTAGTATATTCGTTATATGAGGTCTTTTTTACATAATATCGTGTGCATTTTCCATTATATATAGTACTTCTTTCACTATATGATGCAGTTATTTCACTATATTATGTACATCTATAATTATATGAGGTGCTTCCAACATTATATGAGGTCCTCCTAACATTATATGCGGTCGTTCTAACATTATATGCGGTGAACACAACATTATATTATGTACTTCTCACATTACATTCAGTATATCCCTTAATATATGTAGTATTTCTGTTATTAGTATGAAGATGAATTAAATATTATGTCCGGTCCTGTCAGCATTCCGTGCGGTAGATTTTGCATTTCGTTGTGATGTAGACACAGTATTATATGCTGTGCTTTCATCTTTATGATGATGATCTTTCGGAAGCTTATTTTCGGAATCTCTCTGGAATATAAACGCAGAGTTTTTAGTATGACGAATCATTTGATAAAGTCGGTTTAGGTACGACTCGGTTTGGAAACGACTTCACTGTAAATCTATCATTGGAGATCAATCAGGTTTAAATTTATGATTAAATTTCATATTGACAATTTACAATTTGGTACAATTCAGTGGCGTCGGAAGCAAATTGAAAGTGTGGGGGGGGGGGCTGGGCTGAACCCTCCATGATGCTATACTCCTAATCGTTTGGTCTAACTTTGCAAAAAAAAAAAAATTGGGCTGCCCCCACCCCCACCCGCCCCCCCCCCCCCCCCGGGGTTCCGACGCCTATGCAGTTGAAGTAACAACAGTTCTATTTATTTATTGAAACGACAGCAGGATACAATATGCCGGGGTAGAGGGGGCATCTCGTGTGAAAACAGAAATATGTATATTTATATTCTATTTCCATCACAGGAGAGTTGTACTATTTTTGGTTTACTTAAAAAATAAAATCAAATGCAAGTAGAGGTGTGAAGCTGAACTCTCGTACTTGTGTGCATGAGCTCTATACCGGACACGTGGACATAAAATCCATAAAAAATAGTTTTACTAAATATAAATTATCAAAATAAAAACAGTATAATAGCGGGAACAGAACATATAAGTTGTCAACATTTAATCTGTATGTGTACACGAATAAAGGTCTTACTTCTTTATGAATTCAATATGCCAATTATATAATATGCAGACATTACCGACGATTTTTCAAGCTCGAATGGCGTGCATTGAGAGAAGAATGGACGTGGGAGGGGTGTCCTAAAATTTCATAAACTGCTCATTCATCTTCATTAAATACAGATGTAAAGTTTACTATCTGGGATAAATATAATCTAAATTACAAATTTTAAGTAAACGATAATTATTAATTTGGCGGTACTTCAAGAAAATGTTGTCACAAGGAATACATCTGTGAAATATGAAAGCAATTGCCCCACCAACTCAAAAGTTAAGGCCAAGATCTATTTTTTGCGGACAAACAGATGGACGAACAAGGCAAAAACTATATACTTCCGAATTTTCGATTAGGACGGGGGCATAAAAAAGCTTAAACTTAAAAAATTAAAATGACTCTGTGCTAACTAACCGTACGAATCGTGTACCTTTGGCAAGCGAACATGTATATATCAGGAAGGCCCAACAATGAATATTGTATTAAGTATTCAGGAACAGATCGAATATTTATTTCCACCCACCTCTTTTCCAAAACCAAGAAATAAGAATTTCTTTAACGCTAAATGGGTATTTCTAAAGAATAATTTAAAATTTTGGCAAGGTCC
Organism: Magallana gigas; assembly: GCF_963853765.1. Taxonomy (NCBI): domain Eukaryota; kingdom Metazoa; phylum Mollusca; class Bivalvia; order Ostreida; family Ostreidae; genus Magallana; species Magallana gigas. The sequence continues at coordinate 21,902,462 of NC_088853.1, read as the reverse complement.
TAGAAATATGGAAAAAAAAACTTAACTTTAAATTATGCATTGTGATTTGTGTAGTATTGAAATTATTTTTTTTAAAACTTATCAGGTGAAAAACTTAGATAGACAATGTGCAGATCTATTTTCAAGCCTTATAATTTGGAAAGATATACTGTAATACTCATCAAGTATTTAAGAATGTTTAAGCAGGGAGCCTAGACAAATAGCATTGCCCGGCAATGGGTACATCCATCTATAAATTTTAAGGTCCCGTAAAATATCATCCATTTTTTTCAAAGCACGACTTCCGAAAAAAAGCTTCCGAAAGAGATGAAAGCACAGCATATAATACTGTGTCTACATCACAACGAAATGCATAGACTACCGCACGGAATGCTGACAGGACCGGACATAATATTTAATGTTCATCATCATCATAATAACAGAAATACTACATATAATAAGGAATATACTGTATGTAATGTGAGAAGTACATAATATAATGTTGTGTTCACCGCATATAATGTTAGAACGACCGCATAGAATGTTAGAAGCACCTCATATAATGTTGGAGTGCAACTCATATTATGTTGGAAGCACCTCATATAATGATAGATGTACATACTATAGTGAAATAACTACATCATATAATGAAAGAAGTACTATATATAATGGGAAATGCACACGATATAATGCAAAAAAAAAAGACCTCATATAATGAATATACTACCAAATATAATGAGGAGAACACTGGTTATAATGTTAAATCCTCATATAAGACAGCCCCGGCGTTCCATATAAAATGGTTGAAACTCTTCTTATTTATCTCTACTGAAACTGAAAGAATTTTAAGAAAGACTGTAAAGTCAAAAATAATTAATTCAACAACAACAGGGTAGGGTTTCTTATCACAGGGTGTGGCCAGAATCCGCGGTTTCGGGTTATTTAAATTTTTCTGCAATTTTCGCTACCTTCATATTACCTGTATGAATCATCAAATAAAGCATACCCTCGTTTATGTTTACATCTTTCTTTTAACAAATTGATAAAATTATTGTTAAAAATTATCTAAATTACAATGCATATAAATCAGCAAGATGTATATGTCCATGATTATTTCGTGCAGTTTGTGATTTTTTATAGATCACTGTAGGTATACATAGCTGTAAATTGCATTAAAGGATGACTGCACTTAGCGTCAGGATTTGGGCCCTTTTTGGTCGCTTCTCCTGCGTTTATGTCAATTTTTAAGAAGTCTAGTCAATTTCAAACATGAATTCTGATTTTAGACTGTGATACATTAAGCTCTAACTATGTTTTTTCCTTACAACTTTTGAAAAAAAGAGATTGTTTGCTAATCTGCCCTTGATCAAACATAGATCACTCTTTCACCATAATTCTATCTACTAGTATTCTATAAAGTACATGTATACTATTTAATATGGTTTCAACAATTAGACTACACCCATGTAAGTACAGAATACTTTAAAGGGACTTACATACGATTTCAGATGAAAGTTTTATTGTATGTAAAAATTATTTTTGTTGTCTACTTTAAACGATTTACCCAGATTTGAATGTTAGAAGTCACGTTACAAGCGAGATACAGAGGAAAGAAATCGTTGTTATGTAAACAAAGCTCGAGTCTTATATTTGCTTACAAATAATGTGATTTTTGTAAAGTAAAGAAATTACATTTTCTTTGACAAAGTAACCTGTGGAAACAAGATAAACTCATTCAATGTACTCATAAATAATTTTATCAACTACAAAAAGTAACATTAGATTGAAGCTTATATCAATATAACACACATGTAAACAATAACAAGGCTCGAGTTTTGTTCACAAATTTTTATTTTTATTTTTCATTTAATCCGGTATTATTGCTCTCCGGCCCTGGATAATTGAGGGGCTGTTTAGTTAAAACATGTATTCTATAGCCATCTTCATGAAACAATACATATGAAAAACTATTTTGGCAGCAAACAAATTATGAAATATTATTTACTATCATGAGAGACTTGTACTTTTTCAACATTGACAACACATTGATTATTGCGTCATTATTTAGATACTAAACTGAAACTAAGTACTTGGTTTTCTTTTTGCAACTTTTTTCGAGATATCAACATTATATTGATTATTCTAAACTTCAACGCATGACCTCAACATGAACTTAATGTGACAATATTTTCTTTCATTTACTCTGTACTTGAACTGACAAAATCAAGTACAATCATCTTTGTGAAAGTTTATCATATCAAAAAAAAAAGTTGATGATTTCTTTTCATATTCATAATTATCCAGTTTTGCACTTCTTTTACAGATCGCTGTGTTGGTTTACACATTAAATCCCTTTGGCACGACCTCCATCTAGAAGCCGGAGGAGGATAGACAAATTATGCGTATGTCGATAATTCGTAAACTCTTTAAAATATGACCAGAGAGTAGTGTCGGTGATTTTCTACAAGAATAATCAACACAATTATTGAAATGATAATAGTGACGGTGACTAGTTTATTTACAACACATACCATCGGTGGAAATCCATATAAGTTGCTCCTAGGAGTGAGTGATGATAATGTTTGCTTTTATCTTTTATAATATCATTTTGTTCTGCCATTGATAATCCAGTTAAAAAGGAAAACTTTTGACTCACAGGAAGAGCAGACTCCGACAAATCTATCTTTTTATTTGACAGTGAAAAAAGTGCTTTTGGGGGATTTTATTTTTTGTGTGTGTGCATGCACCAGGTTTGTAATCTATTTTGGTCAACAAGTCTTCGTAGATCCACAAAGTATATGTAAATTTAAAGTGAAAGTGCTTGTTTTTAGTGAGTCTAACAAGGTAAATTTATTCCACTAGTCTGCATCAGCGAAAACCAAAAATACGTTTATGTGATCTCTCAGGTGGATTCACCAACTTTCTTGTCCGTTTGTTGGTTGCCCAACCAATGCTATATTTAACACAGCGATTTATAAACCTTTTAAAATTCTTGGTGAGTCCACCAATTTGGATTTTTAGTTTCATTTCACATTTCGCACAATTTTATATTGGTGGATCCACCAAGTATTGAAATAGTGACATCATTTTTCATTTTGGACAAGTTCTTAAAATTTGTTCAGTGTAGTAGTTATTGATATATTGATATATTAGAAAATTTAACCTCTTTGACTATTGGTGGAACCACCAAACATTGTTTGCAGAATTGTTGATTTTTAGGCATTCGAAAGGGTTTTGTTTTTGTCATCTGTTCTATTATTGCTTTGTTGGTGGGTTCACCAATTCTTTGAATGAAATACAAAACTGTATACAGACAATTTCACACTTTATTTTTGGTGAAACCACCATGGTCCTCTGTGCATGAAATATTTTATGCTGTTCATAATAATAGAATCGCCAATACCTAATTATTGGTGGACCCACCAAGTTTATTCGTAAGTGAGATATTTGATGAATAAAATTGGTGGAACCACCAGGGTCCTCTGTGAGTGAGATATTTTATGCTGTTCAAAATAATAGAATCGCCAATATATTATTATTGGTAGACCCACCAAGTTTATTCGTAAGTGAAATAATCGATGAATGAAATTGATGAATTCACCAATATTTTGACTGTATTTGTGGAATATGAAGGTTTAAAGATACTGTAAAATGTGCTTTTGTGTAAAAAAGATGTTGGGTTCACCAATTTATTTGTATTCAACGACCAAAATGAATAAAATTCATGTTCATTTCTGTTATTGCATTGCGTTCATTTTTCATTTTGCACTGAAAAAAAGAGGACACGAATAGAAAATCCTCTTTCTTAATAGAAACAGTTTTATGTGGTTGTGGAGCCAATAAAAGCGGGAGATGATGACAATCAATGCGATGGAAACGAAACACCACTTACAACTCCATGTGAAAGACGACACCATTTTGTAGTCGAGGAGCTAATAAAAGCGGGAGCTGATGTCAATCAAAGCGATGGAAACAAAACACCACTAACAACGGCATGTGAAAAAGGACACCACTATGTGGTCGAGGAGCTAATAAAAGCGGGAGCTGATGTCAATCAAAACGATGGAAACAAAACAACACTAACAACTGCATGTGAAAAAGGACACCATTATGTGATCCAGGAGCTAATAAAAGCGGAAGCTGATGTCAATCAAAGCGATGGAAACAAAACACCACTAACAACTGCATGTGAAAGAGGATACTATTATGTGGTTGTGGAGCCAATAAAAGCGGGAGATGGTGACAATCAATGCGATGAAAACGAAACACCACTTACAACTCCATGTGAAAGACGACACCATTTTGTAGTCGAGGAGCTAATAAAAGCGGGAGCTGATTTCAATCAAAGCGATGGAAATAAAACACCACTAACAATGCATGTGAAAAAGGATACGATGATGTTGTCGAGGAGCTAATAAAAATGGGAGCTGATTTCAATCTAAGCGATGGAAACAAAACACCACTAACAACTGCCTGTGAAAAAGGACACCATTATGTGATTCAGGAGCTAATAAAAGCGGGAGCTGATGTCAATCAATGCGATGGAAACAAAACACCACTAACAACTGCTTGTGAAAGAGAACACTCTTATGTTGTCGAGGAGCTAATAAAAGCGGGAGCTGATGTCAATCAAAGCGATGGAAACAAAACACCACTAACAACTGCTTGTGAAAAAGGACATCATGTTGGCGTTGAAGAGCAAATAAAATCGGGAGCTGGTGTCAATCAAAGCGATGGAAACAAAACACCACTAGCAACTGCATGTGAATGAGGATACTGTTATGTGGTTGTGGAGCCAATAAAAGCGGGAGATGATGACAATCAATGCGATGAAAACGAAACACCGCTTACAACTTCATGTGAAAGACGACACCATTTTGTAGTCGAGGAGCTAATAAAAGCGGGAGCTGATGTCAACCAAAGCGATGGAAACAAAACACCACTAACAACGGCATGTGGAAAAGGACACGATGATGTTGTCGAGGAGCTACTAAAAGCAGGAGCCGACGTCAATCAAAGCGATTGAAACAAAACACCACTAACAACTGCATGTGAAAAAGGACACGATGATGTGGTCGAGGAGCTAATAAAAGCGGGAGCTGATTTCAATATTAGCGATGGAAACAAAACACCACTAACAACTGCATGTGAAAAAGGATACGATGATGTGGTCGAGGAGCTAATAAAAGCGGGAGCTGATGTCAATCAAAGCGATGGAAACAAAACACCACAAACAACTGCATGTGAAAAAGGACACCATTATGTTATCCAGGAGCTAATAAAAGCGGGAGCTGATGTCAATCAAAGCGATGGAAACAAAACACCACTAACAACTGCATGTGAAAAAGGATACCATTATGTTATCCAGGAGCTAATAAAAGCGGGAGCTGATGTCAATCAAAGCGATGGAAACAAAACACCACTAACAACTGCATGTGAAAGAGGATACTATTATGTGGTTGTGGAGCCAATAAAAGCGGGAGATGATGACAATCAATGCGATGAAAACGAAACACCACTTACAACTCCATGTGAAAGACGACACCATTTTATAGTCGAGGAGCTAATAAAAGCGGGAGCTGATGTAAACCAAAGCGATGGAAACAAAACACCACTAACAACGGCATGTGAAAAAGGGCACGATGATGTGGTCGAGGAGCTAATTAAAGCGGGAGCTGATTTCAATCTAAGCGATGGAAACAAAACACCACTAACAACTGCATGTGAAAAAGGATACGATGATGTTGTCGAGGAGCTAATAAAAGCGGGAGCTGATTTCAATCTAAGCGATGGAAACAAAACACCACTAACAACTGCATGTGAAAGAAAACACTCTTATGTGGTCGTGGAGCTTTTAAAAGCGGGAGCTGATGTCAATCAAAGCGATGGAAACAAAACACCACTTACAACTGCCTGTGAAAAAGGACACCATTATGTGATTCAGGAGCTAATAAAAGCGGGAGCTGATGTCAATCAATGCGATGGAAACAAAACACCACTAACAACTGCTTGTGAAAGAGAACACTCTTATGTTGTCGAGGAGCTAATAAAAGCGGGAGCTGATGTCAATCAAAGCGATGGAAACAAAACACAACTAACAACTGCTTGTGAAAAAGGACATCATGTTGGCGTTGAAGAGCAAATAAAAGCGGGAGCTGATGTCAATCAAAGCGATGGAAACAAAACACCACTAACAACTGCATGTGAAAAAGGACACCATTATGTGATCCAGGAGCTAATAAAAGCGGGAGCTGATGTCAATCAAAGCGATGGAAACAAAACACCACTAATAACTGCATGTGAAAAAGGATACTATTATGTGGTCAAAGAGCTAATAAAAGCGGGAGCTAATGTCAATCAAAGCGATGGAAACAAAACACCACTAACAACTGCATGTGAAAGAGAGCACTCTTATGTGGTAGTGGAGCTAATAAAATCTGGAGCTGATGTCAATCAAAGTAATGGAATTAAAACACCACTTGTAGTTGCATGTGAAAGGGGATATATTACTGTGGTCAAACAATTGATAAAAGCTTGGGTTAATATCAATCAAAGCGTTGGAAACAAAACCCCACTTATAGTTGCATTTGAAAAAAAACATTGGATTGTTGTAAAAGAACTAAATAAGGTCATCGCTGATGCCAATGAAAGTAAGAAAAGCAAAAGAAAACAAAAAACACCACCAACAGTTGATAAGAAATTGGGCATTAACAGATGCTCTATTTTCTGATAAATGCCAGTCAGTCAAAGAAATGGGAACAAAATACTTCGTATAGCTGCATGTGAAAAAGGGCAACGATAAGTGGACCATTACCTAATGAAGGCTGAGGCTGATTTGAATTTAAGCAATGGAAACAAAACTCTAACAACTGCTCCATGTGAAGACGTATCACTGGAAAGCAAGTTCAGTAGTTGATAGATCGGGTCATTGATATCCATAAAAGCGATTGAAACAAAACACCACTAACAGTAGAACCGAAAGTGGACACAAGGGGTGGTCCTACAGGGGTTTGATCTCAAGTAAATCATATCGATAGAAACCAAAAGAACCAAAAGACTAATTATTGCTGTATTCGAAATAAAACAATTAATTGTTGTCAACGATTAATGCTAATGCCAATGTAAGTCGTCCAAGCGATGAAAAAATCATTTATAGCTGCAGACACTTGGTATTTTTTTTTAGATGCTTAATAGAATTGGGAGTATATATAAAGAGCTGCAAACGCTAACGGCCGTTTTCCGCCTACATTTTAAATTTAATCTAAATGTATCGGAATTTTTGTAAGATATTCAGAAACAAAGTTATTTACTAAAATAGTATATTCAAATCATTATTGATTTATATCAAAAGGAACTTTTTACTCAAATTATTAATTTTTAAACAAATTGTTTTGCTTACGGGGGGGGGGGGGGTTGTTGAAATCGGTCTCTATTAGTGAGGAAAATATTATTTAGCGGCCGATATGTGCAAAAACTTAATTCTTTTATTTTAACATTGGATATAAAAGTAAATTTTCCTTTTCTCTCATATTTGTTATCAATGTTGTGAATCATTTCAAAGCAAACTGTTTTTTTTGTCTGTAGACATATGCCTTTCTCCCCCCGTGAAACAACAAATCCTTTAGTATAACTATGCTAAATAAAAAAAATATGTTTTACGGTGCTACCGTTCTGGCGAGCGCAGCAAGAATTACACATACCTTGCATCATTGTCAACATAGTGTTATTTAGGTATCAACTTATGTCAAAGAATGTTTGAGAGAGTATTAATGTACAATAAGTATGCCAAAGGTACTAATTTTAATGGTTATGATACATGTACATACAGCGCAACCCCCTACCCCTAGAGAGAGAGAGAGAGAGAGAGAGAGAGAGAGAGAGAGAGAGAGAGAGAGAGAGAGAGCGGTCCCTGTTTGAAGGTTGTGTAATTTCCCACTTTCAAAGGATTTGAGCCACGAACACCCAAAAATGGTCCAAAATGGTTTGACTATAAGCAATATCAACATAATTTTTTAAACTGTTTATTTTTTCATTTTATTCCTTTTTATTTAGTTCATAATGTCCTATTGTTTATTTCCTTCCTACTCATATACTTACCTGCCTACTGTACATGCATGCACAATTAGCTTAAAAATAGATTGATATGACAGTAAAGTATTGCTCTTGCTAGTATATATTTATATAATCTCTATAAAAATAATTAAAAACAAATCATATGTCAGTGAGGCAGGTATCGCAGTCTATATACTGAAATAGCTAGTACACTCAGATGCTTGATCCACCTCTAAAGAACTATATATGATAAGCGTCAAATTTGGCCCCCATAATTCACCATTTTTTAAAGTTTTCGGGTACAATAAAATGTAATGTTATAATTTAGAAGAGTTGATATAAAATGTATTTTTCACATATGTGTTTGATTTATTTGCAGTCACTTGCAGTATATGACATCAGAAGGGACGCTATTTCTATAATTCAATCAAAATCAGTCGAAAATAGACATTTTTCTCATCTTTTTACGAATGGGAAATATAGAGCGCATGCTTGAACCAGGACACATTTTTTGTCACTTATAAGACTTTGCTAGATACATCTCTGATTAAAATATTTTGTTGGTTCAAGCATGCGCTCTATGTTTCTTGAAAGAAAAACTGCTTGAAAACAAGCTTTTTTATGCTAAAATGCAAAAATGGCGGGAAAAGGTTGACTTTACAATGCCGTATTTCTAAATTGTGGGCACTTGAATCAAAATGAACATTAAGTAAAAACATCACATATATATCTGTACAAAGAAAACAAAGAATTACAGTAAAATAATGATATTCCTTTTAGGGGGCCATTTTAGGCCCATACCATATATAGTCCTTTATCGTGGGAAATATAGCGCGAGAGCATTGTGACGTCATCCATGACTTTGTCCGTCTTTGTTTACGTTTCTCGACTCAATACAAAGGTATGGAAGCATGTAACAAAGTCTCGCAAAAGCATATGCGGTACTCAAAACGTGTCTTCAAACTTTGAGAGAGAGAACATGTATAATGAACCAATGTCTCTCATAGTTCTTAACATCTTCAATATCTTTATTGCAAATATTATTTCAGTAATAACACTTACTGAAATTCTAATTTTTAAAAAGTAAATAACAACATAATAAATACGTAGGCTTAAGGTGCAAGGTCAAGATTTCACCAAAACTCGCATACGTAATTCAAAATTCTTAGCTCTCTATATTGCTTATAATTTGATAATTAAATTTGAATAAGTAGTATGAATTATATTCATTTAAATATAAAGTTTAAAATTAAGTTTATCATATTCATGATATAAGTTCAATGTTCCTAATTTCAGCTGTGTTCTTTTTTACTTTACATTACCGAGTCAGTGTGCTAACATATTTCTGATATGTTAAATTTATTTATTAACTGCTAAAAAAAACTGCTGCATCATGAACACGTTAGTTGAAAGTGTTTGTAAAGTGTAAGGTGTCAGAGATTTTAAGTGATTAACAAGTATAAACTAAAACAGAGATATTATCGTGTTTCAACTTTATTTATACCTGTCGAACATACATATTTTCGGATTTGACAGGCTAGGATAAATTTATGTTGATGATAGTATTTTAACATTTTTATTATAGCAGATAATTGTATCGCTGATTTGATATTTTTCGATGTGAGAGCCATACAAAAAGAGAGAAATGTTGATCATTTCGAATATTATTAGATACGGTGTATAATTACAGTTATTTTGTATCAGGCGACTTATCGTATCGTACATGTATTATATCATACCATATGTCTAAATTGGTTTGTTGTTATTTCGTTATTTCTTTTTTTTATTTCAGCGTATGCTATTGTATTTGTTGTATTTCTTTTTTTAAACTGTATTTTGTAATGCAAAATGTTTACATATGTAACATCTCTTTTTATTGTTATAAAAGAAACTTTAAAAAGTGAAAAATGTACATGTGGAGCAACTCTGCATGTATGTATTGAGACAATATTGTATTTAAATGTCCGTTAAAAAACAACACAAGTTGCTTATTTAGTATGTATGTATATGCCAATATTACACTGCTCATGTATATTTTGAAATACGTTTTGAACGTTTCTTTATTTAACTTATCAACATTGCATATCAGCTATGACATTGAACAAGTTTACTAAAATGTCTTGCAATATGAATTATGTACTAAAATTGAAAATTTTATAAGTGCGCTTTAGCGCACGCAATGAAATTATAATTTTATGAGTAAACTGAAGTAAGGTATAATGATGTTTACTTCCGCGTTTCCTCGATTCGCAAGCCCTTTAAAGTTATCGGGATCGAGATCCAAATATTATCAAAACTTCCTTCTTCCGCTGTCTTCGCTCTCGAGCAGACGTGCTTTTTCGGACAAAGTATAAAATCGGATTTAATCTACTTGTTTTGTCGAAAGTTTTCGATTTTTTTCGGTTCAATACATTAAACAGATAAAAAAGGCACGTTGTGCATTTCCCTGACACGTTGTGTGTTTTTTGAGGCACGTTGTGCATTATTGCAAAATAAATAGCAACATGAATGACTCTGAGAGTGACCCGTACGAATCGGGACAAAACTCTGAGAGATCCGATATCTCTGATGATAATGATAGTCATCAGGAAACAGAGTTGCATGACAACTCTAATGTTATTTTTTTAGAGGCAGAATCTGATGGAGAAAGATTTGATCCTACAGAAGGTGAGAATTCATTCTCGCTTGATGGCAGCATGGCTGCTTATTGTCAGAATTATTTTTATCAACATCTGACAAAAGACAGCATCAAACGTAACATTTTAGATGTTGTCCCTTTGCCTGCGAATGCTTTCTGTACATCTCCCAATGATAATGATTTTGTGGAGGATTTCATAGATTTTAATGCTATGAAATTTTCGAAAATGCAGAATAAAAGCCTGACATTTATTCAAAAGAAAATCCCTCAGATTATAAGGCCGTTCACAGTTCTCGACATGCTGACACTGGTAGAATAAACAGTTGTTTTAGTTGGTCAAGCTAATATCACTTGTTTGTACGAGCGGCGTTTTAATTTCCTGGCGAAAATAATAAAAGGTGTTAAGAAAGCGAAAGAACATCTTCAGACTAATAAGCATGATTTGACAGAAGGGTGTGCTCTATGGTGAGACAGTATTTAAGGCTCTTGACAGAAAGAGCAAAAGCAGGAAAAGAGCCAGAGAGTAAAAGTAAAAGTAAAAGTACGTCTGCTCGAGAGCGAAGCGAGTGGAAGAAGGAAGTTTTAATAATATTTGGATCTCGATCCCGATAACTTTAAAGGGCTTAAAAATCGAGGAAACGCGGAAGTAAACATCAGTATACCTTACTTCAGTTTACGAAATAAAATCTCCTTCTTATAATAAATTTGCTTTTATATGAGAGCGCCGTTTTGTTTTTTATGCCTTTACTTAGATAAATACATAAAAGAAACATTGTAGTGTTATTGTTATGAAAGATAAGTTAGAAAAAAGTCTTTTTAAAAGAGACATGCC